>NC_137086.1:48613519-48963082 GCF_951640355.1 Cnephaeus nilssonii | reverse complement strand
ATGTTGTGAATTGTTTCCCTCATGTGCTCTGATGTCCCCTAACAAAGCTTAAATCTGAATCATTCCACTTTATTTTCACACATTAATCTTTATTTCTTCTGCTCATAGGCCTAATATTTGAAAAATTGCTAGCAAATTTCTTTTTCAATTTTATCTCCTCCTCAAGTCTGTTTATGGAAAGGATCTGCAAATAGTAATAAGGCTTTCAACAGCATTTCCACAAGTTTCAGATGACTGAAAATAAGTCATTCTATATCCTTTTAACTCTGCAAATTGTCAAACCTGCAATTTACAGGGACCTTCTTAAAAATGCTAGTGTTGATGGCTTCTTCTCTGTCTGACCACATATCACCATGGTGCAAAATGAGCACTCCTGTTAATGATTACCGAATGCCCAGTTGTTCTTAATTGATTTTTACTCCCTAGAATTCTGCAGAATTACTACATTCTGTGAAGTTTAAGTATGTGCCAGAATAACAGAACTGAGGATATGTAAGGATCTAATGCAACCCAGGCTGGACACAGACACAACCTGTCTATCTCTATCTCAGGGGAGTATCAGTAGAGCCCAGGAGAAGCTCTACTGATGTACATGTAGCTTAATTGGTAACAGACAATAAGAGTCTGTACAAGTGAGTTTCCTCAACTAAAATCCAAAGACAGAATCTATGGAATTTGGGAAACTTATGTAGCACAATACAGGAGTATGAGATTAACTATGGGTCTGGCTACTCCACGTATTCTAGAAAATGCCTACTACAGAGTTTGCTGAGTTTTTTTAGTTGCCCACATTTATGGTGTGTTAGTACTAGGGTATTTGAAATCAATCCTTTTGCTTCAACTAGAAATGAACGGCAGAATAATATATAAGAACTATATTATATTAGAGGCCCAGCATACGATTAAAATCGTGCAAGGAGGCGCCCTGCCTCCCACCATGCGAGGAGGCACCCCGTGGGGGGCCGGACACACGCCTGACTCGCGCAGCACCAGCCGCCGCGAGAGTAAGACTGGATGGCGCCACGGGGGGCCGGGGACCCACACCTGACTCGCAGTGTCCCCTGGCCCCCCTGCCTGTGTCCGCTCCGGGGCTGCCCAAGCCACCGCACTAGGTCGGGCTGGCCCCCCTGCCTCTGTCTCCGTCTCCGCTCTGGGCCTCACCTACATGCGCAACCTCCTCCTGTCTGGTCATGACCCATTACGGAGTCTTATTCTAATTTGCATGTTACCTCTTTATAATATAGATTCTCATTTTAAGAAACCTGAGCAATCTCCCAAAAGTTACAAGTGTATTAGAAGAGAGTAAAAACTAAGAGTTTCTCCTGTTTACACCTCCTGTGGAGTACCTCCAGGAGGTAGTGGCTTGAGATGTGTCTAATTCATGGGACATGTTTTGTATCCAATGCATCATCTTACCTACACAATTATGTTTTATAAAAAAGAACAAAAAAACTATACCATGAACAAACTCACTGAATTCTAATGTCTCTGCCATACTTGTTTAAGGAACATGTGAATGGGATAAAATAAGAAGAAGGGCTTGTGCATGGGCAAAGTTGGGTTACGAATTCATCCCTACAGATGAGGTCCTGAAAGATTCACCAAGTTATAAAACGTGTCTGTGGAGAAGAAATGAGTAGACATTTTTGAAAGAAGAATACAGATGGCCAACAGGTACATGAAAGGTGTTCAAACATCCCTACTCATCAGGAAAATGCAATCAAACCACAATGAGATAACCACTTCACACATATTAGGACTGCTATTATCAAAAAGAGATAACAAATGTTGGCAAGAATATGGAGAAAATGGAACCCTTGTGCACTGTTGGTAAAAATATAAATTGGTACAGCCACTATAGGAAACAGTATGGAGGGTCCTCAAAAAATCAAAAATAGAATTACCACGTGATCCTGCAATTCTACTTGTGGGCATTTATTCAAATGAATTGAAAACACTAACTAGAAAGAGATATGCATGCCCATATTCATTGCAATATTACATATTTACAATAGTCAATACATGGAAGCAACCTAAGTGTCCACCAATGGATGAATGTGTTTTGATTTGTGATGCAAAATCAAAAGGAAGCCCCTCCAATGTTCCATCTCTGTCTGTCCCACCATGGAAAATCAGGGCCAGAAATAGAGCAAATGAGCAGAGATCCTGTGCCATATTAAAGCTTAGTTCAGTCCAGCAATAGGTAAGCTTAGCTTCTGTTCCTGGCTTCAATCTGTTGCTTTGCTGCTGTACCCAGGCTCCTAAAAGATCCTGCATTTGAAACCAGTGTAGCCAGTGGTGCCACACGGCTGCTAGGGCCATGTGGCTACAAAGGAGAGAACAGGCGAGCACTTGAGGGGAGCATGAATCACCAGCAAGAGAAAGAGAAAGCTCCTAATCTCCTGGGATTTTAACCAGGAACTTTTTCAAAATAACCAATCATCTCCCCAAGTTTCCATGGGCTTGCATTGGGTCCAGCCCCCTAGCCAATGATCTTTTTTTCAGATTTACTGATGGACCTCTATGGTCAAGCACCTCCTCTGCACCATTTTGACTTTATCTCTTTTTGTTCTATCCCTTCCCCCAGTGATCTGCGGGGAATGACGGTGGTTCCCTGGGGAGGAGTGTGACCCTGCAGCTTCCTGGTGAAGCAAACAGGCTTATGCTTTTCAGCTGACCATGCTCAACGATGTCTGACTCCCACTTGGCTTCCTTCCCCATCAGTAATTAGCTAACTATGGTAACAAATGTATAAACAAGATGTGGTATATATAGACAATAGAATATTACTAAGTCATAATAAATGAAATCTTGCCATTTGTGATAACATGGATGGAAGTTGAAGACATTATGCTAAGTGAAATAAGTCAGAAAAAGAAAGACAAATAACAGCCCAGCCAATGTGGCTCAGAAGTTGAGAGTCAACCTATGAACCAGAAGGTCACAGTTCCATTCCTGCTCAGGTCATATGCCCGGATTGCAGGCTTGATCACAGTAGGGGGCATGCAGGAGGCAACTGATTAATGATTCTCATCATTGATGTTTTTATCTCTCCTTCTCCCTTCCTCTCTGAAATCAGTAAAAATATATTTTTTTAAATGAAAGACAAATACCTTATGACTTCACCTAAATGTAGAATCTTAGGGAGGAAATGAAAACAAATTATAGAGAGAACAGATTAGTGGTTGCCCAAAACAGTAGATGGGAGAGGGCTGAATGGGTGAAAGGAGTCAAAGGTAAAAACTTTTAGTTATAAAATAAATAATTTACGGGATATAATATACAGTGTGGTGACATAGTTAATAATCCTGCATTATATATTTGAAAGTTGCTATGAGTAGTAGATCTTAAGAGTTGTCATCACACACACTCAAAATAATCTGTTTTTATGTATGGTAATGAATGTTAACTAGACTTATTATTATTATCTTCTCACAATATATACAAATATCAAAACATTGTGTTGTACCCCTGAAACTAATATAATGCTATAGGTCAATTAAATTTTCAATAAAATAGTATTTATCCTCTAAAAGATGAGGGCCACCAAACCATCAGAGAACACTAAATAAAGATATAGGTGAAACCCTTTCCTCCTCTAACTCCAAGTCTAGAATAAAAGTCCACCTCTCTCACTTATGTTCCACAGCAACTCCTTTCTACTAGTCTTAAACTACTGGTCACTTTATCACCTTCCATATTTTTTTTTTAATTTATCTTTGTTGTTGAAAGTATTACAGATGTCCCCCTTTCTTCCACATTGACTCCCCTTTACCCCACAACCACCACCCCCACAGGTCTTCACCACATTATTGTCTGTGTCCAATGGCTATGCATATATGCATATATGCATATAAGTTCCCCTGTTAATCACTCCCCATCCACCTCCTCAGCCCTGCCTTCCCTCTGAGATGTGTCAGTCTGTCCCATGCTTCTATGTCTCTGGATCTGTTTTGTTCAACAGTTTATTTTGTTCATTATATTCCATATATGAGTGAGATCATGTGATACTTGTCTTTCTCTGACTAGTTTATTTTGCTTAGCATAATACTCTCCAGGTCCCTCCATGCTGTCTCAAAGGATAAGAGATCCTTCTTTTGTATAACTACATAGTATTCTTTGTGTAAATATACCACAGCTTTTTTTATCCACTCATCTGTACTGATGGGTACTTGGGAAGTTTCCAGATCTTAGCTAATGTAAATTGTGCTGTGATGAACATAGGGGTGCATCTATTCTTTCTGATTAGTGTTGCAGGTTTTTAGGGTATATTCCTAGAAGTGGAATCACTGGGTCAAATGGAAGTTCCATTTTTAATTTTTTAAGGAAACTCCATACTCTTCCATAGTGGTTGCACCAGTCTGCATTCCCACCAGCAGTGTACCAGGATTCCCTTTTCTCCACATCCTCACCAGCTCTTTCCACTTGTTGATTTGTTGATGACAGCCATTCTGACATGTTCAGTATTAATGAAAAAAAAAAAAGTGAAATAATATCTGAAAATATCCTATATCTGTAGATATCAAATATCATCCCTATGCGTGTGGTTAATCATCTGTGAGTTTGTGAATAGCAATGATAATTCATGGAAGCCTCACAAAGTACAATACCCAGATACTCATAGTAAACGGGTGTCTGAGAGAGTAGTAAAACCACTGATAATGAATAGAATGAAGACAGAAAATACAAATGAGAATACTAACTAAGTCGAAATCAATCACTAGTTCTGTCATTAACAAACTTGCTATCTACTGATAGAGAATAGTTTGCAAAAAAAAAAGAAACTAAATTTAGCATTCTTTCATTATCCTATATAATAAAAGGGTAATATGCAAATAGACCAAATGGCAGAATAACCAAACAACCAATCAAAGCATAATATGCTAATGATATGCTAAGGCTGCTCAACCACTCGCTATGAAGTGCACTGACCACCAGGGGGCAGATGCTCCAACTGGTAGGTTAGCTTGCTGCTAGGGTCCGGCCGATAGGGACTGAGCGAGATGGGCCAGACACACCCTGGAGCCCTTCCATGGTTCCTTCCCTGCCCAATCGGGCACTGGTGGGATCCCTCAGCCTGGGCTGCACCCTCTCACAACCCAGGACCCCTTGGGGGATGTCAGAGGACGGGTTTCAGCCTGATCTCCCAGGCCACTTCCCTTGGGAGATCACCAGATACAGGGCTCCCAATCGGGACTGATTGGGCGCGAGCCCGTGGCTGGCACAGTGGGGCCAGGATGAGTGGAAGTGGCAGATAGGAGTTGCAGGCGGCATTGGACTGCAGGTTTTGGCCCGATCCCTGCAGGCCACCCAGAGGGACCCCACCCATGCACGAATTCGTGCACCGGGCCTCTAGTCTATCTATAAAATTGGTCTGCAATGAGCTAAATGAGAAAACATATTGCACAATTAAAATTTCAATTTTCAATAATGTTTAGCTGTTTTAAATTTATGACTATTTTATTGAACCACAGTGCCTGACCTTTCTGGGAAACAGACTCATGTGAAAAATAAAGTTTAGAAACCACTTAAAAATGTATAAGCCATCAAAATATTCTGAATTTTTTAGTAAGTGAGTGAAAATCATTTTTGTCATGCTGGAATGAGTCAGCTAAAGGGATTTTTTTCTCATCTCTTTATAAAATTCCCCTAGGGAATGAAAACAAGCTTGAAAAGTTTCAGTCAACAGGGTAAATTGGGAGTTCTTGTTAAATAAGCCATTGAAAACTGCAGTTTAGAATAAAATTACCATCTCAGCCATTACCACAGGGCTCCGTAGTACATTTACAATAATAGCTATATTTTGTAATATCATATTCAAGTAATTCATATATCTTTTTCATTTTTAAATTTAACTAACATGCTGTGGGAAATCTTTAAAAAAGCAATCATATTTTCTAGTCTCCCTTTCATTTTTCTATGCCCAGATAATAATATGACAACAATTATCAATATTCAGGATGATAAAGCACAAGATTACTAATAAAAAAAAAAAAAGATTGACCTGTAGAAATGACATTTTCCTAAGCCCATTAATTTTTAAAAATATACTTGTAAAAGCAGTACAACCTAATAAATAATTACAATTGAGTTGCTCCAAAAACACTATTTTAGCTCTGTTTAGCTTCAGGTTTAGCCTTAGTGAAGAGGAAGAGAGCAAGAGGAGGGGAGAGAGAAAGAGAGAGAGAGAGAGAGAGAGAGAGAGAGAGAGAGAGAGAGAGAGAGAGAGATTCACATTTGTAAGAAGGGCAGACTTGAGAAAAGAGAAACCAAGGAGAATTCTTGCATGTAAGAACAGGGCTCTATGAAAAGGACTCAGTGACAAGGTGTGGGCTAAAGTTACAAGTGTAAGGGTTGTCAGTATATTGATAGTATCTAATGCCAATGGGATGAGTAAAATCAATCACCTGGGGAGAAAATGCAGAAGAAAGGAAAGAGGTGTCTCAATCAAGACTAAGCCCTGAAAAACAGGAACATTTAAAGCCAAGATAGGGAAACAAGACAAGGACTGAGAAGGCAGGGTCCTGAAGCCAAGATATCCATGTTACAAAAGGGCTGAGAGTTACCTCAGAGTGAAAGAAAAACAGCTAGTCAGATTCTCCATTACTTTTCCTGGCCGTCCTTCTTTCTTAGTTGTGGGAAAACAAAGTATAGCTTTTGTACTCTCAAGCAGGCCTGCTGACATGCCCTAATCCTTTATCTCAGATCTCTGACAAGTTTTAATTACTTAGCTAGTTAAGGGCTCCCTGAGTAAATGCAATTCTGTCACCTTCTAGGCATTCTGATGCTTGGTGTAATGGATGTGTTGGTCACCAGCTCAGATAACGTTTCTGTATTGTCCAAATCAGTTATGAGCAGTTTTGTTAGCCAACCCCTCACAATTTCTCCCTTAAAATGGTTGTATTAAAATGCATAAGATTTTGTTAATTGTCCTATTCGAAGTACATAAAAATCATTATTCTTCTTGGCATTACATTAATATTTAAATTTAGTTTTAACTTCCCCTTTTCCTATTTAAAGTAGTTGATAAGAATTCACTGAGACAGAAAGTGCAAGGGGAAAAATACTTTTAAGGCTTGAGTTTATTGCCAAACAGAATAAAAGAAGAGTTATTGCTCAATTTGGGTATTCCCATGCACTTAGCCATCCAACAGGAAAAACTGGATTTTTATTTTAACTTACTCATTTGAATGTTAAAGAATGTGTTTAGGTTATGTTTGCATGTCAGTTGGTTTGGGCAAGAGGGAAGTGATGCAAACAAGGAAAGATACTAAATTCTGACTGTAAGAATACTTTGTTCACCTTGTCTTGCTCCTGATCCTCTGTTTTATTGTTGGGAGCTCTCTCCTTCCCACACCTTCGATTTATGCCTTTACCCTCTTACATTTCTCTCTGCACATTTTCTGTGGTTGATGTACCAGCCAACTGACCATTTCAGTATTTTCAGCCTATGTTTTCCCGAGGACTCAGACCTACTACTCAGTCTGATTCACGTTGGGCCTTTCATTGTGTGATCTAAGTCTCTCTTTTTTCTTTTGTAAAATGGAGAAAAGAGTTCTGAACTTGCCAGGTTGATGTAAATTCCTGGAAATACCTAAGGTGTTATCAGGAACATAGCAACTACTCAAGAAGCACCAGGACTTTCCCCCTTTTCTCTTGAGAGGTTCTAAATTCTCTGTGGTCAGTTCCCTACTACTGGGGAAGAGCACCAACTGAAACCAGAGCAGAAGGACAAGCAAAGGCAAGATGCTAATGAAAGAAATTTAGACAATTTAGTTCAGCAGCTTGGACCACTTCTATATGCAAGCCCCAAAGCATTACCTAGGAAAGGAAACCAGGAATCGCTGTAGCTCGTTTGACTCAGTGGATAGAGCATAGGCCTGTGGACTAAAGGGTCCCAGGTTCGATTCTGGTCAAGGGCACGTACCTCGGTTGCAGGCTTCATCCCTGGCTCTGGTGGGGATGTGTGCGGAAGGCAACCAATCAGTGAGTCTCTCTCACATTGTCACATTGATGTTTCTCTCTTTCTGTCTCTCTCCCTCCCTTCTACTCTCTCTAAAAATCAATGGGGAAAATATCCTTGAGTGAGGATTAACAGAAAGAAAGAGAGAGAGAGAGAGAGAGAGAGAGAAAGAAAGAAAGAGAGAGAGAAAACGAAAGAGAGAAAGAGAAAGAGGAAAAAAAGAAAAGAAAAGAAACCAGAAACCAGGATTGGTGAGCTGAGCCTTAGTAAAATGTGGGAGAAATCCCACAACCCACTTTTTCATTAAGAGCAAGAAATTAATAAATTGAGGTAGTATGTAGAGCACTCATTTGTTTTCCACTAAATGGAATTTGTTTTATTAGTATATCTAAAAAAAATCAAAGTGTTTAAAATAGAAATTATTGAAAGTAAATATTTTGATGGAAGATAAGTTGTTGAGTCATTGTTAATATAGTTAGCTTGAACTCTAAAACCATAATATCTTACTAGTTAATTTTTGTTGTCCTATGCTAATGAAAAGAGAATACAGGCAGATGCAGCCTGTTAACTGTGTGTATGTCTATGTTAAACAAAGGTGAACTGATGCCATGGTGCAATCATTAGTTGTAATTTGCAGTTGTTGCTCCTGAAGATTGAAAATTGACTCATCACATATCCCATGGTGGTGAGGGCCAAACACCCAGAGCTAGAGCAACCACCACCACATTTACATCAGATGCAAGGATTTAATTTCAACAAAATATTATGCATCAAATTAATGTTAATTTCAATATTTGGGTTTTGTGATCTTTTAGTACTTATTTTTTAAACTTCTTCATGAATAAACAGACGTGAATAGCTAATTCCACATTTATACTATTTTAAATTCACTGTAGGTTTGGAAGGGTTTTGTTTTGTTCTTAATTTTTTTTGTTTAAAAGGGCTCTATACATTACTCAAGTTCCCAAACATGGCCAACACAGCTGGCCTCTGACAAAGAGAGTATCACTACCATCTGGTGGTAGACATCACAACTTTGAAGATAATCCCAAAAGAGAAATTAACTTAACTCCAGACTATACACTAGTCAATTAAACTCCTATTTCAGAAGTGGCAAACACAGTTACTGCCGAACAATCTACCATATGACCTCAATTGGAAGAAGTACTTCCAACATAATAGCTACTTTAGTTATATGGATCTACTGTGAAAAAAAATAGCAATGTTTATATTAAGATATAAAACCATTTTAAAACAATAAAATACTTTATAATCTTTCAATTAAATATTACTATATGTGATAAAGGTAAATTCCTAAACTAGCTCATTACTTGTTCTTAAATCTGTTTTGAATATACATTATTCTTTTTTTTAACAAGGAAAGAATCATAGGTTTTAAATAAAGTTATAGTATTCAGGTATAGGTAGTTCATTCATCCACACACACACACACAAAAAAAAGAAACAAAAAAAACTGATATTAAAAACAGATAAACCAAAACATTTTTTTCCAGAAAAGTATTATCCAAAAATTAAAATGGGTCTTGGTATAAAATAATTAAATAATAAAAGTAAGAAAATACTTAGAAATGGGTTAACCATGGTATACATAAAACTGGTCAAAAAATAAATAAACAAGCTTAATGAAGTTCATATCATTTGCTTTTAGCACATACTTTATTTTTCATATAATTTTAATCCTCTGATAAAGATGCATCAACAACTTATTATATGTAACATTGTAGTATTACCATGGAAACCATCCAAATGCTTACTAATCTTTGAAACTCATGCATTAAGCAAGAATTAAGGTAGTTCTCAATAGTGATAGTCTCTGGACAGATGAATAAAAGGTACAATGAGACTTATTTTATAATTTAAATTATTTGGCAAATTCTTAGATAAAATAATCCATTTTGTAAACTGTGTAAGAGAGTGTATGGTATAGGATAAAAAGGCACTCACTAGCTTAATTCTCACAGATTACTTCATTTCTGAGTATCGATTTATTTCTTGAATCATTTTCAGCTATAAATCTCCTGACTTTAAATCTAAATCTCCTGATTCCCTGACTATGAATGTACTAATAGATTTAACTACTGTTGTGAGTCACACACCGGCAACTTCTTTCATAAGGAATTACTATCAAAAGGGAAAGAATGTCAAGTTTTTTTAAGCATAAAATTAAATTTTGAAATCATATATTTAAGTATATAAAGTTCTAATTATTTAGCTTTTGAGATAATTAGCAACTTTTGAGTAAAATTTAAAAAGACCCAATTATAGAAGTTACTAGAGCTTAACTTTATAGGGCCCCATGGATATTACTCAAAATAATACTGGAAATGATTAAAGAGAGTTCCTTTTCTTAGGAGTTTTCTTCCCCATCAGGCCAATTTAAAACAGTTCATTAAGCATTATGGTATTTTTTTTTATCAGATGCTCATTATTATTTCTTAAGTTGCAGATTCATGAAGTTCAGATCATTTGCTTTTCTGTAAGGAAATAAGGAAGAAAATTCCAGCAAATTCTGTCTTATTATGATTATCTAAGCTTCATTAGCTTCCTAAAATGGTTAAAGTTGAATTCCCAACAATTTCTACTTTAGTTATCTTTGAGTAAATATAAAATGCAAATCATATTTTTTCTAAATATGTATTAACTTTTTCTTAAAAAATAACAACAACCCATGAATTTCTGTTATACATGGCACCTATTTTCTAATAACTGAGAAGTGATTACTATCAAGTAGTAAAGAATACTGCATTAAGAGTAAATCTGGCCGAAACTGGTTTGGCTCAGTGGATAGAGCATCAGCCTGCAGACTCAAGGGTCCAGGGTTTGATTCAGGTCAAGGGCATGTACCTTGGTTGCGGGCACATCCCCAGTAGGGGGTGTGCAAGAGGCAGCTGATCGATGTTTCTCTCTCAGTGATGTTTCTAACTCTCTATTCCTCTCTCTTCCTCTCTGTAAAAAATCAATAAAATATATTTTAAAAAAAGAGTAAATCTGTATTACTATAAGAATAGTAATAGTAATTCCCTAATCACTTCAATGCACCATCTCATATTATCCCTTCAATAATCTCTTGAGGAACAGATTAGTATTATCTATAATTTATATCTAAGGGGAGATTAAGTAATCTATTCAAAGTATCAGCATGAGCACTGGCACTCACAATCAAGTCTCCCTGATTCCAAAGCCTATGCATTTAAAATCTCTACTTCAATGAAAATAATTACAAAATTGCACATTTGAAAATCTCTGAAGTTAATGTGCATTTCATATATGAAAAATAATTGGCCTTTTAAGTGGTTTTTTTTTCCCAATTACAAAATAATATAATTGATCCTTGAACAACATGGGATTAGAAATTTCACTCTCTCCCCTTACAATCAAAAATTGGTATATAACTTTTTACTTCCCTAAAAATTAAACTGTCCCATTATATATGCAGGGCATTGGTTCCAAGACTTCGCAGATACCCAAATCTCGGTATGCTCAAGTCTCCAATATAAAATGGCATAGATCAGTGTATATAGCTGACTGTCCATATCCATAAATTTCCCACTGCAGATGGAAAACAGTATAGCTATTTATTGGGAAAAAAAATCCACATATAGGTGGAGAGTGGTTATTCAAACCTGTGTTGTTCAAGTCTCAGCTGTATTTTCCTGTTTTTATCTTTAGCTAATTTAAATAAATTGAAACTATTTGTATATTTATCTTATATCTAGCCACTTAACCCCATAATCATATTAATTTTAAAATTATATAGTCATATTATATAAAAGGGGTTTTATCTGTCCTAGTTTCAGATTTACATGGTACATTCCTTTATTTTAAGTGTGGTCCTATTTCCTTTTTGAGTTTTTATTACAAACTAGAGGCACAGTGCACTAAATTTGTGCACTGGTAGGGTCCCTAGTGGCTGCTGGCTGCCAGCTACAGGCCAGGTATTCTCTCCCTTCCCCTGGCCACCTGCCACCACCGCCACCGCCGCTGGCTGGGGCCTTCCTCCCTTCCCCCCGCAGCCTGCTGCCACCACTGGCTGGAGCCTCCCTCCCTTCCCCTGGCAGCTGCTGCCAGCTGGGGCCTCCCTCACTTCCCCCAGCCAGACCTGCCCCATGTTCAAACTCCAAAACAAACTCCTGGTCAAGGGGACAATTTGCATACTACGCTTTATTATATAGGACAGTGATGGGCAACCTTTTGAGCTTGGTGTGTCAAACTTTGTCAAAAAACTGAGCATAACTCGGGTAGTGTGTCACTTTGAAGAAAAAACAGTATTTCTCAAATGTTTCATCCTCAGGAGCAGCAAATGTTTCATCCTCAGCATGTGGCCGCCTCAGCGGCCGCGTGTCATCAGAAATGGCTACATGTGTCAGTGCTGACATGCGTGTCATAGGTTCGCCATCACTGATATAGGATAACAGCAACATTCTATCCTATATAATAAAAGCCTAATATGCTAAGTGTCCAGTCGGCCAGTCAGCCATTCAACAAATCAAAGCGTAATATGCTAATGATATGCTAAGGCCGCTCAACCGCTCACTATGATGTGCACTGACCACCATGAGACAGACAATTGACCTGTCGATCAGTTGCTATGATGTGCACTGACCACCAGAGGGCAGACGCTCCAACCAGTAGGTTAGCTTGCTGCTGGAGTCCGGCCAATTGGGACTGAGCCAGACATGCCAGACACAGCCTGAAGCCATCTTGCGGTCCCTCCCTGGCTGGCCAACCTCCAGCCCTGATCATGCACCAGTAGGGTCCCTTGGCCTGGCCTGCGATCTCTCGCAATCTGGGACCCCTCAGGAAATGTCAGAGAGCCAATTTAGGCCAGATCCCGCAGGCCAGGCTGAGGGACCCCACTGGTACACTGATCTCTTGATATGCTGCTGGGTGTTATTTACTATATTTTACAAAGTTTCTTTTTTCATTGAAAACCAAATATGAGATAAAACCATTATTATCCTTAAAAATGTTTTTTAAATATGTTTAATTAGTAACATTAAAGTTATGATTCTTAAAATGATCAAGGAGTTATCTTTTTCTATGATTGAAACAGTAGTTTAAATACACTCTGATTATGAGTTCTTTAAATGTCTGATAATTCAGCTATGCATCCATCTATTCTGATGCTTTTTGATAACAGATCTTTAAAAGGCTTTCTAATACTTAATGGTTTATTTCAGTTTTGCACTCCCTCTTGAATAAATTTTGTTCATTTAAATTTTTCTAGGAAGTTATTCCCTTCCTCTGGGTTTTCATATTTCATTTGTGAAGAGTTGCATGTAACATTCTACTATGTTTCTTTTCATCTCTCTTGTTCCCAGAGTTATTTCCGCTTTGTCATTTATAATCTTAGATATTCTTACTCCACATATTTCCCACAATTTGTGCCTTGAGGAATGTTTATTGGCCATTTCAAAGAAAATCTAATATTGATTTTATTTAACCCTTTTAATGTTTGTATTCTAATAATTCCAGTATCATTGTTATTAAATTTTTTCAATGTTTCTTCTAATTTCTTAAGATAAGTATTTAGTTAATTTTTATCATTTTTCTTAAATAACAAAGGCATTTAAGGCTAAAATTCTGTACTGAGCACAACTCTTATTGGGTGTGTATATTTTGATAGAAATAAATCACCTTTTTCATTAACATATATAGGTTATAATTTCCCTTTGATTCAAAGAGTTATCTGAAAGTCTTTCTTGGCCCTGACTAGGTAGCTCAGTTAGTAATAGCATCGTTCCCATACACCAAGAATCAACCAATGAATGCAGGAATGATTGGAGCAATGAATCAATGTTTCTCTCTCACTCCCTAAATCCAATTTTAAAAAGAGTCTTTCTTAATTTCCTAATTTTTTTAAACATATTTTTATTTTATTGATTTCAGAAAGGAAGGAAGAGGGAGAGAGAGTTAGAAACATCAATGATGAGAGAGAATCATTGATAGGCTTCCTCCTGCATGCCCCCTGCTGAGAATAGAGCCTGCAACCCAAGCTTGTGTCTTGATCGGAAATGGAACTGTGACATTCTGGTTCATGGGTCAACACTCAACCAATGAATCATACCAATCAGGCTTAATTTCTTAATTTTTAAATTTTTCTAATAAAGTTGCCTAGTAAAGTATTTTAGTTTCCTAATAATCATTATCGTGGAATGTGGCCTATTACAAAGCTTTAATTTTCTGAATTAAAAAAATTTTTTTCAGGCATATTTTCCAAAGACTTAAATTTCCTAAGATAAGTCTCTCCTTATTTGAAATTTTGTGATTTCTATCTATATATATAAAAGCCTAAGTGACCGTTCGACCGTTCGACAGTTCAACCGGTAGCTATGATGCGCACTGACCACCAAGGGGCAGATGCTCAATGCACAGGCATGGAAACATGGAACAGACTGATGAATCTCAGAGAGAAGGGATGAAGGGGGATGGGGGAAGAGATTAACCAAAGATCTTATATGCATACTAGAGGCCCGGTGCAACATCATAAGATAAATATACAATCTCATATACATGATGATCATAATAATAAACATTGTTTGCTTTTTTTAATACTTAACAATCAATTCCGGATGTCATTTTCTTATAACAGTGAATCAATTTTACTGAGAACCTCTCAACTCCTGATGTTTATTACCTCCCTTATCCATCTTTATCAGACACTGCAGGATAGCTAGCTACAAGGCACACTGTGTCACAGAATATTGATATAAACTTTATTCAATTCATAAAGTTATATGTATGTAAGTGTTTGTGTGTTTGATATAAATAGAGACTTTGGTTTTAATTTTCTTTCTGTCCACATTTGGCTTTAAATGTTGATTGTGTAGTTTATCTATAATAATAAAAGCATAATATGCTGATTAGCCTGGGCATCCTTCCGGACAACCTTCTGGATGAAGCCAGGGCTGTGAAGGAAGCCCGGGTCCCAGGTGCCTGCTGGCAGCCAAAGGGAAGCCCAGGTCCCGGGTGCCAGAGGAAAGCTGGTGCCAGCAGCCGGGGGAAGGAAGGCCTACTCCAGCATGAACTTCATGCATCAGGCCTCTAGTATCTAATATTTTCTGATCATATATCCTACAAGGGTCATCACCTAAGGTTACATTTCAGGGAAGGAAATGTGTAGTCTTGATAGCACAGCCATTATATTATGGGTAAATAATATAGAGAGAAGCTGTCTTAACAATTATATTTTTGAAAGAATGATTTTGTTTTAATCGGGGTAGGAACACTAGTAAGAAACAGAATCCATTAGATATCAAGAAATATTGGAGGAATGTTAAGACCAGTTACAGTGCTAAGTCACTATGTAAAATGCAGTAAGCATTTTAAGCGTTCTTTTAAGCGTTTGTACATTAAGTGAACAAATATGAATTAGCTTACTGTCCTTACTATTAATAAATATTTAATGCATTGTCTTCATCTGACAGAAGACTTGTAGATAACTGGACTGAAAAATACATGGGAAAGACAACAATTTTTAATTTTTAATCTTAAATTTGCTATTCTTTAGATAATCCAAGAACAAAACCAAAGGAAAAATAAATATAAAAATTTTAAGAAATAAAATTAAGTTTTAATTATAATAAAACATATATGTCCTGAAACATTTTACAAGGCTTATAATAAAGGTGTATTTAAGGAGACACTTAAGAAGTTCTCATATTCTCTCAGTGAATGGGAACCTTTACATAGGTTCTTAGTAAAGTCGTTTTACAAGGCTTCTGAAAAAATATGTTTCTCACAAGATAACTAAAAGCAGTTTTAGTGGTGTCCGCTTAAAGAATAAATGTAATAATCGTGAAAAAAATTGGGATATACATACAATGAAATATTATGCAGCTTTTAAAAAGACAAATCCTGCCATTTATGCCAAAATAAAAGGACATGAAGGGCATTATGCTAAGTTAAATAAGCCAGGCACTGAAGGACAAATACTATGTGATAACATATTCCATATATGAGGAATCCAAAATAGTCAAACTTATTGAAACAAAGATTAAAATGGTGGTTTCAAGGGGCTGGGGAGAGAGAGAAAGGGGTAGGGCATGGTTATGATACCAAGTAAATAATTTCTAAATATACTACACAGAATAGTGCCTATAGCTAATAATACCATATACTTAATATTTGCTAAGAGGGTAGATCTTATATTGTGCTCTTACCAACAAACAGCAACAACAAGGAAGAAACATAGAAGTGGTGTATATGTTATGGCCTTAATGGTGGTAATGGTTCCACAGGTGTACACTTAACTCATCAAATTGCACATATAAAATATGTACAGCTTTTTATGTCAATCATAACTCAATAAATTGTTTTATTAAAAAATAAGCTTATGTGTAATAAATACTGTGCTTGCCCACTCTATATTCACCCATATCCTTTTCATTAATTTATGCAATATTGGTTTATGGCTAATATGAGTGTGATTGTATAACCATAAAAAATAAAAATGAAAAATATATTTACTCAACATTTACTTTATACTGGGCATTATGTTTTAATTATTGCAGAAAGGATGTGAATTTGTGTGTGGGCGGGGGGAGGCAGAGGGCAGACTATAATAAATGGAGTATCCACAAAGATGTCCATGTTACTCTGGACATGTCCAATGCAAGCATGCCAGTCCTTATAAGAGGAAGGGAGGAGGAGATATGAGGACAGAATCAGAGGTCACAGTCAGGGGCAGATTTAAAGATGTTACATTGCTGGCTTAAAATATGGAGAAAACAGCCAAAGAAGCCATGTGGCCTCTAAAAACTAGGAAAGAGAAGAAAACAGATTTTCTGCTGGAGCCTCCAGAAGAAATGCAGCCCTAAACCTTGGTTTACGGACTTCTGACCTCCAGAGCTGTAAGAAAATAAACTTAGGAAGCTTTAAACCACTATGTTTATGGTACTTTGCTATAGCAGCTATGGAAAACCAATATGAAAGGCCTCTACTTAATTTAGGATAATGTTTTTCAAAAATAAACCATAAAAATCTTGAATTTTTACATTCATACATTACTGAGTTAATATAGCAAAGAATGCGCTTCACAAAACACAAAAGTCAACTTTTAAAAATTAACAATCCCGAGAATGTTTCTTCCGTTGACAGTCATCGGCAATGTGACAACACAAAAATGGAACATGTCATCATTCAGGCCATGATGCATCCTCCCTCGTAAACTAAAGAAAAAGCAACTCACTAAATAATCTTTGCTCTGCAGCAGTCGATACAGTTCTTCCGAACTGTGCACCAGCATCCGCAAGTATGCTAAGAGTGATTTATTTAGACTTCGAACCCATTACTTCCAATGAGAGTCCCCTTCACCAAGTAAAGGGGATAATTAAAGTCCCCCTCTTTAATGATCTCATCAACTTAATTTTAAAAACCATGTGAAGGGTTTTTCTTAAAGGCACTTGAAATCTCCTTGCGCACTAAAGTTGTCCAGAGTTCAGGCAGTAATACACATTAAGTAACCAGCATTATAGCATGATTCATTCCCTCCTAAGGGTTCTAAGGTCTGTGGAGAGTCATGATAGACATGTGCACCTGTCACAATGGGAACATACACCCATGTCACAGTAAAGTGTTTTCGCGCATCCCTTACCTGTGTGACAAGCGGCTCCAGTAGCCTCTCCACTGTGAGCGTCCGGATTTCCAAACTCTTGGGGTCCCATTTTAAAATGATAGGTGAAGTGGCCGAAGTCATCTCCCTGTGGAAACACACGCTGTCAGCTCGATATAATGATCACTGAAAGAATCTGTCACCATGGGGATTCAAAATGAATAATTCACCAAAACCCTGAACATACGTGCAGGTTATCTGTCTGGTCCAGACATGTCAAGGTAGAGATGGGGAACTCAGAACCAGAACTGTGTGAGGGGGTGATGCTAGAATCCGATTAGAAACTGAAGGCTCCTGGAGGCACCTGTATGTATTTGACACACTGACACTGACACTGACATAATTGACTCATGCAATACTTAGTACACATATCCATCCATGTTACATGCTGGAAAAGACTTGGACCATGGATAACCAATGTGGGCAACAACTATGACTCAGCGTGACTCACACTGTAATCAGAGAATACAGAAAGGGCTATGGGAGAACTGAGAAAAGGATACTAAAGTCACTCAGAGGAGACCAAGACTTTCAGGAAGCACTGTAAATGCATCATGATCACCAGATGAGGGACCCCATGTCATAACGAAAGGCTGCTTTGTTTTCTTCACATCATAACTGACCACTGGGAGTATTATATTCCCTGTGGCAGCTGAGTTTCATTCTCTTCATAGGAAGGATACCTTGCAAACGAGTGGCAAGGGTTCTGAAATAGGTCCGCGCTATTTAACTGCTCTCTGATTACCCACTGCATTTACGTTCTTATCTCACAAAATTAGTGTCCAATCATTTGGACACTAATTCATTCATTTCATTCTAAAGCACTCTTCTCCTAAGAACCACTGATATGCAGGTAGCAGCTTTGCACATATCAAGCACAAAATATGGTCCTGGCCCCAATAGAATCAATTATGCATTCTATCAGGTATGCTTCTCATGGAGAAATTGACAGCTCTGTGCTAAATATATTTCAACAGCTAACCCCTGGACATGCAACCTTAGACTGAACAAACTGAAACTGAAGCATTTGCTTTAATACCACCATAAATCAAACTGTTCACAGCTGTTCTCTTCTTTTGAATCAATGTCTCCACTCAATTCCATCCTTATAAATCAATACGGATGATTATTTCTATTCAAATTAACACTACAAAGAAGGCCTATCACCACAGGCACATGCCTCTTTCCGCCCTGCTACAGCAAATCCTTCTGCAAACAGACCCAACAAATTGCTTCAGGGTGAAAAAAAAAGCAAAAACACAGTGTGCTGGTATTTTACCTCTCCCCAAATGCCATGTTTTAAATAAACTGAGGGTAGCAATCCAACCTATAGACCGATTTAGATGTGGGTTCCTTCACAACTATAATAGTTGGCACTGCTATGCTGCCTGTCCTCCAAAAACCTGAAGTACTTTACATATTTCCCATTCACACTACCAACTGCTATCTCGCAGCTCTGATCGGCACATCATTCTGCTGCTGGCCAGCACACCTCCCTGTGCCTTGGCAGCATGAAGGTGCCAGAGGCTTCCTACAGACACAGACTATTTCATCTTGGATGAAGCCAGATGTAAGTGATCTTGGTCCCATTATTTATGACACAGTTACTGCCAAGTTTCTGGAGAAGGTCCCTGAAAACTTTTTTCAATCTCTGATAGAATAATGCATGGCATAATAACGATGCTCAAGGAAGTTACTAGTTGTGAAAGTATTTGAACATGATAGGAAAAGACTGTAGAGCATTGCAATTATAACATGGGTATGCTTATGTGTATAATCTGGTAGACCAAGGAAGATACACAAAATCTTTTATGGATGCTCTAAGGCATAACTGTGAATCAATGACACACACACACAAAAATTGCAGAGGTGAGTAAAAAAAAAACAGCTGTAATAGTCACATCAGACACTAATCTAGCATAAATCAAGGAGAAATGGGAGACATTGAAGAAAGACCATCAGCCAAGAAGCAGAGTGAGACAGTCTTGAGTTCTGAAGGTCACAGAGGCCTTATAAACCTAAAAAAAATTAAAAAAAAAATGAAAGGACAACACTTACCAGGCAAATCACTTGACTTAATTTATTCCTTTGGGGATCAATCTTTTCAATCTCTTCTTGTGACAGATAAAATTCAATAGCAAACGGCAAGGAAAAGTTATATGGTACTCATTTGTTGAAGGAGAAAACCTAGTCATAGAAACTTTTTAAATGCCCTTTTTCTAGCCATGCAGTTTTGATATGGTTTGGACTAAAACTCAAATTCTTTCTCTACCCCATTTATTTTTAAGTGGGGTATTGGTTTAATACTCAAATTAGCAAACATAAAAAGTACAGGGTGGAAAGGGGACTGCAAAATCTCTACCTCTAAACCCAAAAGGCTGATATCTAAGATTCCCACTGACTGCCTCTGAGGAGCATCTCAGCCTCCTGTCAGCTACTGAGCATGAAGTGGAGGAAGGTAAGAAGCTCCTGAGGCTGCAACATTTGAGTTGGCATAATCCTTGCAATCTGCTGTTTCTAGAAGAAGTACTTGTGCCCTGCTACTTTGGACACACAATTTCTACTGCATGTGTTAGACCTTGTATTAGAAATATTTCTCCACCATCGAAGCTTTCAGCCAATTAAAATTGTATAAAAGCAGAATAAAATTGATTCCATTCCTGGTTAGGGATCATCAATATAGTCTTCCAGATTTCTTCTAGAGTGAGAATAAGGACAAAGGACACCAGAGAAGAGAAAAAAGTCAAATATCCTAGAGCCGTTGTCGGCAAACTGCGGCTCACGAGCCACATGCGGCTCTTTGGCCCCTTGAGTGTGGCTCTTCCACAAAATACCACGGCCCGGGCGAGTCTATTTTGAAGAAGTGGCGTTAGAAGAAGTTTAAGTTTAAAAGATCTGGCTCTCAAAAAAAATTTTCAATCGTTGTACTGTTGATATTTGGCTCTGTTGACTAATGAGTTTGCTGACCACTGTCCTAGAGCAAAGAAATGGGGCAATTGCAGTCAGTAAGTAGAAATGACAGTTTGGTATTTGGCCCCCATGACAAGCATACACAAGATCACTGACTCCCAGCCAGGAATGTCATCCCACTTATACTTTCAGTATTTATAAATTATGAAGGGCAAGGAAAACACATCAGCTTTTAAAGTACATCGGATGGTTATTCAGTAAATAGTCACTCCCTCCCCTCTCTCTCATCTCCAAGAGAAGAGACTCCTTCCTCTCCCCATTATGTTGAGCTTTGGCCAATGGAATTTTAGGAAATATGATGGAAGTGGGTGTTTAAAACAGGCTTTCTTGGTTAGACGTGCCCTCTTCTACCATGACAGTCATAGATAGCTCCCTAGTCCAATAAGGAAGAAAGACATGGGATACTACTCCTATCCAGTCTGAAGCTGGAGCCAAGCCCAGTGAAGCTAAGACTGGTCAGCCAGCTCCCAATCAAACCACAGATGTGGAATCAAGAAATAAATGTTTATTATTGTATGGCACTAAGATTTTTGTCATTACCTATTATTCAGCAACAGATACACAATGATGTCAGCTAGACTTGTGCTTGAACCAAAGCCCTACAATTTATCACCTCTGTGATGTTGTCCAAATTACCTACCTTTTCTGAGCCTCAGTTTTCTCAAATGGAAAATTATGATAAGTACTAGAAGCCCGATACACAAAATCCGTGCAAAAGTAGGCCTTCCTTCCCCCGGCTGCCACCACCGGCATCCCTCTGGCACCTGGAACCCGGGCTTCCCTCGCAGCCCCAGCTTCATCTGGAAGGACTTCCGGTCTAATTAGCATATTATGCTTTTATTATTATAGATTCTAAGTCTAAATAACTTTGTGGAAAGAAAACATTTCTGGAAATATTAGGTATTATAATTATTATTATTTTCCATAACTTAAGTGTTTTTTGCAATGCTTTATCTCTAGGAGTTATAAGGAAACACCCATTAAAAATAGATGTCCATAGTTTATACTCCTCTATGTGAAACAACCAGATTGACTCCCATGAGAAAGCGAGAGAACAAATCATTTCATTTTTCTAAGGAGGGAATGACACTGAAAGGGACCAAAGTTTTGCCTCGCCAAAATGTGCCTTTTGGGATATTGACTTTATTATTTTTAAAATATATTTTCATTGATTTCAGAGAGGAAGGGAGAGGGAGAGAAAGACAGAAACACCAGTGATGAGAAAAAATCATTGATGGGCTGCCTCCTGTACGCCCCACACTGGAAATCGAGGCTGCAACCTGGGCATGTGCCCTGACAAAAAATTGAACCTTGACCTGGTTCATAGGTCAACACTCAAACACTGAGCCACACTGGCTTGGCAGGAAATTAATTTTAAGCTGGTTATTATGAAACAAAAGACTCCCAAAGAAACTTTGACCCTCCCCCTTTCTGCCTAAGAGATTAAGATTGAACAGCCTGCTCCATGAAGGGACTCAGCATATTCACCTGGGGATGGGCAACTGTAGGGCTATTAACCTTCCATTTCAACTGGGCATATTCACCTTAACATTAGACAGAAAGGCTCCCAAAAGAAGCCTGCCAACTACATTCCCTCCTGTCCCATTGTTTCTGGGTTGCCTTGCAGGAATTTGCCTGCAAGTGTGTTGTTCTTTTTATCTACCTGTAATTTGCCTACTATTGCCCATCACTGTTGTCTTTCTCCTTTTTGATAATGGCATATAAACTTCAACTGCCTAACGCTTCATGGGGTCTCATTATGGATGGCACCCCGACTGTGCATTCACATAGTAAACTTTGGACATTTCTCCTGTTAATCTGTCTCTGTTAATTTGATTATTAGCCCAGCTAGAAGAACTTAGAAAGTGGGAGGAAAATTAATATTTTTGCCCCCACAATGAGTCTCAAATTGACACTACACATCTGTACAAGTAATGCAGTATGTTTTGCCCACAAGACATTCTGTGTAAAGCAAATACATTTTTTCTCAATGGTGTGATTTTTTTTAAGTACATATTTTATTTGCTTTATGTAGAAAGACTTAGAATACTGACTGGACACAGTGAGAGTGAAAAACAGAGGTTGGAAGAAAACAAACCCGTACATCAATTTTACAAGCCCAAGAACAAGCTCTCAGCTATTTAATCTCTGAGATTTTCTTTTTGAAAAGTATCAAATTGCATATCCATGAAAAGGGGTTATACAGCCTACATGGTAATACCTTAGATAATTTCAGACTCTGTGGGGGTAAGGAAGAGGCGTGGCTTACAATGCTGTAAGCCAGTTGCCATTAACAACAGGAAAAAAAAAAGCAAAACGTGACAAAAAGAGTAAAACAACCTCCCTTATGATAAGCAGCAAAGGGTCAAGTGTCTTGATAAACATTAACCCTTTCAAGGTGGCCAATCCAAGGAATGCCTTCAAATGACAAGTTCGTTAATGTAGTACATAACTCGCTGCAGAAATCCCCCTGTCCAGATATTCCTGGAACAGGTCTTTTGAACCACCTGCCTCACCTTTCTGAGTTTTCACCTTCCCTTCTACAATGGTCCTTTGGCCAAGCAATGGTCCAGGATGCTCTCTAGTTGCCAAGGATCATCTCAACCTGCCTGACTCAAGGGCTTTAGCTTCAGGATCTTTCCCTTCACCAACACTGAGCACTATCACTAACAAACTCTATGAGGCTCTATCAGATGGCAGGCTAGCTTCTGTTGACAGGCAAATTCAAAAGAAGTTAATGACTACTAGTGGGTCCATTCACCTATCTCCACATTTAACATGTTGAGCCAGTTACTTAAACTAAGCCTCATTTTCACCCTTTCTAAAACAAGGATGACAATAACCTTATATAATTCATGAATTTGTTCTGAGAATCAATGAAATAATTGCACATGAAAAATGTGATTATTTTGTTCTTTGCAATGATGACTGACTTATTATGACTTAGCCAGTTCGAGAACTCATTGGGGTGGGGGCCAGTGGAGATCCCCACAAGACAAGATGTTTGAAAAGAGAGCTTTGATGAGAAAATAAGAGACATGAGAAAGAGAGAATTTTCTAAATTATTCAGCATTTCAAGAATGAAGCCTGGAAACACTGAATCATACTGCTTCTTCCATGAGTAATAATAATATTGGCTAATGACCCAGCATTATTGTGATTCCCACTTACAGACAGACAAACTGAGGCATAGAATAATTAAGAAAATTACCCAAGATCACAAAATTTGAAAATAAACTGCCTGCCTATAGCGAATGATATAACCACTATGCTTTATGTTTCTAAGGAATAATCTCCAGGCTTAAGTCCATGCCAGCATCGCCATGGGACTCTGGACCATGGCAGGAAGATAGAGATAGGGACAGGAATAAAAAACAGGAGCCAGCTCCTCTAGAGAATGAGAGGGAGAGGGAAAGAGGAGCGACACAAAGGAATGTTAGATACGATCAGGGAGACACGAGTGGCCGGTGCCCTGATACACATGCAGACCTCGTGGGAAATGGGGCTTCACTTCCTGGTGACACAGGGCAGGTCTTGAGTTCAGATTCCTCCAGCCACCTCTGGTGCCATGTGGTGAGAATGGGATGCTGGCAGTGATGCTGGGCCATCAGGTAAGCAACACAGCACCCTGGCAAAGCCACCAGAATACTCTATGATGAACTATTCCAGGTAAGCAGAATTTTGGCCCCTTCATGTTACACTTGTGAATATGTTACAGTACATGGTAAAGAGGACTTTGCAGATATAATTTAGGTTCCTAACCACTGGATCTTAACATAGGGAGATGATGCTCTGGCCAGCGTGGTTGGAGCTTTGGCCTGCACACTGAAAGGTTACTGGTTCAATTTCCGGTTAAGCGCACATGCTTGCATTGCAGGTTCCATCCAGGTTTCTCTCTCTCTCTCTCTCTCTCTCTCTCTCTCTCTCTCTCTCTCTCTCTCTCTTCTTCCCTCCCTCTGTCTCTTTCTCTTCACCTCCCCCTCTCCCTTCCACTCTCTCTAAAAATAAATGGAAAAAATATCCTCAGGTGAGGATTAATAAAATAGGAATAGGATCCTGGATTACCCATTATCCAGGTGGGCCCAAGGTAAAATTTATTCCTTAAAAATACCTTCCTCCTATCTTTGGGTAGAAGTGAAGTGATCAGGGAGCTGCATCAGACAAGGACATCGGTGAAACGGAAGAGGAAGGCATACAGGAGCGTGAGAAGGACCTGACCCACTGTTGCTATAAGGAGCCACATGGAGAGGAATGCGGGTAGATTCTGGGAACTAAAGCAGACCCTGGCTGACAGTCAAGAAAAGAAACAGGTCCTTAGTCTTACAGCCACCAGGCATTGAATTCGGCCAAAAACCTGAATGAACTTGGAACTTTTTCCTCCAGTAAAAAATACAGCCCCATCAACACCTTGGTTTCAGCCTTGTGAGAGGCTAAGCAGAGGAGCCCTACAAGTCTGCCTGGGTTTCTGACCTTCAGAGACTACCAGCTGATACATTTACGTTGTTTTCTGCTGCTAAGATTGTGGTAAAATTTTTCAGCAGAAATGGAAAACTAATACAGGTGGCTCTCACATTTGCATGTGCATTACAACAGCCTTGAGACGTGTTCAGACACAAACTAGTGGAACCCATCCATAGAGCTTCTGATTCATTAGGTCTGGGGTGAAGCTGAGAATCTGCATTTGTTTTTTGGTGGGGTTTTTTTCTTCATTTTTAACAAGTTCCCAGCCGATGCTGATGTTACTCCTCCAGGAATCACACTTTGAGAATCACTGTTGTAAACACAGACCACAGCCACGCATGCCAGCCGGGGAGCAGTGACCAGGATGATACAAAGCATCTGTGTAAAAACACCCCTCTTGTTATTACAATTATCACTGTAATTGTTGTTTTACTTTCTGAAAGTTACTTATCAACAAGGAAGTACAATGCCACAGCAAAATCACACATGGTTTTTTCAATCTCAAGTGCAATAGCCCCCAATCTCCCCAGAAGTTCCAAGAGATAACTTTTGTTTTCTTTTTTTCCTCACCTGAGGATATGCTTTTATTGATTTTAGAGAGAGGAAGGGGGAGAGAGAGAAAAAGGGAAACATCAATGTAACAGAGAAACATCTATCGGCTGCCTCCTGTACATGCCCCTCTCGGGGATAAAACCCACAACCCCCGAGTATTTGCCTTGACCAGTTATCGACCCTGCAACTTATCCTGTGTATGGGATGATGCCCCAATCAACCGAGCCACACCAGCCAGAGACCCTTTTCTTGTTAGATTCACCACCATGGTACTGATCACTGTTGAAGAATGTAAAAGCAGGGGTCAAGAAATACTTGCTTAATAGAGAATAAATGTTTCCAAAGAAACTGTGTTCCTATATAACTGGAAATTATTTGAGAGCTAGAAAAATAAATCTTCCAAATATTTTATCTGAAGTACAATAGCACTTCCAATTTTCTGTTGTTGATACAAAAAGGCACCGCTAATAATCAGGTACCCTATTGTAAGAGGGTTTTTTTTTCCTACAGTTGAG
This sequence comes from Cnephaeus nilssonii, assembly GCF_951640355.1. NCBI lineage: Eukaryota > Metazoa > Chordata > Mammalia > Chiroptera > Vespertilionidae > Cnephaeus > Cnephaeus nilssonii. The sequence goes on along the minus strand of NC_137086.1, from coordinate 48,936,987 downwards.
AATATGTGAATGTAGGCATCACAGGCAGGAGAGGAAATTGAGAAACAAAGGCAGTGAAGGAGGCATTTGATTATCCTTCAGATATCCCTAGAGAGGAAAGGACACCCTGATTCCCACCAGAATATACTTCCCTACAACAGAAGGGGTGTAAATGGAGGGGGAGAGGGGGATATTGGGCACTCTTCCTGGTGGTACCCTGAGTATGGAAATGGCCTAACCTAATGGCCTAACTATAGACAAGTCCTACTTCTTACTTTCCTCTGTAACTCTGTGAATCTAAGCTCATTTGCTCTTACTTTGACTATAAAGAGGCGGCACATTGCTCATCAAGGTCCTCTACATAATAACTATTCAAAGCCCTGGCTCGTGAACTGAGAGGTGACCTGAATGCAAGTTCCTGCTGAAAATAGAGGATCCATCACCATTTTTATTCAAAATTGAAGAGATGTGTAATTTCCAACTGTTCCTCGTTATCTGCAGAGGAAGGGGGCAGGGCAATTAACTCTGCTATGATGAAAGAAAAGCTTAAAACTACCCTCAAGTGTTAAAATATCTGCAAGACCTCTATTTATGGTAAACCCATACCTTTTCTAAAGAAACACTGCAGAACAAAATATCATTCTAATAATTTCAAAAGGCTGTAATAGCACTTAAACTCTAAGCATAAATCCTTACTAAAGCATGCCTTACTTTTTTGAAAATCACATATTAAATAAGTATCAAGCTATTATATCCTCTTCAAAGCATCGTATGTCTTCTATCCAAATAAACAAAACTGGACACAAAAAAAAAAAAAAAAAAAAGGAGTATACGAAGAAAGATCCCAGAGTCAAGACTTTCAGGATGACAAGTTTAGACTAATAATACATAGCCCAGAGCTTGCTGATTAAAAAAGAAATAACCATGTCTATATCTTACTGAAATGGGTTTTTATACTTACAATAGCATACTCATAAAATTTAAAACTATGTGCTAACTTAATATAAACTCACTACTCCAGGAGAATGTTAATAGAAATGCAGCAATTTTAAATTCAAAATGAAAGCTGGTATCTGTCAAATTCACTTGCTTGCTTTTCACTACATTCATGGCCTCATCATTTACTATAAATTCATTTTGGAGCATAAAGAGACTCAATCTATTCCTAAATCATGGCTTGTTTTCCACTGGGGTGTGAACAAAAGTGGTAACCAGGCAGGCAGGGTTTATCCTATGTGCAATGTTAGGTTTTCAAAGTCCCACCAGGGACACAGTTTTTCAAAATATACTTGACCGCCTGACAGGCATGGCTCAGTTGAGCATTGACCTTTGAACCAGGAGGTCACAGTTTGATTCCCAGTCAAGACATATGCCCAGGTTGTGGGCTTGAATCCCAGTGTGTGGCATACAGGATGTTTCTCATCATTGATGTTTCTTGCTCTCTCTCCTTCTGCCTTTTCTCTAAAATCAATCTATACTAATAAAAGGGTAATATGCAAATTGGTCAGGACACCCTCACAGTAATGACCAAATAGCAGGCTGGTGAGGTGACCAGGCCTGCAGGGGGGTTAGTGAGGGATGACCAAACGAATGAACAGCAGGCTGAGTGGGGCAACCAGGCCGGAGGGGGGTTAATGAGGGACAACCAAATGACTAAACAGCAGGCTGTGTGGAGCGACCAGGCCAGCAAGGGGGGGGGGGGCAGTGAGGGGTATCTAGGCCGGCAATTGGCGGCAACCAGTCTGGCAGGGAGGGGTGTGAGGGGCAACCAGGCTGGCAGGGGGGCGCAGTTAGGGGCGACCAGGCTGATGGGGGGGAGCAGTTGGGGGCTACCAGTCCAGTAGAGAGGGCAGTGAGGAGCAATCAGGCAGACAGGCAGGTGAGCAGTTAGGAGCCAGTGGTCCCGGATTGTGAGAGGAATGTCCGACGGCCAGTTTAGGGTTTTTATACTTACAATAGCATACTCATAAAATTTAGAGGGTGCAGGCTGGGCTGAGAGGACCCCCACCCATGCACAAATTTCATGCACCAGGCCTCTAGTAAAAATATATTTAAAAATAAAATAAAGAATGCCCTGTGTTTTTTTATTAAATAAATAAATAAATAATAAATACATATATACATACATACAAAATATACTTGACCAATGGTTAACTAGCATTGTTCTACCTATTATTCTTCAGCAACAATGCAATTCAGAATTGGGGAATAGATTTCAAAAACTGAAAATAAAAACTGTTAATATTTCAAACAGCATATTCTGAAGATTCATCTTCATAGTCCAAAAGTAATTTCAAACTATTTAATTGGAACACAGCTTCTTTGGCAATTAATTTAGCCTGTGTCCTTCTAACCTCCTGTAAATTAGAACTCCACAGGCAATAACTATGCAACTCTAATCTTCAACAGAATCTCAACATTTCATATACAGATTACAGCAAAATAACCACCAAATTGCTCTCATTATCTTTTGGTCTTTAGTATAATTCACTCCAAACTACTTATCTGAAACATTCCTTTTCTAGGAGGACCAAGATGATTGCTTAACTCTCTTCTCCAATAAGTCCTGGGTTCTCTTTGTAACAGGTCCTATTTGTAAGAAGGCCTAACTCAACATCTGTCCATGGTCTATTAGATCTTATTTCTTTAATGTAAGTCATCTGCTTCAATCAGGTTTGGACCACATTATAAACTAGGGTTCATACTGCTTCCCAAAGTCCCACCAGGGACACCTTCCTTTTCCTCCTCCAATATCCAAATGCTGACATTCTCATGCTGCATCTTCACCATGACCCCTAAATTCCTACTGGATTGTACAGTCAGTTACAAAAGATCTTACTTTATTCTTCACTGGCTCATTCTTAAGAAATTGCCATTAGTTTTACATAACCCACTAGATTACAAACTCAGTAGGGCACAAATGAAGGTTTTTTATTTGTTTCTATCATCTGTAGAATACAGGTATCAGAACCTTCATAACTGATTAAGCATACACATATAAAACATGATCCAAATATCTAATTCTTTTCAAGTATATATTTTTTATCTTTTCAATAGTGGGATCCATTTCCTAGAGAGTAATGGTTTTAACCAAAACAAAAAGCAGTTTTCCTTCCTCAGAATACCTTCAATACTCTAGAAGACAAATCCTATATGTTCCAATTCTTCCTTCCTTCATCCATTTACCCTTCCATTCATTCATTCAGTGCATGTGAACTAGCCACCCAGTGTGTTTGAGGCCCAGGTAGGTGCTATGGAAAACATCAGTGCTGAATGGTGAGATAAAACTTGCTCTCACTCATCAGTTTGGAAAAGCAGGACCCATCCACCAAGAGAGGAGTGCTCAGAGAGTGAGCTCAGCTGGGGATGGGCAACGGTAGGGCCATTAACCTTCCATTTTAACTGGGCACTTAGGTCAGGTGATAAAGAGGTAACCAGCAGCACCAAATTCTGCAGGTACTGACAGAGTGATATTAAGCAACAAAATGGTGAAATAATCAATGCCTTCTAAACCGCTGCCAGAAAAATGCTGAAAAAAAAAAATGACCAAGATTATGAAAAAAAAGTCAAGTAACCCAAGGATGGGGAGTCAAGAAGTCAAAGTAATCAGAATATTAGATACAATATAAAGGCCCTGCCAGTTACTCAGTTGGTTAGAGAGCTGTCCTGATCCACCAAGGTCGCGGGTTTGATCCCCTGTCGCTCAGGGCACTTACAGGAATCAATCAATGAACATATAAATAGATTTTAAAAAATCAATGTTTCTCCCTTCCTCTCTCGCTCTAAAAAGATAAATCAATAAAAAATTTTAAAAGGTATAATATAAAGAAATAAAAGCAGATATATCGGTAAGAGTTATTTTATACTGTTAGTGATTTTAAGAATACTTAGTACTTAAGAACTTTTTTTAAGCAAGCTCTAGTGGGCTACTGTATTTTATTTTAAAATTCAATGTTAAATCCATACATGTGCTGGTCAGTTAATACGGAATAAAGTTGCAGAAACCCACAGAGAAATAATAATATAAACCTAACACACCCATGCTTCTTTCAATTTCCCACGGAAAATGGCTTATTCACCGGGTCTAACAGGAACAGATACTGCTGTGTGTCTGCTGAAAGCTCCAGCAAATGAGAGATGATTTGCCTGCACTGTGCTATCCTTGCCCCTTGCAAGTGAATTACCAGATCTGAAAGGCCATAACACTTCATAGCAATTACATGTGTTTAGAAGTCTTCTATAGTGAGGACTGATATTTCAGCACCAGTGGTACTCAGCCTATAGACCCCCTGGTAAATCACCTTATCAAGTCTGTTGATATAAAAAGTCATATGTGAAAAAGGAAAACAACAACCCAGCTTTCCTTCTGCTCCTCTGTGACATTTCATTTTAGGCTCATGGACCAGAAAAGACCTCAGGTGATATATTTTTATAAATACAAGAATAAAATGCACCCTGGTATTTAGAAAATGCCAATGGGGCTCCGTTAAATATGTACATCTCCAGGTAGCTGTGCTTTCCACTCAGTTCAGGATATTTGCATTCACAACAGCAAAGATCTCACTGAACACTCCTGGTCACTGGCTAAAGTGTGTTATCGTTAGTATTGTACAGACCAGGCAACTAAAGCTCAAGGCCGTTAAGTCACTTTCCCAAGGTTAATGGAATTTAACCAGGATTTGTTTCAACGTGCAATGCAACTTCCCTCGGTTAAGTACTGTATTTCCCAGATAGTCTCAGCGGGCAGGCAAGTTAAGAAAATATACAGCTTCACGTAGCTTCAGAGAAATACGTGGACAATAGATCCTAGTGGATTGTTTAAGTTAACTAAAGCATCTGGGGATACAAGCGGACAGACAATGGATCCAGTTCAATATGGCAATTCTTCGTTTCAAGCAAGTTATAAAAAAATAGCTTTTATCAAATAAATAACTACATTTTCATCAGCCATGTTCTCTCTGAGGTGACCAGCATCACCTCAGGCAACCCATTTGCAAATTCATCAGATCCCTTCCCATCCTCACCTCCTTCCCTTTTGCCTAAGTGAAAATGGAGCTTATTTCTTCTTCCCAACAACCCATTCTTGTCTGCCTTCTCATGACTCACTCTACCAATCATAGCCTCCCCTTTGGATCCTCAATGTTTCCCCCTTTTCTGGCTCCTTCTAATCAGTGGAGTCTTGTCGAACTGAAAAAAATGAAAACAAAAAGCCTTCTCCATCCTATTCCTCTCTTGATATCCTATATTTCCCCTTCCCTTCCCAGCCTGGCTTCTTGAAAGGATAGTCTATAATGTTCATTCTACCTCCTCACCCATTCCCCATCCCACAGCAATCTGGCTACTGCCCTCACCAGTCCACTGAAATTAGCCTTGCAGTTAAACATGATCTCCTCACTGCTTAATTCAATGGACACCGTATGCTTCACCAGCTTATGTACTAAAATTGGAAAGATGAGGAGATCATCATGGTCTCTGGGAAAGAATGACGAGCAAATGCATGCAGTGTCTCATATTTTTATAGTAGGAACTCATTTTGTTATATATAGACCTATCTCTAAATAGAGTATATATTTGCATATAAAAAATCTGAGAAGACATATATCGAAAATTTAACAGAAGTTATACTGGGTGGTGGGATGTAGGTCAATTCTTAAATTGCACATAATTATATATGTATATGTATTTATATATGTTTGTGTATATATGTACACATATTCAACTTATATAATGATCACATATTCCATACCTAAATAAAAATTTAAAAATATATCATCTTAAAATATCCAGTGGCCCCTTTTCACTTCTTATCTTGACATCTCAGTGGTATGTGACAATATAAAACGTGTTCTATATCCTTGGCTTTAAAGACATCACTTTCTCTCAGTCTTCCTTTACCCTCTTGGCATCCTGTTCTTAGTCTTCTTATCAACCTCCTCTTCTATTCCCATGCCCTTTATGTTGGTCCCCTAAACTCCATCATTGTCCTTTGTCTCTCCCTCCTCTACACACAGTCTCTGGGTGGTCTCATTCATGTCAAACACTTACAATTATGCTGAAAACTCCCAAATCTACTTCTCTAGCTCAGAGCTCCTGCCTCGATTCCAGCTTCCTCTATGCAACCATTTACTAGGTCTTCAAACACTTCAAAGCAACATCCTTGAAACTGAATTCATCATCTTTCACCCCAAATTGGTCCAACTCCTGTATTCATAGATCAATGAACAGAACCACTATCTATCAAGCTCTGTCAGAAATGTAGGTGTCATTTTTTTTCTTTCCTTTCTCTTACAGCTTACATTGACAGGCTTATCAATTCTACTAAATTCTATCTCCAATATTTCGAAAATGCCACTTCTTTTTTTGTCTGTCAACGCTGCCTTAACGATGTGTCTCATCATTTCTTCTTCCGATTATTGAAACAGCCCCTTTTGCCTTCTATTCCTTCCTCTTATTCTGCAGCCTTAGTGGGTTTTCCGAAATATGAATCACAGCATGTCACTTTCTGTTGAAAGTCTCTAATGACTCCCTTTGCCTAAGGATAAAGTTCCAATGATATTTATTGTCCTCCAGCATAGACTTACTGCTCAGCATTCATCCACCTTGCGTCTTAAGTCTTTGTGAACTCTAGATTTAGTGACCTGCTACCTGTTCTCCGAACTTCCATATTCTTGGATGCCTTAAGCCTTGGCCCCGTCACTCCACCTACAGGGAAGCTTATTCCCTGTTGTCAGTACTTGACTTTCTCAGTTATCCTTTGAGAGTCAACTCAGGCATTATTTCTTGACCTGCTCAGACCCAGCCTTGCTGTCACAGGACGTTGCACTTCCTATACTGTGCTATACATCACACACTATTTTAACCTTTTGCACTCGGATGTCAAGTGTGACTCAACACGGTTAGCATTAGAATAAAGGAATCAAGAAAAAAGCAAGAGAATGCAAAGGGTTAATTGTTCATTTGTCTTTCAGGTCAGGAGCTCACTAGAATGTTGAGCTCCTTCAGGTCAGGACTAAAAATTTAAGACTTTTTGAATCAACACATGAGTATATGATTGGCATAAAGCAGGCTTTTATAAAAAATTGGCACTGCTGGGCTCATGTGCTGTGAGGGAGATGGGAACCAGAGTCTCTTGAACACATTTACCCACAAAATATTGCAGTGTCATTCTTCAAAAGTGACTAAAGTAAATATAGGTGCATCTAAACGTATTTGCTCAACCCACCAGTGACAGCTTAAAGAGCTCCAAATTCAGAAAGAGCTCCAGGAAAAAGCTCAGGACCTGAATTAGAGCCGTCCGTACTGACAAGCATCAGCTCCTTTTTGAGCAGGCACTCTGCTGCAGGAATGCTGTGATGGCACGCAGGGAACGCAACGCATGAAGCCGGAAAACCAGTTTCTCTTTATGTTTCTGTCTTTACTTCCCAAGTGATCCCCTTGGCAAATCACCTGCCCTCATCTGAAATTGGAGGGCAGCAGCATCTGAAAGAACCAGATGGACTTTTGTATTCCCGTTAGCACTAAAATAAATAATTATCACGGTTCAGTATGAATGCTTTTCAACAGATTACTTTCAGGTTTTATAATACAAAACATGGTATCTTATGTACAATTATCTGAGGGCTTAAGAGGCTCCTGAAAAACTACCAAGACATCTTTGTTAACCAAATTTAAATACTATCTTTCATGACCTCTCAGGAAGACATGGCTCTCCATGGCTCTTTAATGGGTAGAACCTGGAGTCAATGGGTAGAACCTTGGTTATCACTCCTCCCTCCTCTCTGACCAAAAACAGGAATGCATGAAATGCTCCCTTTCACTAGATGGGAAACAGAGGAAAAGTAATGGCCTTGAATAGCATAAAGACAGAATTGTATTTAAAGTATAATATAATAAATGGGGAAAGTACTATACTGCACAAACATCTCCCTCCACTAACAACCTGAAGCCCACTGCACTTTCTCTTAACCACAATCTCCATTTATTCAAATATTGGGTATCTGTAGGTTTGGGTCAGGGCTGGATCCTTCTCCATCCCAAGAGAGAGAATCATGACTATTCTCTGGCAATTGTGTGCAATTCTAAATAATTGAAATTTCTGCTCTGGCATTTCTTAGTTCAAGTTTGTGTTTGGTCCCAAATGAGATCTGACAGCATGCCACCTGGGGAGTTCTGGAAGATAGACAGACATGGGACTCTTCCCTTCGCAGGACTGTTACTACATGTGACACTGCCATGACAATGAGAGGAGATAATGATAACAGTGGAGGATAACAGAGTAGAAGGAAGAAAGGCACTTGATTTTTTTTATGACAATGATACATTCATTTAGCCACAACTAAAACCATCCTGGCTTTACAAACAGTACAGGCATACCTCCAGGATATTGAGGGTTTGGCACAAGACCACAATAAATCAAATAATAAATTCATAATATATTTGGTAGTGGGGGGTTTTGCCTTCAGTTTGTAAAAACTGCAATACCTGTGAAGTACTATATAACGAGGTATGCTTATAAATATGATTTTAGATTATTAGCAACCCAAACCTTCCTAACTGACATACTACTACTGAGTGCTTTCAAATAGCTTTCCTTGTGTTAAAATTGGTGGACTGGTGATACATATGAATGGGGTCAACAAACTGCAGTCCACAGACTAAATATGTCCACCTCCTGCTTTTGTCAATAAAGTATTAGAACACAGTCATTCTTTTTTGTTGTTCTTGTTGTATTATCTATGCTTGCCTTCCTGCTATAATAGCAGAGTTGAGTAGTTGTGACAGAAAGTGTATGGCTCACACGTGAAAATATTTAGTATCTGGACCTTTACAGAAAAAGTTGGCCAGCCCCTACTCCATGCCAGCACAGCTTAACTGGGGACTGCATCAGTCAGATAATTTGGGATGTCCCAATAACTGTTTAATGTTGTACACAGTTAAAGTCCCACAGTACAAAGGATACCCCACCTAAAATGCTAATGGTGATTCTGTTGGGAACTACTATCCATGCTCACTATAGCAACCCTTCCTTAACTGTATGCCATGTCTCAGGCCACATGGATTGGTTTTTACTTTGCACCTGCCACCACCAATCTGATGGATTTATCAGCATAGGTAAACAGCAAAATAGAAGCATATTACTGAACATACTATTAATCCTCACATTTGTTGACCAATTAGGGAAATATATTTATCATCACTTTAAGGTATATTTTTATTTAGAATTTTCTGTTCGGGGACTTGTTTCAATGTAAACACAACATTCTAAGTTTTGTTCTGAAATAAGTTGGCTTTGCCCTGGCCAATGTGCTCAGTGGTTAGAGTGTCAGCTCAAGCCCCACATGGTCGCAGGTTCTGTCAAGGGCACATGCCTGGGTTGCAGGTTTGTTCCCTGCCCCTCCCCACTCCACCCCCTGGCAGAGTGTATGCAGGAGGGAACTAGTCTATGTGTCTCTCTTACAGGATGTTTCTCTCTCTCTCCCTCCCTACTCCCTTCCTCCCACCCCCACTCTCCCTCCTTCTTTCCCACTCTGTCTGAAAAGCAATGGAAAAAATATCCTCAAGAGTGGATTAGCAAAAATTAAATAAAGTTGGCTTTACACACAATTTTATTGAATTATAGTTTATTGTATACTCATGAATTTTTAGGTGCCTTCTACTTACGATTTTACAGAGTCATTATAATTTCTTTGGAGTTACTTTTATACTAAGCAGTATTTTATAAATTATAATTATTCTAATTATTGCTTTCATAAAAAGGCCTAAAATATATTCTTGGAAAGAACTAAATTAGCCTTATATAGAGATCTAAATGTGAACAAACAAAACACATGCATCTGAAACTATTGCTACTATTTCACAATCAAGAAATATATACCCTTAACTATATAGTCAGCTGAAACATGAAAATCAAAGAGGTTTAAAAAAATATGTGAATTACAATGTAAGGGATATAAAACACATCTATCCTCAATGGCATACACCATATGTTCAGGAAAACATAATTTACCTGAAATTGTTATTTCATCCAAGGGATTACAAAAATAACAATAGGAAAAACCAGCTGAGACACTGCTTCAAGTAAGACCAGGTGGGGGAAGGAGAAAGTGGTTCAGAAAATGAACCATTATAGAAAATAACCAGCCAGCACTTCAACTTTTCAGATTTGAGCTGATTGTTTTTGCCTACTCTGGAGAGTATATACAGCAAAAAAAAAAAAGGGAGGTATTGGGCTGCTCTGAACTTTATAAGTCCCAACTATTTTTCCAGTTTACTAAATCCTTTCGTGTCTCTTAAGACTTAGAATTTCTTGTATATTTATAAAACAAAACCACCTAAAGTTCTCCTAAGTTTTCAAGAAAAAAAGTCCCACCAACTCCTCTACTATCTAAAATGGTTGCCCTGTACATGTTGTGGCAAATGGCTGAGGAGAACAACAGCCAGCACCCAGAGTAATCAGGAAAGTAAACCTTTATTACACAGTGTTGCTAGTCCAGGGGGCTCTGACCCAAAGCCTGAACTGCCAATGTGGGTAGGTTTTGATATACACTGAGTGGTCAGATTATTATGATCTCTGAACGCATATAAATCTGGTCACTCAGTGTGTGTGTGTGTGTGTGTGTGTGTGTGTGTGTGTGTGTGTGTATATATATATATATATATATATATATATATATATATATATATATGTTTTAGAGACCCAGTGCATGAATTCGTGCATGGGTGGGGTCTGGCCAGCCTGGCCAGGGGGAGGGGACATGGGCAGTTGGCCAGCCTGCCTGCTGGTCGAACTCCTGGTCGAGGGGACAATTTGCATATTAGCCTTGTTATTATATAGGATATACACTGAGTGGCCAGATTATTATGCGCTCAGAGATCATAATAATCTGGCCACTCAGTGTATATATCTTCTTGTGGTGGGCCCCCCGGGTGGGCTTTGCAGCTCCGCCCAAGGCAGTTAGAATGGGGAAGTAAGATCACTGTTTAACTAGATACTGAACTAGGCTATAAGCCCCTAAAGTTGCCCACATATTTTCTTCCTCATCTATATGAACCTGTTTCTTATATACCAACTTCCTGGTTAAACAGCCAATATTACTAAGGTGCTTCCTGGGAGACATGTGGTGGCTCTGTGATGCTGAGCAGTGGGAAAACCATTTCAGCTTGGTGTCCAAGAATAAATTACCCCACCCAGGAGAAATGTAAACATCCCTCTCATGGGTCTACAGGACATGGATCCTACCTAACAAGCATGGAGCTGGCAGAGTGAACGCCTGCAAGACTATATAGACACCTAAGTAGACATTTCGATGAACAGACAGATAAAAGCAAAATTAAGAGATAACACAGAAGGTGGACAGCATTATTAGCACAGCATATGGGAGAAAAGGTAAACCTCCGAAATGCCCAGGCTTAGAGGGAATGCTGAGAAAATACAACAGAGATACAAGAGCCTGATAAAATGCAAAAGAAAACAAAACAAAAAACCTGTCATGGTACACACAAAACAGGATCCCACAGGTTGGAGAAAAGAATTCAGCCAGATCCACAGCCTTCACAATGAAGGGTTTTAACCAGTTTTCAGAAAGGAAGAAGTGGAAACTGTTCCAAATACACTATAGGTTACTCTTTTATGTGTGCTGTAAAATAGGCATAATTCTCAGTTTAGAGACAAACTCATCCATTTCAAAAAAAAAATATGCTGGTTGTAGAAAGAAGCAGAATGTCCACCCACATAGCAACATTAAATACGTGTACCTGGAATCAGAGGCTCTATGTCGGCATTTCAATCAAGGTTCAAAGGCCCAAAGAGGCAAAAGTTAGGCAAGTGATGCCACTTTTATATTAGATTTTTAATTACGGAAAATGATTCATAATAACTGGAGAAAAAATAGAAAATACAAACAGAAAGAAAAATTAGCTCAAATTCCACTCACACACTCAATACACTTTGGTGTAGTTCATGCCAGACTACTCATCATAGAAAGTTTTCCTTTAAAATTGAGGCCAACGTGTACAGTGTTTTAAATAACTTGTTTTGCTTATTGTTTTCTTCACATTGTAGGTCAGTTTTCAATACTATTGTTTCTGTGTTTAAATAGCACATGGTAAGCTATTTTATTTAATTTTCCTGCCCAATTATTTTTTTAAAAAATATATATGTTTATTGATTTCAGAGAGGAAGGGAAAGGGAGAGAGTGATGGAAACATCAATGATGAGAGAGAATCATTGATCGGCTGCCTCCTTCATGCTCCAGAATGAGGATCGAGCCCACAACCCCAAGCATATGCCCTGGCCCTGATTGGGAATCAAACCCTGACTCCTGGTTCATAGTGATACATGATTTTTGGACTGGAACACCCGGTGTTCTCCTGGGCAGGAGAGTTCCAAGGATTCTTTGTCCCTCATAGACGAAGAAATGAATCCATGGACGGAAGGTGGTATAGCAAAGGTGGAGATTTATTGAAGAACAAGTACAGACTCCCACATGGGGAAGGGGAAAGAATCTCACAGCACAGACTCCCATGTGGGGAGGAGGAAAGAGTCCTGCCAACTTCCTGTTTCCAGGGTTTATAAAGGCCTCAAGTCCCTGTGTCCTGATATCCCTTCTATTGGTCAATATTCCCTTTTGAATTGGTTACTATAGTAACTTCTGAGCTCAAAGGTAGAACCTCACATGGGATAAGTGAGGTTGTTCTCCCCACCTTATTGTTTTCTTATTCCCTTTATTTTGTAAATGTAGACCTTTTGTTGTTTCTAGCTCCCTCATTCTATGGAAATATACCTGTTGCAGCTTTCCAGTTACCCTCTTCTGTGGAAATATACTTTCTGCTGCTTTGTAGTCCTGTGCTTCTTCCATGATCCCCTTAATTTCTAAAATTTCCTAAACCTGTCTTTTTTATCCCTAAAAATTGCTGTTTCAATAGGTTGACATTCAACCACTGAGCAACACAGGCTGGGCTTCCTCCCCAGTTCTTTGTGGTTGGACATATAGCGTCTTGTCATTGTTGTAAATGTGCCTGAGAGTTAATTCATAGAGGTGACTGAGTTATGACATGGGGAGTTCAATGCCATTAAAAGACAATTTCTTATTCATGGGTCCCAAGATGAGGAGGCATGAATGTACTGCAGGGCCACATGGGGAAATACCAGGCTCAAGAGACAAAACGGGAGTAAGGGGGAGGATGCCAAGAGCCTTAATTGTGGTTTCCAAAAGGAGGATTGGCTGAGGCGGAATATAAGTCTGAGTATTGAAACAGGAATTTTGGGGGGTGAAAAAGACAGGTTTTAGAAAATTTTAGAAATTTTGGAAATTAAGGGGACCATGGAGGAAGCACAGGGATGTAGAGCAGCAGAAGGTGTATTTCCATAGAATAGGGAAGCTGAAAAGCTGCTACAGGTACATTTCCATAGAATGAGGGAGCTGGGAACAGCAAAAGGTCTATATTTACAAAATAAAGAGAAGGAAGCACTTCATCCAGAAGGAGAAGAAGAAAGCCCAAAGGGAATAGGAAAACAATAAGGAAAGAGGGGAGGAAAAACTCACAGGTCCCATGTGAGGTTCCACCTTTGAGGCCAGGAGTTACTATAGTAACCAGTCTAAGGGAATAGTGACCAATCAGAGGGGATATCAAGGCACCAGGATCTGCAGCCTTTATAAGCCTCAGGGAAAAGGAACTCAACAGGACCCTTTCCTTTGCCTATTCTGTGGGACTCTTCCCCCTCCCCACGTGGGAGTCTGTACTTGTTCTTTAATAAATTTCTACTTTTACTATACCATCTTCTGTCCGTGGATTCATTCTTCGACTCCGGGGGACAAAGAATCCGGGTTCCAGTCCAAAAATTCCGTTTCAGTATGTTTAGGATCAGATCGTTTGAAATACAGGGGTGGTCTTGGTGTGTGAGAGCTAGATAGAGGAGGTGGTTGTAGATATCAGCTTTGAATTGTTTGGTTTACATATAAAAGGCATGCTCCCCGGCATGTTGTTTACTGTGTTGAGGAATTAGCCAGGCCTGGGAGGTGCAGTATCTCCGGGACTAGCAAAGCACCAAGATGTCAAAATGTTATAAAATACAGAAAATTAGAAGAAAAAAAACACACATTATGAACACACCCACACAAGCAGATACCAATTAGCTTCCCTTCAGCTGCCTTTCCTTCCTCCATCATCTACCAGGACACTGCGTTTCAACTCATCCAGATCACTGATGCCTTCAGCACCTGGTGCCATTCTTCTTCACCCCAACCTCCAGTATTATTCCCATGATCAACTCAAAGCTGGGTTCTTCTAAACTTGAAAGAGATCCAAAATGTTCTCAAGATCAAAGCATCTGAAAAAGTGTCAGTACGAGTTTAGGAAACAAGTACCCTTTACTCTTCTGCACAGAAGTTGTTTTAATGGTAAGTGAGAACTATAGCTTTTGAAACAAAAACTTTACTTTTCATAGCTTTTACCTCTGAAATTCAACTTCCAGTAATTATCTCATTGATAAAACTTATAAAACATCATTCTCATGACTCTTACTTATTATGTTTAGTTCTCATAATATCTGGGCAACTGCCAAGGCCAGCGTGGAAGAGTGAAGGGAAGATGGCATATGAGAACAGGGACAGGGATGGGTCATCAGAGGGCAACAGAACAAGGGCAAATATCTGGACTTTATTCTCAATGCAAGAGGAAACAAAAGTGGGGTTTTGGCAGCACAGTGATCAGCTTCCATCTATTTTTATCATATCCTTCGCCAGACCCAACAGGGCTCCAAAGGCGGAGTTATTGGGTTTCTGCAAAATATGCCTAAAGGGCACAGCTGTGAAGAGTGGGGAACAGGATGAAGCTGCTGCCTATGACCAGAGGGTAAAATCTCATGAAAAAAAAAAAAATCGAAAAGAATAGAAATAATCATAAATAGTAAAGTCGGAGAAAATAAAATGTAAAAGTTGATGAAGGCCAAAAAAATGTAAGTCAAAAGTTACCTAAATGCTACATGAGAAAAATTCCACTGGAGAAAAATATAACTTAGCATATATTAAGTCATATTCATGGCTGAAATGAGAAATCAGCAGGAATAATCTGAATTGCTTTGATGGAACAAAAAAATAATGCAGCCTGGAACTCATTCAAGAGAAAGTCATTAATTCTTTAAAAGCATGCTTAGATTTTCAATGACATTTTTGATAGATCCTCCCTTCCCCCAACTGTCTGCTGAATTTTCAGAAGATATCTCCATCATTAGCAATTCCCTTGAATCCCTTCAAAGGCAGGTAGACTCCTTAGCAGTGGTAGCCCTACAGAACTGGTGCACTTTAGATCTCTTAACAGCAGAAAAAGGGGTACCTGTGTATTTCTTGGGGAAGAATGCTGCTACTTTGTAAATGAATTAGGAATTGTCAAAGATCACATTAAATCCCTCTGGGACAGGATTGACCAAAGATGACGTAACCAGCTAGAAGGGGGGTATGCCATTTTTGGTTCACTTACCCCATGGCTCCTCCCACTATTAGGCCCACTGGTATTTATTCTTTTAATCTTGCTCTTTGGTCCCTGTCTCATGTGCTGTTTCACTAGTTTTTTGCAGAACAGAATGCTGGCGTTCACCAATGCGAAAGTGGGAGAGATCTATCTGGCCTTGAATTCAGAACCTAGAGACACCTATGTTACCAGAATCCTTGAGACCCCGGGTAGATGCCCCTGATGACGTCCCCTCTCAGCAGGAAGTAGCTATGAAAGACAGACCTTCACCCCCTGACCTTGCCCAGACTCTCAATTTTTTTTTTTTAAATATTACCAAAACCCTGGAATTATAGATCCTCCCTTCCCCCAACTGGTAGGCAGAGTATGATGTAACCTGCACCTGCGGCCTGGACATACCAGAGTACCTAACTAGGCACCTTATATGGACTATACATTGAACCACCAATCAGCACCTGCCAAATACCCTAAGCCCTTGTCCCTAAGTACTTGAGTGACTAACTATGTACCTTATATGGACCATACATTAAGCCACCAATCAGCACGTGCTGAGTACACTAAACCCCCATTCCTTCCCATTCCTCCCCTCAAAAGATGTGTTCACCTCTGCACCTGCTGCTGTTCTCCCCTTGCGAGACAGCCTTCTCCTCTAATAAAGCCTGTAGTCCTGGTTTTTCAGCCCTCTGTCTGATCTTTCATGTGGTGCCAAAACCGGCCTCTGTCTGAATTTCAATTTTTATAAAGAAAATATTTAGTTATTCCAACATTGACAATTTTGCCAACCTCAGGCAACGTCACCAATTTTAGATTGTTAATTTTTAATGTGTTTTGAAATAGGAAAAACCTAGATCTAAATATCAATTAAGTTCCACAAGCACCTCCCCAAGAATGACTTCTAATCACAAATACTTTATTTTAACAAATCTATACTATGTAAGTATATTCTCATCCTGTTGAGCAAAGAATTCATCTATATATATTATAACATCCTTATGAGTTGGCACAGTGTTAAGGCTATTCAAAAAAAGAGTATGTTTTCCCTCATTAAGCACAATGTCTATTTAAAAGCGTGGCTTTTTAAGACATCAAGTGTAAAAAATCTTGAACAAGAAATATTAACATGCTCATGATGAGTAGCTAAATACCACATAAATTAACAATAGGCTCCAAAATTAAATCATCAATGGAATGTTTGGACCAGTAGTTACTTCTGTGAAAAATTTCTAAATAATTTGAACCACGAAAGATTAACTGTTACAATACACTACATGTTCCTCATGCCTCCTCCATCATACATGCATTTCCCACACCTTTCACATTTCCTCAAGACCCGAATGCATACACACACACACACACACACACACACACACACACACACGCACACACGAATCAACCTGTTATTCCTAGGACACATGCCCACTTACCCATGCAGGGTTAGGCAAAACTCTTCCCTTTGTATGACCCTCTCTTGCTTAGCAGATAAACTCCCAGTGATCTCTCAGGTCTCAATAAAAGCATGCTGTCTTCTTTCTTCTGTGTCTTGGTTCACACACACTCTAGGCAGAGATAATGACTACTTGGCACAACAACTTACTCTTTATTTTAATTACATGTTTCTGATGCCATTGCAATTACCTGGTTATTATTTAACAGGAAAGGAGTAAAAGGGGAGATGAAATATATAGGCATGCCAATTATACAGCTTTGCCAAAAAGCTGCATTTAACGTTCTCCAAGTCTATTCCCTGCTGATTGATAGAGGAAGGGACTGGACAAAGGCAGGTTAGACTCATGCCCAGTAAGGACTGAGTGAAGTGGGGAGGTGCCTACTTGATTGCCTGTCAATCACATCTGAAAGCCAGTCAGTGACCAGAATGAGTGTGGCCACTGCAAGTGCACAAAACCTGAATATATAAACTTCCAAACCAAGAAAGTTCCCTCTCTTCTCTTTCTCACATGCACAGGGCTCCTGGCTCTCCTGTTGTAGGGGGTGCATTCCGCTGTGCCCACATGGCCCACAGCCATATTGGACTTCTCACATGGACTAATGGATTTTAATTAACTTGGATGCTGAACCATACCCGGCTATAACATGGAATGGAAACTCTGGACACTGTCCTTGTTCCTGGCTTTGCCAAATTCCAAGCTGCACCTTTATCAGAACTGACTTATGGGGCCGGGGACTTTGGAACCCGAGAAATGTAACTCCACACAAATAAAACTTTTCCACATCCCATCCTCCCGAACAGTCTTACAAAATTCATTTTTCTGAAGATATTGCAAGAATCTCATTCCCACTTGTTCTGGGAAATCTGGCCCATTGATTTCTCCAGCATCATTTCTATGTTCCTCCCTCAAACATGCAGACTCCCTCATCTTTAGAGTCCTAGAACCAAGCACAGTTTCTGTTATACAGGATACTTTTAGAACAATGTATCTATTAAGTAAATAATTCAGTGCATGTATGCATTCATGAACTTGAAAGAATAATTTCTATTTATTCAGCATTATTATATGCTTACAAATTAGGAAATAATGCCAATGAAAACATTTCTATTTCACTGAAAGATGACAGCACTTCCCCTAGACAGCAAACAAGAGAAAATATTTATGCCTTGGACATTTACATCTTACAGACACATAAAAGAGAAAAAGAAAAGTAGAAGACGGCATTCATCTTGCATTATTAGTTATGTAATAACATTGTAAGAATACTGGTATCTTAGAGGGTTAAGCAAAGATATAATTTTTCTTCGTTTAATTTTAGATACGTTTAAAATTTTTATTATGACTTTATTTTTAGAGTGGTTTTAGGTGTACAACATAATTGAGCAAGAGGTACAGAGAATTCATATATATCTTTTGTTCCCACATATGCATAGTCCCCCATGATCAACATGACTCATCAGACTAGTACTTTTTGTTTTTACCAAAGACAAAACCACACAGATTCATCATAATGCCCCCAAATCCATAGTTTACCTTCAGGTTCACTCTTGGTGTTGTACATTCTATTGGTTTGGACAAATATATATGGACATATATTGATCATCATAATAACATACAAAGTATTTTGAATTTCCCTAAAAACGTTCTGTGCTCTGCCTATTCATCTCTTTCCCACCTCCACTTCCCTTGGCAACCACTGATCTTTGAACTGTCTCCAATGCATTGCTTTGCCTTTTCCAGAATGCCAGGTTGTTGGAATCACATGATAGGCAGCCCTTTCAGATTGTCTTCTTCAACTTAGCAATATGCACTTATGGTTCCTCCATGTCTTTTCATGGCTTGACAGTTCATTTCTTTTTAGCACTGAATAATATTCCATTGTCTGGATGTACCCCAGTTTATTTATTCATTCAATGCCTAAAGGATACCTTAGTTACTTCTAACATTTACCAACTATGTACATAAAAGCCTAAGTGACTGTCGCAACTGAAACAACTGAACGGATGACTGAACAGGCTGTGTGGGGCGACCAGGCCAGCAGGGGGGTTAGTGAGGGACGACCAAATGACTGAACAATCAGGCTACGTGGGGCGACCAGGCTGGCAGGGGGGTTAGTGAGGGCTGACTAAACGACTGTGCAGCAGACTGCATGGGGCGATCAGGCCGGCAGGAGGGTTAGTGAGGGACGACCAAATGACTGAACAGCGGGCTTTGTGCGGCGACCAGGCTGGCATGGGGGGCAGTTGGGGGCAACCAGGCTGGCAAGGGGGGGCAATTAGGGGTGATCAGTCAGGCAAGCAGGTGAACAATTAGGAGCCAGTGGTCTCGGATTGAGAGAGGGATGTCTGACTGCTGGTTTAGGCCCGATCCCAGGCCTAAACCAGCATCCCCTGAGGAGTCCTGGATTGGAGAGGATGCAGGCTGGGCTTAGGGAACCACCCCCCATGCATGAATTTTGTGCGCCAAGCCTCTAGTCCCATATAATAAAAGCCCAGCAACCATAACGGCGTAACAACCAGAATGACCACTCAACCAATCACTATGAGATACACTGACCACCTCTTGGCCCCTCCCCCCTGGCCAGCAGGCTCTGATCACCAGATGGTGAACAGGGAACTGGGGTGGGTGGCGAGGGATGTGGGCAATGCCAGGCCAAGGCTCCTGCCCTGCTGGTCACCCCTCACACAGAAGCCAACCCACAGCGGGGGTGAGGCCTGCAAGCACACGGGAACGGCCGACCTCTTGGTCCCTCCCCCTGGCCCACAGGCTCTGATCACCACATGGTGAACGGGGAACCAGGGGGGTGGTAGGGGATGTGGGAGGTGCCAGGCCAAGGCCTCCATCCTGCCAGTCGCCCCACACACAGAGGGTGACCCTCAGCAGGGGCAGGCCATGAGTGGGTGGGACCAGCCAATCTCTCGGTCCTCCACCCCACCCGCGCGCTGTAAGGCTCCCATCCCCGGTGGCAAACTGGGAACCCGGTGGGTGGTGGCGGGAGGCAAGACCAGCTGCCAGCAGCTGGGGAAGATGGCCTTGATCTCAGGCTAGGCCTAGGGACCGTACCCACGCATGATTTCATGTGTTGGGCCTCTAATTATGAATAAAGCTGTTATAAATATTCTCGTGCAAGGTTTTCTATAAGTTTCCAACTTCTTTAGGTTAATACCAAGGAGTGAGATGGCTAAATATTTGGTAAAAATATGCTTAGTTTTGTAAAAAAAAAAAAAAAAACCCACAACAACTGCAGAACTGTTTTCCAAAGTGGCTGTACCATTTTGTATTCCCACCAGCAATGAATGAGAGTTCTTACAACCTCATCACAATTAGATATTGTCAGTGTTTCAGATTTTGGCTAATTTAATAGGTGTGTACTGGTATCTCATTCTTGTTTTAATTTGCATATTTCTGATGGTATATAATGTAGAGTATCCTTTTATATGTTCATTTGTGATCTGTACATCTTCTTTAAGGTGCCTATTAGGGTCTTTGGCCCACTCTTTTTTTAAAAATATATATTTTTGTTGATTTCAGAGAGAAATGGTAGGGAGAGAGAGATAGAAACATTAATGATCAGAAAGAATCATTTATCAGCTGCCGTCTGCACACCCCACACTGGGGATCAAGCCTGCAACCAAGGCATATGCTTGACCGGGAATTGAACCATGATCTCCAGGTTCATAGGTCAATGCTCAACCACTGAACCATGCTGGCCATGCTGGCCAACTCTTTAGTTGGGTTTTTTTGTTTTCTTATTGTTGGGTTTTAGGATTTGTGTATCTTGGGAAATAGTCCTTAATCAAATGTTTCTTCTGAAAATATATTCTACCCGTCTGTGGCTTGCCTTCTAATTCTCTTGATACTGTCTTTTTCCAAGCAGAAGTGTTTAATTTTAATGAACTGCAGCTAATTTCTTTTTCTCACGGATTGTACCTTTGGTGTCAGATAACTATTCCCAATGTTATTCATCTTGGCTTACACTTGTTATCTTCTAGGAGTTTTATAGTTTGTTTTATATTTAAGTGTCTGATTCATTTTGAGTTAATTTTGTCAAGCATATAAAGTCTGTGTCTAGATTCAATTATTTGCATGTGGATGTCCAGTTGTTCCAGCACCCTTTGTTGAAGAGCCTGTCTGCTTCATTGTATTGCTTTTGCTCCTTTGCCAAAGATCAACTGACTTTATTTATAACCATCTATTCTTAGACTTTCTATTCTATTCCATAGATTCATCTATTTTTCCTTTTGGTTGTACTAGTTTTTTCCTCACATAATTTGCTGCTCTGCTGTTAGCTGCATACATGTTAAGAATTGTTGCATTCTTGGAAACAGACCCCTTGGTCATTATATAATGCCTTTCTTTAACCCAAATAACTTATCTTATTTTGAAATCTGCTTCATCTGAAATTCATATAGCTACTCCTGCTTTTTTTTATTAGTGCTAGCATGTTTGTTTTTCTCCATCTATTTGCTTTTAATCTATATGTGTCTTTATTTTTAAAGTCGGTGTCTTGTATAATTGGATAGTGCTAGTTGATCCATTCCGACAAATTCTTTTAAATGGTTCATTTAGATCACTGACATTAAAAAGGATTACTAAAATAGCTGAATTAATATCTACCATAGTCATTACCATTTTCTTTTTGTTGCTCTTATTCTTTGTTCTTATTTTTGTGTTCAAATCTTTTTCTTCCTTTTGTGATTTTTAACTGAGCATTTTATATGATTCCAGTTTCTTTCTCTTTTTTTTAAATATATTTTTATTGATTTCAGAGAGGAGAGAGAGAAAGAGAGAGAGAGAGAGAGAGAGAGATCAATAATTAGAGAGAATCATTGATTGCCTGCACACCCCACCCTGGGGATCGAGCCCACAACCCAAGCATGTGCCCTGACCAGGAATCAAACTGTGGCCTCCTGGTTCCTTGTCAATGCTCAACCACTAAGCTAAGCCGGCCCAGCCAGTTTCTCTCCTTTCTTCACATATCAGTTTTATATTTGACCCTTGAACTATGTGGATGTTAGAGGGGCTAAGCCCTCTCTCCCTCACCTCCACCCCTGCAACCCTACTCCGTTGAAAATCTGCATGTAGGTACCAGTCAGCCCTGCACATACATGGATTCCCAAACATCTGAAAATATAGTTGATCCTGGAACTACACAGGTTTAAATTGTGCACGTCCACTTATATGTGGATCAACTTCTCCTCTTTCTCCTCTTCCTCCCCCTTCCCCTCCTCCTCTCCTTTTCTACTCCCTGCCTCTTCCTCCATCTCCCCTTTCCCTTCTCCTCCTCCTGTATTTTTGAACAAAGCACATCTTATTACAACTGAAGATACAAGGACCACCTCCTAAAGACCACTCAGTGTCTTATAGAAAATGCTGCTTAAAGAAGCAATTGCTGAGATAAACCTTCTGGATAACCTACATAAAAGAAGATGATATAGATCTCTTAGTAGATTTATTTTCTCACCATTTAATCAAAGCAGATGAAGCAGAGAACTAGTCAAATGTCCCTCCTAAAACACACATACAACCACTCATTCCTTATTTCCCCCAACTGGGTCAGAAAGAATACAGATCGCATCCAAAAAGCTCAGAAATCTCCAAACCTGCCAGAGGGCCAAAGAGACTCTCTGAAGGTTTCATAATTGGAGACTTTGGCTCTTTAATTAACTGAGAGAACCATTACCCTCAATGTATCTATATCACAACACCAAGGAACTACCTGGAGAAGTGGCATTGTCGTCACCTTGAGACAGAGGCAAGGTGTTAGCATTACCACTACAGTCAACAGTTTGGCCTGATGTCAGTGGTGTTTACTTCAGGCTCAGGAGCAAGAGCCACCTCATGTTTACAGGCGCTGGACGCTTCATAGTTTCAGGTTCCTCCACAGCATGTATACATGCCCAGAAACCAACTCTCCATTACAGGGCCTGTGAGGACTCTGACACCAACCCACAGTCATAAGTACTGTACATTTTCACATTTTCCACATCTACCCAGGCCACACAAACACGTATCTAAATACACAAAAGTTTCACAGGACCTATGTTTTCATATCCTTTTTTGTTTTATTCTATTTTTAATGTACTAACATTTTAATGTTAGTACAATTTAATGTACTAATTTCATAGCCAACTAATATGAATCAACCCCTTCAGTAAGAAAATAACAGTTTTTTAAAGAGGTGTAAGTATCATATTTACAACTATTAAGAGCTATAATCTTCCAGGTCTTAATTAAAGCAACTATCATACTACAATTCATTCCTCATTCATCAAACACATAGTAATTGAGCCTCTATTATATGATCCAAAGGATCCTCTGTTGATTAGCCTCTCTTTTTCTATGTATTTCACTTTATAATATCATTCCAACAATGGTTAAACTCTAGCAATGCTGAACTTACCTGAAGTTCTTTCCTACCATTTGCTATTTTATTCTGAAAAATTGTGAATTGTCTCCACAAATAAATCAATTTGCAGACTCTTGCAAACCCTCTGGATTTGGTTTGTACTCCTTCTGTGTGTCTTACCCGACAAATTCATCTAGAATAAATTGGGGACTCCTACAATATTCTCCATGCACATATTGTCATAAGACCAATAATTATGCTCTATCATAATTGCATACATACCCAGCTCCTGAATCAAGAAAAAGGGCCATATAACTAACCCATGCCCAGGCCAGAAATCCCTTTCCCTAGCTCCACACGTACCCATACAGTAATGCTCCACATTGTGCCATACTTCTCACCATAACTGTAGTTAATTATGATTTATTTCTCTCTCTCCTTCCAGCCCATAAACTCTATGATTACAGGAACAGGGTTCCAAGCACTTATTATTCCAGGATCTGGTGCAGAAGCCAAAGCACAATCAGTTTTCAATAAATTTTGTTTGAATAAATGAATGAATGAATGAATGCTCACCATCAAAAACATCCTAGTGACGTAGCTTTTCCAGGTTAGTCTTGAACCAGCAGCATCTACTTGATCAAAATTCTCCTGCACATTACCTTTCCTAAAATATCTTCTAAATTGTGGTGTGTTCCCTGAATTGCTTTTCTTTTCACATTTTCCAAACCCTTCTCCTGGCTCGTTTCATCAACTTCCCTCACCTGGTAAACATTTTTCAATTTTAATTACATGCACATTGTGGTGAATCACAATTGAAGTAATTTTAGAAGGTGAGATATTTGCTAGCTGTAGAGGGAAAAAGCCCTAATGAAATTCAAATATCTTTCCTTGGTTATTATCCAAATTTACAGCTGTTTGCATAGCTCTACTTAATGAATATAGCTATTTTCATATCCAACTGAATCCCCAATCTCTGTCTCATTTCTGTTTAAAACTGCCTATCTATCCTCCCCCAGAAATCAGGGAATAATCTTTTCTTTTTTTAAACTAGACTTGCTTAGAGCTTCCCTCACAATTTCTATGGAAAAAAAAGTTAAAGCATACTTTTATAGAGTTTCCCTGGAAAGTAGTAGAAGAAAAGTAAGGAAAATAAGAGGTGGGGGAGAGAGAGAGAGAGAGAGTCTTCCATAGGGCACAAGAATTCTTACACAGTTGATGAAGGTCAAATCATGATGATACTATTAAAAATATGCCTGAATCTGCAGGTTAGTATAGTTTCTGTCAAAGTTCTAATATCCTTGATTGCAAGATTTGAAACAAAGTGAAATCCATGGGGAAATTATTCTTTCAGTTCTTTCACATATTATCCACTTAAAATGATTTTCTTTTTCTTCCACTTAGTGCCAATCATGAAAATTTCAAAAAAATATCATGAAAATGTCAACTTCTTGAATAAAAATGTTTATTTATAAAATGGATACATGCACCCTAATTTTTTCCATGCTTGTCTACAATAGTGGAAATGAGTTACTTTAAGATTAAAAGTCTATATTCTAATAATTTTAATAATTTGACCGATCTAAGAAGCATATATAAAAGAACCTGATAAGTTTGTAATGATGATAATAATCGTTATGTCTGGATTCATGCAAATTACAGGCTCATGGTATTTCAGAAGGATATACTCATCAGCATTTACTTGGAATGGAAGGAATGTATGAATTGGGGTAGGAGAGGCTCTTACAAGAGCCTGGAAGCACAGGGACTGATTAATTACTCAGGCTCCTTGTTTTCATTTCTAGGTCACTGGTTTAAGCCCTTCCTGGGCTACTTGCTTTTGTAGGGTATAAGCTCAAGACTGTATGACTCAACACTGGCAAGACTCCCACGAAATGCAATGGTCACAATTGCACAGGAAATGGATGAGCATAGACTTCTCACCACCATCAGAAAAATGTCAAGTATTTTCTGAACCCACAAGGTTCAGAAAATACTTTTGTATACAATAGCTAACATACCACCCTATTAGCTCTAAAACAACTAAAGGCTTTTCTTGCAGCAATAACGCAATGCTGATAGACTATGATTCATGAACATCTCTAATATTCACCCCCAAAAGTCTTATATATTTAAAAATAAAAACCCATGAAGATGGTTTTGCAACAATATTTCTTGAATTCTAGTGTTAGTCCTAGCTTAGTCAATCATTGATGAGTTACAGAATTAGTGGGCAGTTAAAAAAAGATGCTATGTGGAGAAAGAATAATGCCTCATTAAAAATGTTTCCTTCTATTCAAGCAATTTTTTTTAGTTTATATATGTGTGAGGTATCCTCTATAGTCTTAGCTACCAAAAATCTCCATTCTCTCTCTCCCCTCCTCTCCCCTCCCCTCCCCTCCTCTCCCCTCCCCTCCCCTCCTCTCCCTCCTCTTCCCTCCCCTCCCCTCCTCTCCCCTCCCCTCTCCTCCCCTCCCCTCCCCTCTCCTCTCCACTCCTCTCCCCTCATCTGTGTCCTAGGGGATGGCTGGGCTCTGATACAGAAAGTGTGTAGGTCTCTGAATCACTATGAAATCCAGTCATCCAAATAGAAATGTCCACATTGAATTCCACTTGCACTGAAATAAACTGAAATGAGGGTTGAGGGACTGAATATTTATTAAGCATTTAGCTTCCCAAACCAATACATCAATTGAAAAAATAATGTTCTCTTATCATTACAATTTGGATAAGTGTTTGTTCTGTTTTGTTTCTTTGCTGGAAGGGATGTTTAAAATGTCATTTATCAAACATCCATATTTTCATCTCAGCTTAAAGCATCATCGAATAAATTCTCTCCTTCTTTAAAGAACTGTTAATTTATTCCAAGCGGTTACATTCTTTCTGATGGTGTTCTCAGAGTCTAAGGCATCCAGTCTGTAAATAATGAAAGGTTCAGAATACATAAAGGAGGAATAAACAGGGGGATTTCATAAACAGAAAAAAAAATTTAATGAAAAACATTCTAGCCACTGAATTACTAATCATTTATTAAAGACTGAAGTAGATTCATTCTTCAAATTCATAATGAACATTGTTGAAGACAGGAGAAGACTAAAACAAGACTTTGCCATTCTTAAGGAACCTTTTTTGGTTATCTGTTTGTTTTTACCAAAGTATAGGCTTTATTCATAATTTCTCAGTGTTTACCTAACGTTCTTTTTTGGTTCCAGGATCCCATCCCTGACACCCATTGCTTTTAGTTTTCATGTCTCCTTAGCGCCACTGGGCTGTGACAGCTTCTCAGACATCCCTTGTCTTTAATGACCTTGAGAGTTTTGAGAAGTACTGGCTGGGTGTTTTGTAGAATTCCCCAATTTAAGATTTGTCTTATGTTTACTCATGATTAGACTTGGTCATAGATTTTTGGGCAGACCACAGATATAAAGTGTCATTCTCATAAGCTATCAACATGACTCATCATTATTGATGTTCCTCTTGATCACCTGGCTGAGGAAGTGTTTGGCAAGTTTCTCCCCTGTGAAGTTCCTCTCCCCTTTCACACTCAAGTCCTTAGAAGAAACTCACTATGTGCAGCCCATGCTGCAAGAGTAGGGAGATATGCTATATAAATTACTGAGAAGTCTTCAGCATTGGAAATGTGTCTATTCTCCCCCATTCATCTATTGATTCAATCATGTATTTATATCAGCAAGTACGTATGGTATTTACTTTATATTTTGAGTTATAGGCCAATGCTGCTCTGTTTTGTTGTTCAAATTGTCCCAGATTTAGCCACAGGGAGCTCTTTCAATTGGCTCCTGTGTCCCTTTAACACGTGTTCCCATTATATTATGTTTTTATTTGATTATGTTCTTACTTTCTGGCACTACAAGATGCTCTAAGCTCACGTTCTGTATTTCTGGCTCAAACCTACAATCAGCCATTTCTCCAAAGTCCTGGCTCCTTTTGTTGGAGAATGGTAGTAGAAATCAAATTTTGGGTGCTAGGTGCTCGCTGTTTCTAAACCCTCTCAGCTATCAGAGCATGGACACATAGGTGTGTACACTAACCCACGTATATACAGCTATCTAGAAATATGCCTATATGTAACCACCTGATCCTAAACTAATTAAAATGATTTTATACTGATTCTTATCTGTTTGTGGTCTCCTTCATCAAGATCCATACCACAGTTTAATCATAAGACAAAAATCTAATGAATCTAATATCCCATGCTCCTCCCATGACTTGTACCACAACAGGCAGAGAATGTTTTAGTAGGCACTGCCAGCAACAGATACTGGTGGCCTCATGTAGCCTCTATGGCCTCGGCCTTCAAGGAGGGCCCAAGTCAGCGACACAGATCATAGCCATTAACTCGGTTCAACGGAGGTGATGCTGTCACACGGCAGCCTCTAACAGGTCTTCCTCTCACTCTTCCCTGAACTCCAATTTCATCCCCTCTCCCTTCCCCTTTTCTTCCTTTTAAAATTTTCTGACATCATGCTGTCCAAACAGGGGTAAAGAATGGCACATATCATTCTTTATGAAAATGGGATGGGACTCTTTCCTTAAACACAGTCATCACCCCACACAGAGACTTCACAAGTCACTTTTAACCCACAAATGCAGAAGGCATCTGGCAGTCACCGAGTGTCCTCACAGTGACCTGTACTGGACTCATTATTTTAGGAAAAGGCTGCGGGGACAGGCTCTCCCGCTGTGCTCCTGCAAAGGCTGCAGACTAGTTGCTTGTCCCTCACTGCTGATCAACTCGCCTTCTTGCTGCTCCATGTCACCGGCACCATGGTGAATTTGTAACACTCAACTCTGCTTTTCATAACCCGGTTTTGATATTGTCCAAGCCTCGCTCCCAATCTGATGCCCTAAACTTCCCCATGTGAGTGGCTTCCTCCGTCAGTAGTGCCTTCTCACAGGTGTCAAAACTCTAGAATCTAACATCAGTGTGTGGGCGTGTGCGTGTGCACACATGTGTGCATGGCCTAGCTTTGAATTGATTTTTCCAGTGGGCCCATCCTTGAGGGTAAAGAGAACCTTTCTAAGTTTGGCCCTTTGCTACAGGAATAGTTTTGTCTCAGAGCTCCTAGCAATCAGCCTATTTCTGTCTCATTTGATCTATGCTGGCCAAGACTAGTCAGGTACCCTCTTAGGGGGACATCGAGCACTGAGATGACTAAGACTTGGGTGCTGACCCCTGAGTTAGGTGCATTCCACTGACTGCCACAGACACATAAATGATGGATGGGGGGGGGGGGAAGTTTCCACTCTTGATAGGCATGTTTGAATTTTCCAGGTGAGAAGTGAGCAGGGAGCAAAGAACACTCCAAAGGCACAGAAGCAGCAGTGAGCACACTCTGTTGAAGAACAGGAAGGAATTCAGGAATGGGGCCCCCAGAGGAAGGAGAGGGAGGGGGAGTTGGAGAGCTAGAAGGAGCTAGAATAAATGGCTGTGATCAGAATTTTGAAAATTATAAATGATCAATGCAAACTATGGAAGGATACGAAGCCACACAGTGACATTAATCCAGGCTACAGACATTTTATTGCTGTGGCTATAGTCTCACAGACCACAACAAAGCCAACTTAGAACCCACCACACTGAAAATATTTTTCTCTTACTAGGAAATAAAATCAGAAAGCATAGCATCTTACTCATGCTACTTATTGTAGATTTTTGTAACTTAAATTGCAAAAGCAAGCTTCAAAAATATGAAAATCAAGTGAGTCAGTCAAAAGGAGATTATGCCCCTTTCTTTATAAGTAGACCTATCTGCAATGAAGGAAATGTTGACGTCTGGCTCTAAGTGCTGCATTGCTGAGCAAATCTTCTAACTCACACATAAGATGCATCTCTTTTTTAAGTCAGTGAGATTATGAAAGGCAGAACCTGTCAGAGCCATTTAATGTGAGAAGCGCGGCCACACGGCAGGGGTATTTTTCATGACAAACCCACTGAAATACGATGCTATATTCAAACACTTTAAGGACAACCATTCGCCCACAATATTAAGAGGCCTTAAATAAGGTGTTGTAAAAGCTTGAGATTCCAATCTTGTGTCAAAACAACTGAAGGTGTAAAATAAAAATCACCATTTGGAAAAGACAGAAGTAACAAATTTCAAAAACTGGAATAAATAATGTCAGCAAGGGCCGCTGCCGCCAAGGTTAAACAACCTATTCTTGAGGAATCATTAAGGCGGTGCGATCTGATGTCGTGTTAGCACTGCAATTGTGGCACAACCTTGGACAGCTGGAGCTAATACCCAATTATCACTCCTGGCATGGAATCTGGCACTGCAGAACACTTCTTTTTAATTTTCATCACCAGGTAAGGAGAGAATACGCTCTCTCTCCAAGCTGATGGAGTACAGAGGTCAGCACTCTTATTTTGATACTCATACACATACACTTCCTTCCAGCTGAGCCTCTGGCAGCCTGGCCCACGACTGGGACACTCGGGAAGACTTGAAGACTTGTTTAACACAGGATTGGGGCCTTATGTGTAAACTTGCTCCATTTGACTGTACAGCTTAATAATGTGCTGCATGGAAACGTCGGATTCCAGAAATAAGGAAGGGTTAGGGATTAGGAGTTTGGGGTTAGAGGTGGCATTAGGGTTAGCGTTAGGGCCAAATAGTAAATATATTCGACTTGGTGAGAAATAAGGTCTTTGATGCAACTTCTCAACTGCAGTGCTGTATGGCATGAATGCAGCCAGTTAATAGGTCTCCACCCACTGAGCTCCCCTTCCCCACTCTGTCCCACTTCCCTTCACAGCAGGGGCACAGCAAAGCCAGATGTTCTGGGCATGTAGCTAAAGGAAAGCTGTGTTGTGGGTGATTTCAGTTTGGGTGTCATAAAATTATTTACATAGTTCACAGTCACTAGCATGTACCACTGAGTTACTGCTAAATATTGTCCCCACTACCCTTCACAGGGAGGACATAAAGAATTCCCCTCTCACCCAGTCCAGCAACTCAACAGGCATTAGGACCAGAAGGCAGTGGCCAGAGTTCTTACAGTGATATGGACCTGCCTCACAGAAGCACATGTGTAGTGGTGCCACAAAGTGTATATGTGTAGAGCGAGGGAGAAACAAAGTTTTAAATGTATAAAGCCAAAACACAGTCTTGGGAGAATTCCCTTAACATCAGATGTGTGAATTTTCACCTGATCAAACAATGTTCCTTTGTCAGGAATATATAATAAAGCACATATAATTTTAAACTGTACTATATTTTTATTACCTTTTTAGAAGTGAACTGTTTAATAAAGCACAAGTATTCTATTGTAAATTAAATTTTGGAATATTTCAGTAAAGCAACAGAGCCATATGAACTCTTAACTTGTTTGTACAGAAATATTAACTTTTTTAGTCAGCTTTGAATGCACTTTTTTGAAAACAAAAAGTTCTGGTGAAATGTTAATAGGTATGAGGTAAATATGATAAACATAAGCAGTAAAATCAAGTCAACAGAAATTATTCTGACATTTAGAAATTCTGCCCAAAACTTTAATCAGATTATATACCAAAAGCTGAACTTAAGACAAAAAAAAATTTTCAAATGAGTTAAGAGGGACTTTTATTATTTGTTAATCCAATTTAAAAAGAGGACTGAATTATGTAGATATGCTGGAAAACATTATAATTCTTGATGATTTTTCATAAAATATTGATATCAATAAATACTACCAATAAAAAACAAACACTAAATATGTTTTCTGTTTAGCCACAAACTTGCTAAAAAAGTGTCATAAATCCAGAGTACTTAGGATTAATTACTGCTCAGAAAACCTTGAAATTCCCTGAAATCTAATAGCTCATACATGAAAGGAACTCTATGGAGGTTTGCCAAACTCTTATATAATATCATAAATTTCCATAGCATTATTAACTAGTTGTAAAGCTAAAGGGTTCTTATTTAAACAGGTAATAAGTAAACACATGCACACACATACACACACACTTCAATCAAACACGCAAGAGAAATTATACAATTTTGCATATGAAGAAGTGATCAAAGGGTATGTACCCAAAAATGTAAGAAAAAATATAATTGTGATAAATTAGGAAGTTAATAAGAATATAATTTAGTTTATAAATTTTGTGATATTTATATTTATTAGCTTTATAAATTTGTATTTTGTTGTGACTGTTTCTCATTCTAAAAAGACATCCACACTTCAACCTATATCCATATTCCAAATTTTTATTCATTTTCCTAATGAGAACCCCAAATACATTTTTTCCAGTCCCCACAGGAATATTACCCTGGTTATAACTATTTCCTGCCTAGGAAAAATGTTTGCAAGTATTAAAGTGAGGTTTTTATATCTTTAGATAGAGGACTATTGACAACATTTTGTAACAATGAGCATGTGTAACTATTTAAAAGCTGTCTAGTCTGGTCAATTAATAATCACACAAAAAATGCCTCAAATTTATAGTGATTTTCTTGTGTTTTTCAACATCAAGTTATCCTTATATTGTGACTAAGCAAAAATAAATAATACACACCAAAAAAAGGAGTAAACACTGCTTTTAGTGTTCACCTTGCTTTTCAAATCTATACATCTACTATCACAATTACACAAATATATATTTCCTTTTCTATCTCTGTGCATTGTCTCTTTTACAAGATCTTCTGGAAGGACCGCTCTAGGACTTCTGATAAAACGTTTTTAAGAGCAGACCACTTGCTAAATTGAAGTTAGTATCTTTCTATTTTGTTCATTCTATTTTCATAAAGTTTAGAGTAAATGGGATTCTCTCTCCTGTACTTCCTATGAAAAATGAAAAAATATGACTAGGCAAAAAGTGAATTTAGCATATATGTATCTACCAAGGCATCTCCTTTACAGTAATGTACCTTTGACAAAGCTCAGTATATTTTAAAAAGAAGATCTCAATTTGCTGAATACAAGAGCTACATAAAACTAAGTTACTGATTAACAGCAGCAGGCCTCGTGTTGAGAGGTTAGGTTGTAGAATCAAACTGCCTACTCTTGTTTCAGTTTAGATCCTGCACCTGCTAGCTGGCTGACCTAGACAAAGTTATTTAACCTGACCAGATTTCATCTTCCAAGGATAAAATGATGATGGTAATAATAACATTGTGACATTATTATGAAGATCAAATTAGATCATCATGCATATTGTTTAAAAAAGAATATGGTACATAGTAAACCCTCAATAAATGTTAGCCTTTCTTAATATCAGTCATAATCCCTCTCTATCATTTGGTCTTATTGTTACATATAGTATTTCAAGTAAAAGCCAACCACACAGCATGTAAAGTATGTTTTTCCCTCTGGCTGTTTTTTTTGCTTGTTTATTCCCTTATGAAAAATTTCTATGTCTTGGAGTTCACTAATCCTTTTTTCCTGTCATATCTAAATTAACATAATCTCTTCCAGTGTATTTTTCATCTCAGAAATCATAGAGTTTCATCTCTAGAAGTTAGTTTTGGTCTTTTTTAATTTCTTCTATTTCTCTATTCAAACATCTGAAATCCAGTTGTAATAGCTGTTTTTGTGCCCTTGCCTACTCCTTCTGTCATCTACGTCAGTTTTGAATCGGTTCTGATTGACTTTTGTCCTCGTTATGGATCATATTTTCCTGCTTCTTTGCTCACCTTGTCATTGTGATTTGCAAGACAATGTGCACGCTCCCCTGGTCATATTGTCTTTCTATATACATTCTTGAGCATTGTTCTGGGACACAGTTAAGTTACTTGAAACATTTTCAGCCTTTTGCATCTTACTTTCAAGATTTATTAGACAGAAAATTACTTATCAATCTGGGATTAATTATTACCCCATATTGAGGGAAGTCCATCTTGAGTCCTATGGCTAATGTCTCACAATTAATGCAATTTTTCTGTTTAACTGGTATAAACAGGTGTTATTTCTGAATGTGCCTGAGTACCAAATACATTTCCCTCAAATGTTTCACTGGTTCTTCCTTCAGCCTTAGGTCTTTTCCATTCATGTACAGTATATTCATCAGTAGTCAGCTGATTACAAGAGGAAAACTCTCTGAAAATATCCAGAGTTCTCCCTCTGTGTAATCTCTCCTCCAGTGCTATGTCCTGCAAACTCAAGATGCCTCTGTCTCCCCATAATTTAGCTTGGTTTGCTCAACTCAGGAAGTCCCAAGGTCTGACTGCATTCCTCTTCCTCCACTGTGCCCTGAAAACTCTGTTAGTATAAGCAATATTATAGCTAATCTCTTTTGTTGTCCATCTCTCAAGGATCAAGATACATTGATGCCTAATAGCCACTGCCAAGTATTCTTTCCTCCAGGCTAAGTCCTTCAATTGTTCTTCACAAGACACGGTTAGGAATTTAATTAACATCTTTCCAAAATCTGGCCATGTCCTAAAAAGAATTCTCTTTCCATAAGTCAAAGAAAAAATGGCAAAGGACACTTTCCTTTAGTATCAGGAAAATTCATTACCTAAATAAATTTTCCAGATTTTCTTTAAAATAGCTTTCTTAGAAAAATATTCAGATTTTTCTAGATCAATTTTCTGTGTCTTATAAATCCAGATACAGTTTCCATTTCTACTATTTCTGACAATTAATATACTCTTCCAATTTTACTTAAGAATGCTGGAGAAGGGCATTCAGTTCAAATACATAATTCCATTTATTAATAATGTCCAAACTGCCTTACTGCAGATAAAATCACATTAAGTATCATAATATTAATAGATTTCATAGAATCTTTGGTTAGGAAGTAATAAAATAAAATTTAGTTCTGTGCATTATATACTCATAAAAGTATTATCCATGGACCGATTTATTTTTGCCAATGGTATAACATACTTATAGCAGCAGATTTATTCATATTTCTCTGTTTATATACTAAACATTTACAGGTTTGTTTTTCTCATGATCACAATACACTTTAGAAAGAACTTCAGACACAGAATAGCCAACTCAACATTGAAGAAAAACAAAGTTGGCGGGCTACCTGCCTTGTTTCCATAGTGTAGAGATTATTACGTCTGTCTGATAAAGTCAGCAAACAGACACTACCCAAATTCAAGATTTACTATGAAGCTACAGTAATCAAGATGGTGTAGTACTAAGGAAAGAATAGACAAATAGACCAATGCAACAGAAGAGAGAAACAGACTCATAAACATAGTCAAATGACCTTTGATGAAGGAGCAAAGAAAATACAATGGGACAAAGATGGTCTGTTCAGAAACAACTGTCCATCCAACATGCCAAAAAAAAAAAAAAAGAAGAATCTAGACACAGACTTTATCTCCTTCACAAAAATTAACTCAAAATGGATCACAGACCTAAACATACTAGTAAATGCAAAACTATAAAACTAGAATAGAACAGAAAAGAAAACCTAAATGACCTTGAGTACAGCAATAACTTTATATATATAACAACAAAGGCATAATCCATGAGAGAAAGAATTGATAAGCTGGATTTTATTAAAATTAACAACTTCTGCTCTGCAAAAGACAGTATCAAGAGTATCGCAATAAAAGCCACAACTGGGGAAATATATTTGCAAAACACATACCCGATAAAGGACTATATTTCAAAATATACAAAGAACTCTTAACAATCAATAAGAAAATGAACAACTTGATTTAAAAATGTGTAGAAGTCCTTAACAGGCACCACATTACATAAGATACAGATGGTAAATAAATATATGAAAAGATGCTCCACATCATATATCTTTGGGGAAATGCAAATAAAAACACCACTGAGATATTAGTGCACACCTATTAGAATGGCCAAAATCTGGAACACCAACGCCAGATGCGGGTGAGGATGGTAGAGCAGCAGGAACTCTCATACATTGCCGGTAGGAATGCAAAATGGTACAGCCACTTTAGAAGACAGTCTGGCAGTTTCTTACAAAACTAAACATACTCTGACCGTACATTCCAACCATTGTGCTCCTTGGACTCTAAGTAGAACACCAAATGCATGCATTAAAAACTTATATCTACTATGTTTGTTTGATTGTTTCTTGCAAGAAAAAACATGGAGAATAACAGAGAACTGAAATTTTTTTTCTTAGAAGGCTGTAGGTCAAGGATGTTTTCCATAAAGCTAAGAGAAAGTTACAGAGAACGCAGCTTGGGCTCATCAGGGATCTTGGATCATATATTTTAGAGAGAAATAGGGAATCATATGGCTTATTAGCATCATTAGTTAGCAGAAACATGTGAGACAGCTTCAAGGAAAGATCTCTTCTCCTCCAGATGTTCTCTGGCACTTCTGCTACTCAGAGATTCCTCTCTCACAAAGACACCCTTTTTGTTATGTTGCCATCTCTTCCTTGTCATTCTTGGGGTGCACTGGAGTATAGAACAGCAATGATGCCCCCTTTCTTCCTTTTCCAGTGCTATTCCCCAATGTTCTCCTATACCTAGTGATCTATTTCTTCATGCTTTCTTCCTTTCTTCTCCATTAAAACTTATATCATTTGGTATACAGTTTTCTTTCTTCTTTGATACCCTTCTTATTCTACCATTTTTCCTATCTTTATTCTAAGACAAACTATTTCCTTCTTCTTTTTCAAATACTTAGTTTTAAAATTCATTCAAATATTCGTTAAGCACCTACTAAATTCCAGGTAGTGTCCTGGGTATTAGGAATGCACAGAGCCCTTTGGAAATGCAAATTGTTTCAGTCCCAGTGAGATAACTACCATCTACAAAACAGGATAAAAAGTGAGAGTAAATGAAAATGTTTACAATTTTTTTTATTGATTTTTTTTTTTTTTACAGAGAGGAAGGGAGAGGTATAGAGAGCTAGAAACATCGATGAGAGAGAATCATCGACCAGCTGCCTCCTGCACACCCCCTACCAGGGATGTGCCCGCAGCCAATGTACATGCCCTTGACCGGAATCGAACCTGGGACCTTTCAGTCCGCAGACCGACGCTCTATCCATTGAGCCAAACCGGTTTCGGCTGTTTACAATTTTTTTAATGATTTTTGAAAGGCTTCCAAAGATAGAGCAATAAGGATAGTTCTAGAAGAGTAAATAATTATTTTCAAAAAAATGGAAATAAGTAAGACTAGCATTTGCAAACACAAGCATATAGGCATCAAAGGCAAGAGCACCATGTGTAGGACTAGATATGTCCCATCTGTTCATTAAGGGGTTCTGACCAGAACTGGGGCTGGGGAAAAGGGTTGAGGCTTGAAAGTGCAGAATAATGCATATCACAAGAGTCATATCATAAAATATGTTTAAACAAAACAGCACATGATCAGGTTAATGTTTTACAACTATACCTGTCATCTGTACATAGGATAAATTGGACAGCAGATGACATAAGGGGGGAAAAAAAGGCAATTCCAAAATTGTTTTAATAGCTCAGTAAAAAAAAATAAAGGCTGAAAGTAAGGCACTGGAAGTTAAGATTGAGAAGAATAGAGATACGCAAGATACAACTGTAGTATCTTCACTAATAAAAGAGAAATATGCAAATTGACCATACCTCCACAATGCCCATCAGCCAATCAGGAGTATGCAAATTACCCAACAAAGATGGCAGGTTAATTTGCATACACAGGCACAGAGTGGCCAGGCGGGACACCTGCTATGAGGGGGAGGGTGGGAGACGGAGGGAGCTACAGGAGTGGGCAAGTCTTCCCTCCCGGCCACCAGGGAGCAAAGACTGCAGGCTCCTAGGCAACTGGAAGCGAAGACTCGCAGGCTCCCGGTCGGCTGGGAGTGAAGCCAGGGGAAGGAAGGCCTTTCTTGCACGAATCTTCATGCAATGGGCCTCTAGTCTATAATAATAAAAGTATGATATGCTAATTAGACCAAACAGCTGAAAGACCTTCCTGACGTTTTTTCAGACGTCCTTCTGGATAACCTTCTGGACAAAGCCGGGGTGGTGGGGCTGCAAGGGCCGAGGCAAGCCGCTGCAACTGCAAGGGCCAAGGCAAGCCTCCATAGCTGCGAGGGCCTAGTCCCTTGCATGAATTTCGTGCATCGGGCCTCTAGTCAAGATATAAATAGGGGCTTGTATGCTGAATATAAGAAAGAGGAAGGACTCTAAGAGGAACACCTGGTTCCTGGTCCGGGCTCTTTAGGTTGATGATAAAAGCATCCACTAAGATAGAAATGTAGGAGCAATGTGAAAATTGGGACTATAATGAGTTTAATTTTAGATGTACAGAATTTGGGATGCCTATGGGTGTTTGCATCTAGAAAATAGTTGGAAGGAGATCTGAAAGCTCAGGAGAGAGCTAGGGGCTAGAAATAGAGAGCTGTGAGTCACTGGCACATCTGGTAAACAGTATATAAATCATGAGAGTAGATGAAATTACCCAGGGGACATATACAGAGTGAGGATCAGGGTGAAGAATGGGATGTGGATGACAGCATATATTTAAGAAACGGGAGGAAGACGTAGGAAGGAGACAAGGAGGGGAATCGGGTGAGAGAGGGACGGTTGAGCCTGAGAACTTATGTCATGACAGTCCAAACTGGCTACCGGTGTGAAATCCAGACAAGGGCCAGAATGGACCAAGGACAAAAAGCAAAGCTTTGAATGTGACAACAGATAATCGTTGGTTTCCTTGTTCAGTATCAGCGAATTGCAGCTAGAGCCAGAAGGATGTGCATTGAGAGAAGATTAATCTTTTTAAAAAAATTATATGTATGAAGAGAAGAAGAAAGTACCTGGGAAAATACATGGAAAATTATCAGCTAGAGATTCCTTTTTATTCTTTTGTCGTTTGTGATGAAGATGGTGATGATGATAATGATGACATTGTTATTGGTTTTAGAATATGAGAAACATTAGTTTGCATATGGGCTCAAGGATATGGATTTCACTTACAAGAATATATTGGAGATGTGGATGAAGAGAGAGATAAGCATAAAGCTAGACCAGAGGCAGGAAGAAATACAGTGTTTTAACACACAATTTCTGAGAATTAAAAAAAAATAATTGGTAAGAATGGATGAGTTGTTGACAAAATCATAGGTATGAAAGATGAAAACGGTGATATAAGGCCTCAAAGCCTCAATATTGTCAGTGACTTATTTAAAGACAATAATAATCAACACATACATAGTTCGCACTATGTGTCAGGTGCTACACATAGTATTTTTTTTATCAACAACAACTCATTTAATCTTATACCATCTCTATCAAATAAATGTCATTATTTTCCTCATTTTACAGATAAAGAAACAGAGGCAAAGGGAGGTTAAATTATTTACCCAGATCACAAAATAACTTGCAGAGCAAGGGCTTACACTCAGTCTACATAGTGAGTTCTTCTCTTCATCTTTGAATCTCTGTGCTATATTGCTGCTCTAAACATGAAGGCATCTGACGAGATGGGGAATACTAGCGGGGTGGGGGGACTGGGGTAAGATGCCATGGGAAATGATAAAGAACAAATAAAAGAAAGTAGAAACATGGGTTAAAGACTTAAATATAACACCTGAAGCTGTAAATTTCCTAGAGTAATATCATAATATTGGTCTTGGCAAGGATTTCATGGCTATGACAACAAAAATATGAGCAACAAAAATAAACAACTGAGACTATATAAAAATCAGAAGGTTCTCCATCTTCCTAACTTTATTATCAAGAGGGTGTTTTACTCAAGCCGACTTTAAAATACACTCCTAAGTCATGGATCAAGCCCAATGGTATTGTTATTAGTCTTTTATTTGATTGGCCTTCTCTTTTGGAACACTATTTCTACCTCTCTTTGATTATTGGACTTTACCAGTAAAGGCATATATAGCAAGTCAGAAGGTAATTTTTTTAAAAATCACATAATTTCAAATTATCTCATGGAATTAAAACAAATTTAGAAGCTCTGCAAAGAGCAAACAGCAGAATAAACAGCTTACAGAATGGGAAAAATATTTGCAAACCACATATTTGATAATGAGTTAAATCTAAAGATATTTTTAAAAACTCCTACAACTCAATCATAAAAAAATAACCATATTTAAAAATGGGTTAAAGTCCTGAACAGACATTTATTCAAATTAGACACACAATTAGGCCAACAGGTGTAGGAAAAAGTAATCAACATTACTAACCATTAAAGAAATGCAAATCAAAACCATAATGAAACATCACATCACATCCAGAAACCCACTTTTGGGTATTTACCCCAAAACAATTGAAAACAGGATCTCAAAGACCTGGTAGCACTCCTGTGTGCATTGCAGCACTGTACACAATAGGCAAGAGTAGAAACAACCTAAGTGGCACATACCACAGATGAGTAGATAAAAATAATGTCACACACATAATGGAATACTGTTCATTCTTTAAAAAGAAGAAAATTCAGAAATATGTGGCAACTTAGATTTGTAGAAGTAAAGACTGGAATGGTGGTTGTCAGGGGCTGGGAAGAGGGAGGAGAGAAATGGCGAGTTAATAATCAATGGCAAAAAGTTTCAGTTAGGCAAGATGAATAATCTCTAGATATCTGCTGTATAACACTGTACTTATAGTCAACAAATGTATACTTAAAATTTAAGATGATACACCTCGTTTTGTGTTCTTACCACAATAAAATAATTTTTAAAAAATAATTTTAATATAAAGCATTTAGGTCTCAGAATGAATGAATGAATTAATTAATTAATTAATTAATAAATAAATAAATAAATAAATAAATAAATAAATAAATAACAGAAAAGAAGGGCAGCACTGGGGCTCAGCTGGAGTTGATGACCGTGGTTTTCTGGTGTAGCCAACCTTCATCGCTGTATGAGAGTCTTCAGAAGTGCTTGTCATATTGGTACGAGAAACAAGGTTGTGTTGGAATTGTTCTGTAGAGGTGAGGCATGCATACAGAGGAGGTAATGATCATGAGGAAGATGGTGAGTCAGCAATTCAGCCAAATTGCCTGAGAGAGGGTCATTAGGGAAGAGGGAAGAAAGAGAAACCAAGAGCAGGATTGTAGGGTGGGAAGATGAACAACCTTGAGTTATGTCTTGAGGGAGGAAAGCCTACACAATGGGAGTAATACGCACTGGAAAAAATTGCAACTAAAGAAGGCTGTCATCAGAGCAAGATGCTGTACTTAGGAATTCTGAAGGTGAGCAAATTCCAGTGTAGACAGATAGTTACTCATTAACTGGGGACTGCTTGTGTTCTATACTAGCATCCCAACTGTGTGCATTATGTTCTACGTCTACAGCAAATACCCAAGGTTCAACAGACAGTCAGTGAAAGGCTACATTAGTTGAGTCAGTAAAACATAATGAAAAAGGTGGCAATGGGATTGAAGTGCTGGTGAGTGTTCACCAGAGACATTCAGCCTCGATATCAAGGCAAGGTAGGGAAGAAAATGAATTTGGGAGAGCTCCAATGCACTGAAATCAAACTAGAATTAGAATGTCTCAATAAAAGTTTTACACAAAGGTGAAAAAATATAATTTCATCATGTCAAACTACTCTTGTGTTTACTTCCTTTGCCCAGATGGGCCATAATCTCCCTTTAAGGAAATAAAATTCTGTACAGTTTGGTTTCTCTATATCTTAATATTCTAAGGATATTGTTTAAGAACTAAATAAATACCTGCTGGGCTAAACACATCACTGAAATTACCCATGGGGAAAAAAAAGATTCTTTAGGCATCAATCTTCTTGCAAATCAGAGAGGAGGCTCAGAGAGGACTTCGTGCAGGTAGAAAAATGAGTAGGATGCAGAATCAGGGTCATCTAGTTGTTTTGATTATCTCATTTTTGCTACATCAGTTATGAACTTTTTATTTAGGACCATACAGAAATTAGCATATCTTTCCACAGCACAAGCTGTGTAACCCTTCAGGAGAAACATCACATTCTAGCAGTATTATATCCCTCTCTATTCCCCCAACAATCAGTCATTAGACCTAAAAGTTTCCCCAAGATCTCAAGAGTTATATCTGGCTCCCTTGATAACTCAAATCAATTCCTGTATCCATCCCTGAGACATTAAATCCCCAAGAAGCCTCAAGTGAAAGACTTTTGGCCCCAAATGATATTTATACATTTAAGAATAGGTACACGTATTCTAACAAGAACAAGAGAAATGGGCACCATGGTTTCTCCTCCTGGTAATTGTGCCTGGGGAGTTCTGCTCCTCCACCTTCAGTCATCATAGTTCAGAGTAGGCTAAGGCCACCTCCATGCCATGTGACCAAACCTGGCCAATTAGAGCATCACAGCCTGGGAGCCACAGTGAGTCCCCAAATAACAGGTGACCCAGCCAACAACAATTGGAGCCAATGAGATTGGCTGTGATGTTGTGGGAGATTTTAGAAAGGAGACATTTTCTTTCCACTGAAGCTGCCAGATGTGAGCAGGGAAAAGAGGATATAGAACCTGAGAACAAAGTAACAGAGAAGAAATAAGCCTTAGAGGTAGAGACAGAGACCAGGATTCAGCTATGTCTAAAACTATACAACCCTTGGTCTTTGTGGTTATACAAATTAATAAAGTCCATTTTTTTGTATAAAAAATGATTTTTACTTATAAAGGCAAGAGTTTGTGTTTGTGTGTGAGTTGGGAGGGTCTGTGTGTGTGTGTGTGTGTGTGTGTGTGTGTGTGTGTGTGTGCTTGTGATGTATTTTTTGAACTTGGTAGAAGATCAGGACAGATTATTACTATTTAAAAAGTCCAATCTAAAAACAGTCTCTCTCACACACACAAAGGAATTTTCCCATGTACATGTTCAATTGCTCCTCTGGTACTACTGCAAAGAGCAACTCATTGATTCACACTCTTTTGAGAGAGAGCAGAAAAGAGTGAAAGAGGGAGCAAGAGAGATGATTTAACTTTCTAATCCAGAAAAGAAACATATTAACCCTTTGCACTCGCTTGCTTTTTTCTGGATTCCTTTATTCTAATGCTAACTGTGTCGAGTCACACTCGACATCCGAGTGCAAAAGGTTAAAATCAGGTCTAATCAGGTCTACATTGAGGGGGAAAAGAAAGTCAAATTAAAAAGTCAATATCAAAAGAAACAATCACTAAAATGAAACTCTTTCTATAATATATCTTACATAATAAAAAGGTAATATTTAAATTACCATCACTACGCTATGCCCACGATTGGGCCAGCGGGAGACACAGGGGGCGGGACTCGGGGTGGCTGGGGTGGTGATTGGGCTGGCAGGACGCTGAGCTCGCGTTGCCAGTGGCGACGCGAGCTCAGCGTCTGCGCCATGGCTGTGCTGCGGCACAGACAGGCCTCTAGGGCAGCGAGCCGGCGTTTTAGAGGTTTGGAGGCGGCGTGGGGGGTGTGGGGGGGGGGGCAGGCGGCGCGGCTCCCCAGGGAGGAGTCTGGCGGCAGTTGGGCCGCAGGAGCACGGGGCGGCGGCCCCAGCCTTCCTGGGCGGGAGGCAAACGCAAGACCCCGGCCTGGGCTCCGGCTGCAGGAGGACCACGCCCCAGCCCCGCCCTAGGGGCTCAGGGACTTTGGAGCTGCCGACCAGCCGACCGACAGCTTACACGTGCATGATTAAATCATGCACTGGGCTTCTAGTATATATATAAGCCTAAGTGACCGTTAAGACCAAAGAATGGAACAACCGGAAAACCAGTTGCTATGACGTGCACTGACCACCAGGGGACAGACACTCAACACAGGAGCTGCCCCCTGGTGGTCAGTGCGCTCCCACAGCCAACCTCAAATGGCCCCTCCCCCTGGCCACCCGCGCCCCCCCCCCCCAATAGGTCCCGATCACCGGCCAGGCCGAGGGTCCCGCCCCATGCACAAATTTGTACACCAGGCCTCGAGTACCATAATAATAGGCTTCTCATATATATAATGCAGATTCTTTTTTATAAAGAAAACCAGTCTCTCTCTCTCTCTGTCTCTCTGTCAATATCCTCTCAACACTGTTGGTCTTTTAGGAATGAAAAGCTGATCCACTGACAACCAGTTAGCAGCAAAGTTCTATGATTTTGATGGGAGGCAACTAATATAAGAAATGTCACTGGAATA
The DNA here is from genome assembly GCF_951640355.1 of Cnephaeus nilssonii. Lineage (NCBI taxonomy): Eukaryota > Metazoa > Chordata > Mammalia > Chiroptera > Vespertilionidae > Cnephaeus > Cnephaeus nilssonii. The sequence continues at coordinate 48,893,764 of NC_137086.1, read as the reverse complement.
ATTTTATATATCAAGCAAAGCAATAATTTGAAATTTAAATACTTAAGGAATTAAATAATTTTTCACAATCACATTTATAAATACATTCTACTGACAATCCACTTTCACATAAATTGTCTCATTTGATCTAGTCATCCCCAAATAGTATTCTGGTAAAAACCAGAATGCTAGTTTAAATGATCCAATATGAGGTATTTCAAATTAAAATTTCACAGGAAAAATTCAAATTATCACATTTATTGATGATAGATTTTTATAATAGTTTGCATCTTATAAACAATAAAAGCCTTGTTTATTAACTTCCATTCTATTTTTCTAATGAACTTTTGAATTCATGTACCAACATGAATATAAATTTATGTCCCATGTGCCCTAAAGCAATAAAACACATGTAGGAGAAAAGAGAATGAGCAGGAGATACACATTACATTCAGCCCCTGTACTTGGAGCAAAACAAAATCGTGAAATTGATTAATCAGGCAAAGTCACTTTTATCTGAAATGAACAAAAATTAAGGCAAGCTATTTTTGTATGTTAAAAGGTTTAAATATCTCATTTTCCATTAATCTTCTAATAAAACACAGTTTCCCCTCACCTAATACGTGTTTTAGAAAAAGCAAACTGCTGCCATTGCAAAACAATAATGTTACTGCAGCTCTAGTTATCATATATCTAGAAATAAGTCAAAGGTCATATATCCCAGATAAACAGGTCTCTATCAGAATTAGAAAAGGTCTTGTCCTGAAAGAACAAATATCATTTTGGGTTGTATTTCTTTTTAAGAACAAAAGCATTAGTTTTTAAATATAAGGATAATGTATTTATGGAAATATCTAAACTTGAGGAAATGATAGAAAAGAATAAAGGGAATTTTGCTGCCCAATCAATCATTATTTTGGCATGCATAGTTCTCCACATCAATATTTTACAGTGAGCATCTCTCCATCAGTTAGAAAATAGCAAATGGCTCCTGAGTATCTGCAGACATTCAAAAAGCCAACCTGCAATAGGCTGCCATCATATGGGAAGAAATAAGGACAGCCACTGAAGAATTGCTTTCAGATATAACCATCTTTGTATTCCCTGAGAAGTACTACAAACAACATACAGACCAAAAAAAAAAAAAAAAAGTTGTTGCTTAGTGGTTACAGGGTCACAAGTTCAATTCCCTGACAAGGGCTCATACCTGGGTTATGGGTTTGATCCCCCGTCCTGGTCTAGGCACCTGCAGGAGGCAACCAATCCACGTGTCTCTCTCATATCAATGTCTCTCTCTCTCTCTCTCTCTCTCTCTCTCTCTCTCTCTCTCTCCCTCCCTCCCTCCCTCCCGCCCTCTCTTCTTCCTCCCTCCCTCCCTCCCTTTCTCGGTCCCTCTCTAAAAATTCAACAAAAAAAATATCCTGGAGGATTAATAACAACCAAAAAAGTTTTTTTTTTAATTTTTTTTTTTTTTTTTGCATAATATGGATCTGAATAGAATGATTAAACATGTGTGTTTCAACAAAGTGTGGTTTCGGGTAAAGCTCCCAAGTCTTCTCAAAGGAGCAATTACAGCAGGTATAACAAACGCAACCTGTTTTTATTAGGATTTAAAGAAACATTTACCCTGTATCCCCTTGCAGTCAAACACGGAAAGCGTGCTCTGGTAATAGATAATAACAACTGGTGAGGGGAGGTGGTGGGGGTCAGTATGTGAAGAGTTAAGTACTCAGACATCTTAGTAACAATTAGAGAAAGCAAAGTGTCATCTACAGTGAAAATACTTGGATTGTGTATACCTACAAGAGGAAATTCTAAGCTTTGCTTTCTAATTAAATTTGAAGACTAACCACAATTTTGTTCTTGCCAGGATCCATTTTCAAATTCCTAGAGAGAAGTTGGAAGACACCAGCAGCTCACTGAGGTAGTCAACTTTGTCAATTTGATTTAAGTCTTCAATAGGCATTGCTTGGTTTCCACTGCTGATACTCTTAGGAGTAAACTGGTATCTTGGAGGGCGGGGGGGGAGCAATCGGGGGGGGGGGGAAACCTAGAAGTTAGCACAATGAAACAACTAAAACTCAGGATGAACATCATTCTTTCCTAATTGGCAAGTGCTATTTAGAATTTATTTCAGTTTCTTCTTCATAATATTGAGTCTAGTTCTGATCTTTTCTTTTTTTTTTTTTTTTTGTCTAAACATAATCTGGGAAAAATCTTAAAGAAACACAGTTCTTCCCAATAATATGCCTCCTAACTTCTAAATGGTAATGGAGGTTAATAAACTTTAGTAAGGAAAAAAAAATTCAATAGTAAGGATAATTCAGATCATTTTATTGATTATATGAAAATAAGAAATAGGAAACAAAACATTCACTTCTAATTTATAAGCCAATGGGTATTGTGATGAAGAAAACTTAGCCACTATTTCTTTTAAAGCTGGATTGCTCAGCTGGTTAAAGCATCATCCAGATACACCAAGGTTGCAGGTTTGATTCCCCGTTAGGGCACATACAAGAATCAACCAATGAATGCATAAATAAATGGAACAACAAATCAATGTTTCTCTCTATCACTCTCAAATCAATAAAAATGTTAAAATCTATAATAATAAAATCGTAATATATTAATTAGACCAGACAGCCAAACAACCTTGCAGACGTCCTTCCGGACAACCTTCCAGATGAAACCAGGGCTGCGAGGGCCGAGGCAAGCCACCTTGGCTGCAAGGGCCAAGCCCCTTACATGAATTTTATGCACCAGGCCTCTAGTAAATAAATAAAATAAAAAGATAAATAATTTTGCCAGGCTTAAATTATGGAACATATATTGTATTGCACAGAACTCTGACTCTCTAGTCATCTTACAAACAGTGGCATAGGCCCAAAACTACTTCTGGAAATAGCCTTGGCTTACAGGAGGCTCAACCCTGTTATCCTCCTTAGATTCCTCAACTTTTAGAAAAGAATGTCATTCATCCCAGATGACAGTTTAAAGTGTGCAGCTTGTAACAAAGAATAAGGAATATCTTTCAAATCCATTGCTCATTAGTAATATCAATTGCTAAAATTTACTAAGCATTTACTATGTTCCAGGCACTTTAATGGTCCTTTTTACCCGTTGCCCATTTAGCCCCCCAAATAACCTATGAGGATAGTACTATTATTTTCCTCAATTCATCTTCCCTTCATTGATTTATCTGAATCTTCAAAGGTTACAGGCCTTATATCCACGTAAATATATATATATATATATATATATATATATATATATATATATACACACACACACACACACACACACACACACACACACACAGGCCCGGTGCATGAATTCGTGCATGGGTGGGGTCCAGCCAGCCTGGCCAGGGGGAGGGGACATGGGCGGTTGGCCGGCTTGCCTGCTGGTCGAACTCCTGGTCAAGGGGACAATTTGCATATTAGCCTTTTATTATATAGGATATACACTGAGTGGCCAGATTATTATGCGTTCAGAGATCATAATAATCTGGCCACTCAGAGTGTGTGTGTGTGTGTGTGTGTGTGTGTGTATACACACCATATTTTCTGGCGTATAAGACAACTGGGCGTATAAGATGACCCCCAACTTTTCCAGTTAAAATATAGAGTTTGGGATATACCCGCCCTATAAGATGACACCTGGCATATAAGACGATCCCTGACTTTTGAGAAGATTTTCCTGGGTTAAAAAGTCATTTTATATGCCAGAAAATATGGTGTGTGTATATATATATAATTCTCTGTATCTCCCAGGTGGCACTTTTCCTAAATAAGTACCAATATTCTTTCTTAATATTTTGTGTGCCAATCTTAAGTCTACTGCTGCCCCAAGATCCTTCAAGTCTTATACATTCAGTGATACATAAGTACAGGAAAAATCTAAATATTTATTGAATGAATGGTGCTTTCTATCTCATTTCCCTTCAGTATAGTTACCTGACTTTTTCCTTGGTATGTTTTCTGTACAACTATTTATTGCATAGAATCCATAAACCTATTAGGAAAAAAAAAGATTTTTCCATTACATAAGAGGCTATATATACTTTTATCCATTTCTAGGAAGGGTTATCAACATCAAAGATTTCATTTAATTACAAGATAATTGAGAACAACAGGAACTCAATATATATGTTACAATACAAATAAATATAAAAATGCTAAAATAAGTGCATCTATCTCCAAAGCTACAGATCTGCTCTCACAAGAATTTAAAAAGAGTCTCTGGGGAACCCAAGATGGCGGCATAGGTAAACACACCTAAACTGCGGCCGTGCACAACAATTTCAAAACTACAACTAAAAGAAAAAACATCTATCACCCAGAGCCACAGGAGGGCTGGCTGAGTGGAAGTTCTATACCTAGATGAAAAGAGAGGGGAGCATTCAGTGCACAAAAGCTGAAAAGCTGAGGTACGGGGGCACGCGCGCGATATGGGCTAGCAGTGGATCCTGGCTGGCGGCAGGCATTGCTTTCTTCAACCCGAAGGGGAGACGCGCGAGACCCAAACTCCTACATGGAGAAGTTGGACTGTCTGTCATCGGGTCGGAAAGTGAGGGTGGCTTGCTTGCAGAGCTGGGCGGAGGAATAATTGTTTGCTGCGCTGGGTTGCGAGACGCGGGGATGCGGTTGGAGGCGTGGGACGGCTGGCTGCCAGCCATTGCTGTTTGCCACTCCCTAGCTTAGTGACGCCCTGAGACCCTGCCCCGCACAACCTACAAACTCACCCAAGCTCCAAGCAGCGGCTTTTGCATATGAATGGCCTTCAATATCGCTGCTAACTTGCAAACCGGTTCAGACAGCTCCATAATCTACAAATCCCAAGCAGGGAGGAGAGGACTGTAGTTCTTGCTGTAGCTCCTGCAGGGTGACCTCAGAGAGTAGCTGACCTGCACCCCATGGAGATCCAGAAGCCAGTGTACCTAGTGGTCAGTGTGAGACACAGATTTCAACTCCTCACATCCATATGTGACACATTCAAGAGGCAGACTCAGTGAGCACCAAAGCCCCACTGAAACAAGTCCTGCACCATAAGCGTGTCTCCAGCACAGCAGTTCTTCCATTATAAACACAGCGGGTCCCCACAGCCAATTGGCCTGGAAGACAATTCCTCCCAGGGTACCAACAGCAATCAAGGTTTAACTACACCAAGACTTTGCACTCAGCCCACAAAGGGGTGTACCAAGACTGTCCACCTCGGGTGATTGGGGAGGCTGAGCTACTGGCCCCTGTGGGTCACCTACCACACAAAGCCGCTCCATCAACACAGGGAAGCAGCCAAAATGCGGAGACACAGAGGCATGTCGCGAAAGGGAGCAATGGAGGAAAGCAAACTACGGGACGACATGGAGTTCAGGACCACATTTATAAGGTTACTCAAGAATCTTCTAAAAACTGCTGAGAAACTTGATGAGACCTTCAAGGACCTTAATGAGAATGCCAAAAAAATGGAAAAGGACCAGTCAGAAATTAAGCATACACTGTCTGAAATAAAGAATATACAGAAACTCAACTGTAGATCAACGTACCCCAAGAATCAAACCAAAGATCTGAAATATGAGGAAACAAAAACACCCAACCAGAAAAACAAAAAGGAAAAAGGATCGAAAAATATGAAGGTAATGTAAGGAGCCTCTGGGACAACTTTACGCATACCAACATCCGAATTTTTGGGGTGCCAGAAGAAGAGAGAGAGCAAGATATTGAAAACCTATTAGAAGAAATAATGACAGAAAACTTTCCCCACCTGGTGAAAGAAATAGACTTACAAGTTCAGGAAGGGCACAGAACCCCAAACAAGAGGAATACAAAGAGGACCACACCAAGACACATCATAATTAAAATGCCAAGGGCAAAAGACAAAGAGAGAATCTTGAAAGCAGCAAGAGAAAAACAGGTAGTTACCTACAAGGGAGTACCCATACGACTGTCAGCTGATTTATCAACAGAAACTATGCAGGCCAGAAGGGAGTGGCAAGAAATATTCAAAATGATGAACAGCAAGAACCTACAACCAAGATTACTCTACCCAGCAAAGCTATCATTCAGAATGGAAGGTCAGACGAAGAGCTTCACAGACAAGAAAAAGCTAAAGGAGTTCATCACCACCAAACCAGGATTACATGAAATGCTGAAGGGTATACTTTAAGAAGAGGAAGAAGAAGAAAAAGGTAAAGATAAAAATTATGAACAACAAAAAGACATCAAATACATACCTACCAACAAGTGAATCTAAAAATCAAGTGAATAAAAAGTCTGAAGAACAGAATGGACTGGTGAATATAATGGAATCAGGGACATAGAAAGGGAGTGGACTGACAATTCTCAGTGGGAAGGGGGTCTGAGGGGTGTAGGAAGAGATTGGACAAAAGTCTTACACCTATGGATGAAGAGAGGAGTGGGGGGTAAGGGCATGGGGTGGGGTGGGGAATCAGGTGGAGGGGAGCTATGGGGGGAAAAAAAAAGAGGAACACCTTTAATAATCTGAACAATAAAGATTTATTTTTAAAAAAAGAATTTAGTGGTAGGAAGTTAAATATAAAAGATAGTGAACAAGATAATGAAGGCTTGTCCAAGTGAACTTTCAAACTTAAAACACAAAAATAACACCAAAAAAAAGGAAATAAAACTACAACTAGTGAAAATATGGCAAAACACACTGTTATGCAGTTAAAAATGAGGGAACTTGCCAGAGGCTGAATAGGTTAATAAGAAGCAGTGAGCCAGACTCCAAATGCAACACATCTGACCACAGCGCTGACAACAATAAATAAGGACGGTGGCCAGGGTTTTAGAAGGTGACATTCTAGACAGAAAATAATCAAAAGAATGCTACACCCTTGAATACCCTAGTATTCAAAGATTTACTACACAGCAGAGCAGTGGAGATGGCAGTGCTGTGCAGAGGGCTACGGGTCTCAGCATCCTATGCAGACAGGGAGTGAGAACCTGAGAGCACAGGATGCCGAAGGGGCCTGACCATCACGTCAGGAGTTCCATGTTCCACTAGGGTTCTTTTTCCCTCTAAAACTGATGTTTTTGATTCTTGTTTTTTGGGGGGTTTCTTGTTAGTCCTCACCCAAGGATATTTTTCCATTGATTTTTAGAGAGAGTGGAAGGGAAGGCAGAGAGACAGAGAGAAAGAGAGAAACATCAATGTTTCTAGACACATCGACTGGTTGCCTCCTATATGCACCCCAACCAGGGCCCGGGATGGAACCTGCAACCGAGGTACATGCCCTTGACCTGAATGGAACCCAGGACCCTTCAGTCCGCAGGCCGATTCTCTATCCACTGAGCCAAACCGGCTAGAGCTGATTTTTTTGTTTGTTTGTTTGTTTGTTTAATGAGTCCTAGGTCACAAATGTACATAAATACACTATTTTCTGAGTTTCTTTCATGAGAAAAAAAAAAAAAAAAAGACAAACACAATGTAGCCTGAGAACCAGGAGGGGAAAATGAGCATTGACCCCCTAACGTATGTTTGGACATGCTGCCTGAGAGAGTAGGGGTCCAGTGAGGGTGAGAAGCAGGTGCAGCCAGCACAGAGTAGAGCCCAATCAGACAAGTGTCCCCAACTGTGCAAATACAACTGTGGCTACACCATAGGTTCAAAGGGGCAAAATCACATCACTGGTAAAGTTTCTCATCAAATGCCATTTGTAGTTGCCGACCAGCTCTGAGACAGAGTACCATATATTAAACCAGTTCCCTGTCTCCATTCTTTACATATTACAGTAATGTCACAATAATAGCCAAGCCTTACTCGATCAGGAAAGGACAGACACATGGGCAGTAAATTTAGAAATAAAAATGTATGTTCACTATTGTCACCACAACTTATTTAACATAGTCTTGGCAGTGTTACCCAACACACTAAGACAGAACAATTGGAGACAAGAGAATTAGAAAAGAAGAGGGATGATTATGCTTCATTGTAAATAAATATCTCAAAAACCAAGAAAATCAATAGGAAAACTACTGCAAACTATGAGATACCATAAAAATAGCAAATCCATAAATTAAGATACAGAAAATAATTGACTTCATACATACAAAAATACACTTAAAATGTATTTTAAAATCTAATGAAACAAGACATGACTTATAACAGCAACAAAAAAGATAAACAACTTAAAATGTGAAAAACATACACAAGAAAAATATTTAAATACTCCTAAAAGATCAAAATATAGACTTGAAAAATAGAAAGGAATGTGTTCTTGAATAGAATCACACATTATCATAACAATGTCAATTCTTCCTAATTTTAAATTTTATATCAATCCCCATGAACTATTATCAGGTTATTTTTCTTTTTCTGAAACTAGATAATTTTATGAATATGAGAATGGTACATGCATACACACAACCAAAGAACCAGAAAACAAATGTCCAGAAACTAGGTCCAAGTACATATGAAGATCTATGTAGTCCTACACTTTGCTTTGCTTTTTCATTTCATTAATATAACCTGAACTTGAAGTAAACAGGGACCACTGAAACACACTGAACATATAAAAAACATGAATTCATAATGATACTCAAAAAGTAAGACAATAATAAAAAAAAGAAAAACATATATTCCCACCACCCATTATCACTGAAAATTTCAAGAAAATTAATTCCTTATTCTCAAAGTTAGTGATTCCTATTTATCTGTAAAAACTCTACTTCAGGGTAACCAGGTAACTCTAGTAAGTGAGAAAAGGTTGTTCTTTACACAAAGTATCCCACTGACAAATACATATAAAAAAAAACAAAGTAGAAAATATAACTATTTCATAACATCTAACAAAATAACTGATTCAAGAAAAGGTAAAGGGATGAAACCATAAGCTGAAAATTTGATTGACAACCTTACAATGGAGGGATAACACAGCCAGCATCCGAACCCAATGTCAATCAGACAGTATGTGCCCCTGATGCTAATTTCCAGCTTATGGGAATGATGAAGGAATCAGGACCAACTTAAACAACAAAATGAAAAAAAAAAAAAACATGACAACATTTTCAGTTTCCTCAACCAGTCAATGGAATAGAAAAACAAAATGCGTGGGAGAAAGACTGGTCTTGACTAAAAGAGGGGTAAGAAAAGCAAGCACATTTCAAGATTCTCAAGGTCATCAGTAATTAGGATATGCAAATTAAAACAACAATGAGATTCCACTCTATACCTTTTTGAATAGTTAGATGATATTTTTTAAAATCCTGGGGGGTGGGGAATGCTGTGGCGAAAATAGTATGTGGCGAAAATAGAATTTTCATATATTGCCTTGGGAAATGCAAAATGGTGAAACCACTCTAGAAAACAGTTTGCTGTCTTTTATGATGCTAAACATATACTTATCACATGCTTCAGCAAATCTCAGAAAATACTACTGGATATTTACCAAAAAAAAAAAAATGACATATATCTATACAAAATCCTATATGCAAATATTTATGTCATATTTCTTCATAAGCACCCAAAAGAACCCAAATGAGAAAGCATTACAAATGTTGATCAGGTTGACTGGAGAAACAAATTGTGGCAACATCCCCATGGTAGAAAAATGCTTAGCAATAAAAATGGAACAAACTTTTGATATGGAAACAATATGGCAAATTTCAAATAATTATGCTAAGTGGTAGAAGCTTGACTGAAAAGGCTATATACTGCATGCTATTCCACTTACATGATATTCTGGAAAAGGGAAAACTAGAGAAATAGGAAAAAGAATCAGTTGCTGCAAGAACTTAGGGTAATGGGGAAAGAATAGAGCATGAGGGAACTTCTTGATTATGGCAGTGATTACAGAACCATACACATTTATCAAATTCCATAGGCTTGTATACCTAAAAGAAGTAAAACTTACCAAATGTAAACCTTAATATACCTGACCTAAAAAGGAGAGAAAGGAGAAAGAGAGGCCTAAGAGACATTAAACAAATGCAATATATAAAATTGGTTTGGGTTCTGACTAAAACAAGTAACTACAAAAAAATATTTTTAAAGAAAATTGGAAAAATCTAATAGAGGTCTGATTATTAGCAACAACCAAGGATTTATTTTAATTTTATTAGGTGGGATGATATGGTTATTTTTTTAAAGCCCATATTCCTTATTTTTAAGAGATGCAAATTGTAGCATGTAGGGGTAAAATGATAAGCTCTAAAGTATTCAGGAAAAAAAAAAACTAAGAGACAAAAAAGGGAGACATTTAAAAACTAGCAGTTTGTATAATTCTAGCACCTAGGTGATACACATATGGCAGTTAATTATTTTTAACAAGCAGTTAATTATATAATCAACTCTATTGTGTGTATGCTTGAAAATATTTATAATTAAAATAATAAGAGCAAGCCTTTCTTGAGCACTTATCCCATGCCAGGCAATATTTTAAGTAATTGACATTTTAACACATTTAATGCTCATGACAAAGCTAAGTAAATGTAATTAAAATCCCCATTTTACACATGAGCAAACTGGGGCACAAAAATGTTTCATATTAAGTAGCCAGTACCAGGCAAGCATGCTCAGCCTACATTCTTAACCGCTCCTAAGTCATAATAAAGGTTACAAAGATTGCTTATAGTCTGTTATTTCTCTTAATTTAGCTATCCTATTGATACAGTTAACTATATATTGTCATTCTCATAATATTTTTAATTGTGTAATTTCACACCAAAGTAGAGATAACATACTGACTGTAACGTTCTAGATCATAACAGACCTAGTTAGACTATAAAAGACAAAAAAACAAGTGTTGGTAAGGATGTGGAGAAAAGGGAACCTTTGTGCACTGTTGGTGGGAATGCAAATTGGTACAGTTACTATAAAGTGGTATGGAGTTACTTCAAAAAAATTAAAAATGGCCCTAGCTGGTTTGCTCAGTGGATAGAGCATCGGCCTGCTGATTGAAGGGTCCCAGGTTTGATTCCCATCAGGAGCAGGCTCTGCCCCATCCCCTTTGCAGGCTCCTCCCCAGCCCGGGCCCTGGTCGGGACACATGCAAGAGGCAACCAATTGATGTATTTCCCTCACTTCGATATTTCTCTCTGTCCTTCCCTCTCTTCCACTCTCTCTAAAAATCAATAGAAAAAAAAAAAATAGCCTCGGGTGCAGATTTAAAAAAAATAAAATAAAACAATGGAACTGCCTTATGACCCAGGGATTCCTCTTATAGGAATTTATCCAAAGAAACCTGAAACACTAATTCGAAAGAATATATGTACCCCTATGTTCATTGAAGTGTTATTTACAATAGCCAAGATCTAGAAACAGCCCAAAGGTCCATCAGTGGATGGGTGGCTAAAAGAGCTGTGGTACCCTTACACAGTGGACTACTACTCTGCCATAAAAAGGAAGAAAATTTTACCCTTAGCAACAGCATAGATGGGTCCTGAAAATATTATGCTAAATGAAATTAGCCAGTCAGAAAAAGACAAGTACCATATGATTTCACTCATATGTGGAATTTAATGAACAAACTGAACTACCAAACAAAATAGAGACAGATTCATAGATAGAGAGCAGTCAGACAGCTCGGTGGTGGGGGTGGGGGTAGAGGGATTAAGCAAAAAAAAAGGAAAAAAAGGAGAGAACTCATGGACATGCACAACAGTTATGGTGATTGTGGGGGTGGGGGGGAGGGTGGAGGTAGAAGAGGACATAGAGAGGATAAAAGGTGATGGGGAAAAAGGAATTGGTTTCAGAGCTGGTAGGCCTGGTGAATTGTAAACCATGTTTACTCTAGGTAGTACCACTTTAGCTCCTAATCAGAAATACTGAGTGTTTTGGTTTGTGTTTTTTTTTTTTTTTTTTTTTTGTCAATATCCTATGAACTATACGATTGTTTACATGAATGAGAACATATGCCCCTGGTTTAGGTCAGTGGTCAGCAAACTCATTAGTCAACAGAGGCAAATATCAACAGTACAACGATTGAAATTTCTTTTGAGAGCCAAATTTTTTAAACTTAAACTTCTTCTAACGCCACTTCAAAATAGACTCGTCCAGGCCGTGGTATTTTGTGGAAGAGCCACACTCAAGGGGCCAAAGAGCCACATGTGGCTCACGAGCCGCAGTTTGCCGACCACGGGTTTAGGTAATTATTTTGCTGTCACTTTTACTTTTATTGTTAAATTTAGAATCTTCTGACATCCTGGTTCTAAAATCACAGCTACTCTAATGCACTCTTAACCAAGCTATCATTTGTGTAAAACAGGAAATATTTGTTTATATTTGGGAAGTGACTGATAGTGATACAAAACACCTTACTACAGATACTTCCCATTTTTAAAGCATTCTTAAAAACAGATTTTATTATAGTCGTTTATTGTGCTTTAAAACCATACTTGAAAAAGGAAATACAGTACAATACTTGTAATGTACTTCAACCTGTCTTTACATTTATTCCTGTAGGAAAAACGCTTTGAACTGTGCTTTAAGGCATAAATCCCTTTCCTAAAATGTAACCACCCTGTATTCTCTAATTCGTCTTCCGCATGTTCTGTTATGGTATTTCCTTAACCATTCTGAGTTAGTGAATAATCATTATTGGACATATCTATATATTTGATCTTACACAAAAAAAGTTTACTCTTGACTTAAATAATAGTTATTTATTCTATTCATCTCATTCTAAAGTGAAATAAAGATTTGAATTGGTACTCTAATAATTTTTTTCTTCAAAAAAAAGTTAATTACATATAATTTGGAATACGATAGTAAATCCATCTGGAATAAGATAGTAAATCCATTTGAACTACTATATGGGCTTTTTCTTTGCCAGGAGAATGATTTAGTAAATGATAAAACTGCCTGCTAGCATGGCTCAGTGGTTGAGTGTCGTCGACCTATGAACCAGGAGGTCACAGTTTGATTCCAGGTCAGGGCATATGGTTGTAGGCTCGATCTCCAGTGTGGGGTGTGCAGGTGGCAGCTGATCAATGATTCTCAGTCATCATTGATGTTTCTATCTCTCTCTCTCCCTTTCCATTCCCCTGGGTAATCAATAAAAATATATGTTTTTTTAAAAAAACAGAACAGATTCCTCCACAGATTCCTTTTCAGTTTTATATGCATACCTTCAGTTCCATTTTTCCATCTGCTTGTCTCCCTATTACTGATAATGAAGAGGTTCCCTACATCACAAGACTATCCTGAACAGATTCATAAATATTTACTAGCATGCTTTTGTTTAAAAATGGCTAATCACTATCAGGTTAAAAAAAAAAGGGGGGGGGGGAATGGCAAAGACCTTGTCAACACATGAACTTTCATTTCTCCCTTTCGTTTTATCCTGGGAAAAACGATAAACTCCAAAATCAGTCATGAGAGAGGTTAATGTTTCTTTTTACTGGGTCTGTCTTCACTGAGAGAAAGTTAGAAATAAGTACAGGGTTGGATATGTGATATACTTCTCTGAAGTACATCTCCAAGAGGAATATTTAGCAACAAAATGATGGGGGTTGGGGGGGAGGGCTCCCTGGCTGTTTTGCTCAGTGGTTAGAGGGTTGGCCCATGGACTGAAGGGTCTCAGGTTTGATTTCTAGTCAAAGGCATGGACCTGAGTTGCAGGTTCCTCACCACCAGTATAGCGCATGCTGGAGGCAACCAATTTATCTGTCTCTCTTACATTGATGTTTCTCTCTCTCTACCCCTCCTCCCTCCCTCCCACTCTCTCTAGCAATCAATAAAAAAAATATCCTGTGAGGATTTTTTATAAAAGATTATGGGGGGACTTAATTTGCACATGCAAGTTCATCCAGGACACATTCCTGGAGGGAATAATGTGAAGCAATCCTAGTACCAGTTTGCTGTTAAAGTGGCAATTAAGATGTTAAACAACTAACATTTTTTAAGAAGGAAAATACAGCTGCTTTATGATAGAAAAGGAAACAGTGGTAAAATCAAGTCACTCCACAGCAAAATTCAAAGCTATAAATAAATTTTTATTTGAATCTGGGGTTTTGATCATCTTTATTCTTTTATATGCCAGGTAACAATTTGTCAGTATTATTCATCAGTAACTACAGTCTAATAAATGATTTTTTAGTTCTGATTATGTGGGTCAGCCAACACTTTTCCTTTTCAGGTAAGAAAACAGTTTTTCTTAAGGACCAATTGTTTTAACAAATTTGATACTTCTTTGCATCCATATCCATTTAAAAGGAAAACGTAAGTTATCCTGTGTGTTAGGTTTGCATCATTGCTATAATAGACTTAGTGGGTTAAGCAATGCAAATTTATAATCTTAAATTCATGTAGGTCAGGAGTTCAACATGAGTTTCAACAGACAGAATCAAGGTGTTGGTAGTTGCATCCTCTGCAGAGGCTCTAGTGGAGAATCCGCTTAATTGCTCATTTGGGTTGTTGTACAAATTCAGTTCCCAGAGGGTGTAGAACTGTCTGCATGTTCTTGCTAGCTGTGGGCTGCAGGGCATTCCAGCTTTTAAAGTCAACTCCAGTCCTTGGCCCCTCTCCTCGATTTTCGAAGCCATGACTGGCAGGTGGAGGGAGCCCTTTTCGCATCCCTATCTCTTTGATTCTTCTATCATTACCTCTCTTTCTGAGAACAACAAGCTCTCTATTTTTAAGGACTCACGTGATTAGATTGGGCTCAGCCATGTAATCTGGATTATCTCCCAAATTCAAGACCCCTGCCTTTAAGCACAACTGCAAAGTCCCCTCTGCCATGTCAGAGAACATATTCACAGGTTCTGGGGATCAGAGTGTGGACATCTCTGAGGAACCATCATGTGGCCTACCACACCCTTTGATAATTCAACATCATAATTTGAGTTAAATTTCTGCTTCCACAATATGAATTTTCAGACATTTTTGCCTTGACTGCAATCATTAAGCAAGTGTATAATTCTAAGGGCAGGTGATGAGACAGTGGATAGTATGGCCAATTTCACCACTGATTTTTCCCCAAATCTTTCACCAACAATGAGCATAAAGAAGCCACTTAAAAACCTGCATTAGATAACAAATTATTTCTCTTTAAAGAGTATTCAAAGGCATAGATGACTGTGGTCAATTATAATTGTGATCACTATCAAATCCAAAGTATTATCATGCTATGCTTACAAAATTTCATACAAACACAAAGAAAACTCTTGCTTTAGTTGATCCTCATCAGTGCATGCTAAATAAAGGTACAGTTGCCACTACATTTCTTGAAACATTGAAATTATCATGAAATTCACTGCCTACTAAGATTCCCTTGAACCTGTATGGAAGATATTTCATAGCTGTCCGGTTTAAACCCTCTGGCATCCTTACAAATCAAAACATCAGTTTCTAAGTGTATACCTTCCACGAGAGTAATAACAGCCAACAATTACATTAAGTGTGTTTTCCTATCATTAACATCACTGGGAAATTCCCAACATCGTTATGCATAATTTAACTAGAGGCCCAGTGCACGAAATTCATGCACAGGTAGGGTCCCTAGTGGCTGCCAGCTGCCAGCCAGAGCCTCCCTTCGTTCCCTGCCGCCCTCTGGTGGTTAGTTCAGGTCATAGCAGGCGAACAAACTCCAGGTTGATCGAACTCCCAAGGGGACACTTTGCATATTAGGCTTTTATACATATATATAGACTAGAGGTCCAGTGCACAAAATTTGTGCACTGGTAGGGTCCCTAGCAGCTGCCAGCCAAGGTACTCCCTCCCTTCCCCCAGCTGCCTGCTGCCACCGCTGCCAGCTGGGGCCTCCTGCCACCACCACCACCAGCTGGGGTCTCCCTCCCTTCCCCCAGCTTGCACAGTCCCCTGGTCGAACTCCCTGACGACCTCCGGGTCAAGGGACAATTTGCATACTACGCTTTTATTATACAGGATTATCATGGCGTTTTTTTCCTCCCTCTAGAGGTGAGAAGGAGAAACTATTTTCAATTCTGCCTAATTTTTTCCATTTAAATGTCCTGTAATTAGCACTCAATCCCTTTTTACTTTTTTAACACATATTTACTTAATGGCTCCTGGAGCCAGGCATAGTTCTGAATACTGGGATTGGATAAACTCAATAATCAAATAAAGACATTTTATGAGTGTCTAGAAAACAGGTGACAGAGGAACGGGTGAATTTCTGAAATTTCTCCATTTTTGACATTAAGAAGCAAATCCTTAAAAACATGGGTTTCCAAAATCTAATCAGGAGATAGGAGATGCTATAATGGGCAGAACCAAAGGTCTGGTTCTGACCTACTTTCCTTCCTAGAAATAATAGTAAATTCTGTTGTAACATGTGAAAGCACAGCATTTGCCATTACATTTTTAGTCTCCAGTATCAGAAGACCCACAAGCTTGTGACAACTTTGTTCAGAAAAAATTTCCTTCCTTGATGCTAAAGAACAGCCAAAGATTTGGAGGTTAAACTATATTATTATGACTTCACCCCAAACGAACAGGTTTCTGTTGTAAAGGCCTGGGCATTAGAAAATATTTTAATTTGAAAGACATAGGGGGAAGAAGGAAATATTACATGAGTCTGTCCCACAGGTGGAGGAGTCCAGATGTCTAATCGGCCCTGTAAGCACCTTTGAGTAAAAGCTGAGACCTTAAAAAAATAGTGAATCTTTGTGGTCATGAGGGAGACCCAGAGCCTCAAGACATACCAGCATGACCACATATGGCACAGACCCTGGCCTGGTACCCAATTATAAAATTAATAGAATTCTAAAAAACAAAAACAAAAAAATCAGGGCACATTTAAAACACATGAAGACTGAAAGGAAGGAAACTATGTACCAGGTGGGAAGATTAAATACAAGAGTCCGTTATATAGATACTAAGTTTTAATAAGAGTTGACAATTAAGGTAAAAGACTATCAAACAGACCAGGACAGAACACAGCACAGGAACAGACCTGTATTGTAGGAAAGTCAATACTAAGCAGAGGTGGGTGGAATATGAGCTAGGAGATGACAGATCACTAACGCTACTGGGGCAATTGGTTATCCATACCATAAAAACATAATTACATTCCTACCTCACCTATTCATAAAAATATATGCTAGACAAATGATAGATTGGAAGATAAATCAATTTTTTTAAACTTAAAGAAGAAAACATAGAATATTTTTTCCGTACTTAAGATTAAAAGAGGCTTCCTAAACAAGATCCCCTCCCCTGAAAAAAGAAACTAATAAAATTTAAGTTAAAACAATGATGAATTAACTATCCTAAAAGCATTATTTTCAAAAACCCAATTCAATAATAAAATGGCAGGCTATACACAGAGAGAAGATATTTAAACTTTATACAACAGAGAAAGGAGTATTATTTTGAAAACATAATGAAACTCTATATATTAATTAGAAATACCTGGCCTGGTACCCAATTATAAAAGTACTTCAGGCCTAAAAGTACAAAGCCCAAAATGTCTAACCAGGAAATTGATAAGCAAAATAAGTAAGGGAATATGTACTTCTAGTTATGGAGCTACTGAGATGCTGCTATTGAGTATTGAGGTGTCTTTCATTCATTTACAATTTCCAGTCAGATGTGCCCACCTTCACACATAGGATGTCCATGTGGTAGCTATTCATACCAAAATGACGACTCCTGACTGAAGGTAGTGATGACATTAGTATGTCTAAGCTTTGTTTAAATAATTTTTTCAAACATTTCCTCTTACATTTATTGACTGAATTTATAAGAAGTTATTATTTACATGAAAGTAGCAGGTAAAAGGGTACACTATCACCTGTCTAAACATAGGGACTGAATTAAACTTGGATTCTCCCATTTTTAGAACAGCAAATGTATTCAGCTCAGCGTGTTTACATGAAGCAAAACTGTCATAAACACATGGTACCGGCACCATTGAGATGGTAACACCTTAAAATACAACTTACTTTTATATACCTGACCTAAGTGGATTTCAAAATCATGGGGAAAGATCAATGTAATTTTAAAGCACAAAATTAATTAATTTTTAAAAGAATTATAATATATAAATTATGTATTACAGAATTGTATACCTAAAACCTATATATTTGATTAATATCACCCCAATAAATGCAATTAAAAATAAAAATAAGAAATAACTTTGCTGTAAAAAATAATAAATAAATAAATAAACTTAAATAATTTAGGGGGCATCTACAATAAATGTTTTAAAATGGATAAAAGAATTCTCCATGCCAACTAATCAAAACATTACATCATTTATTTTTTGTAACTTCTTCAGGCCTTCCTTTACCTTAAAAGAGCAAATCTCATTTACTTTCCAGTATCTCATCATACCATTGCAGAATGACCTAAAATTACTTTTCTAAATGAAAACTACATCTTTGTCTGTTATTAATCAATGTATTTATGAAAGATGTCTAAACAAACATATATATTTTTTAAATTCCTAAATATCTACTGATGTATTAAATATCCTTAATATAATATTGGAAAATATTACCTGAAAAAAGTAAATGAAATTAAACTAAAAATACATCATTGCTTCAAAGAATGAAGAAAGCATTAAACATTTTATAACTACTTAGAGATGGTAAGCAATAAACCTACAATGAAGTCCAAGTATAAGAACTTCTGGGTGCCGATAATAGCTTAATGCTATCTATGTGCTTTCTAAGCAAGTGAACTATGTCTTTCACATGAACATTTAAAATTGAGCTGCATTAAGATCAAAGAGGAAAATAATGAACTCATACAAGCTTAAAGAAGGGTTAAAATATAAAACCCACATGAAGAGCATGGCTACAAACTTGTACATGTACATTTTCACTAACTTAAGTAAAATTAGTTTAAGTGGAAGTTATGCTTTAATAGTTTTTAGTAGGTGTTTCTTTCCTAAATAATGCATAATAAAGTACTGCCTTATAGAGAACAAGGATATCTCTGATCTTCATTTATGAATGAAATATTATAATTTGCTTTAATAGTAAGTTTAAATGCCTAAGGTTTTTTATTTAAACTCTATAAATAACTGACCTACATATTTTACAACAGGCTCAAGGCCTGTTGAAGTTGTAGGTGTAAGCATAAGAGGAAAGTAAACACTAAAAATGCACGACATCATCTATCAATGAGCATGCACATCCCATAAATTTAATTTCAGATATATTACGCCTGGTCATTTTGCTCTGGACTCTAAATGGAGTCAAATTAAGGCAGATTGTATATCTTTTAAAATAATATGTAAAGTAATGTGGGTGCTTCATTAAATTAAGGAATAAGTACTAAGAAATCTTAGATATTTAGTATGTTGGGTTTTGAACATTGCACACACTGATGTAACAAACACCCAAAACAAAATATAAAAAATAAGTGTGCATTCCCTATAAATTCCACTTTATTCCTTTCTAACAAATTCCTCTCCTTTCTCCCAGGTAAATGTGGTTGATTTTTTTTTTTTTAACAGAGCAAATAAAACTAGGCATCTAAGTATCTTTATTGGCAATTTATTACATTGAAATTGGCACTACTAACAAATTTTTAATTTCATTTGAAAATGTTTTCAGAGACTGAATGGTGACAAAATTTCATGTTTTAAGTGTTGATTAGTGGGAAAAAAGTCCAAAGTCATTCATAAGTAAGTCATTTTAGAAAAAGCGTAATTACTGCGAAGAAAAAGGACACGTAAGTGCCAAGCACTGGGCTGACCACTTTAGACTAATATTCTCATATGCAGTTCACAGCAATCCTGAGAGAGAGTTCTGGTAATCTTTATTTTGGAAATGAGCAAATTAAGATTCAATAAATTTAAGTAAAGTAATTTAGCCAGGATTCAAGTCCAGGTCTTTTACTCCAAAACAGATGCTCTGGGACTACATTCCAAGCAGACTTGACAGTGGTTAGTATTTTGAAGTAAAAGATAAAGCAACAGGACTTCCCACCTCACTGCGCTATTGGGACACTTACTCAGCTGTGTGGTCATGGGAGGTAAAGCTGACCAGTAGCCGAAGTGCAAGGAGATGAAGACCTGTTTGTCCTGGAAAAAGTAAGACCTGCATGAAGCAGGTTGTGAAAATCCTGCTGCTGGGCACAGCAACACAGGCAAGTGCACCTTCCTGGAACCTACATGGATCATCCATGGGCAGGACTTGAGGAGGGCCTGTGAGGAGTTCCACCCAATATAACATGGTCAAAGAAATATGGGGTCTGGTAGATTTCAAGAGAAGCTCCATGGTTTTTAAGGAGGTAATTCACACCAACTCAATGGAGACAAGATGATGGCATTTGACACCAGGTCAATCATGGCACCCGAGGGAATGGTGAAAACGCCAGGTTTTTGGCTTTGGGTTTCAATATTGTGCTTCTACAAGAGCCTATGAGCAGACAGAAGCATACAAAACCCTTGGGAACAGACGGGGCACATTCAGTTGGGTGCACAGGAAGAAACCTCCCACTGATAAAAGAGGAGTGTGGTGAGCCAGTGACAGGCCATAACTATAAGACATTCTACTTGCCAGAACACCTACCAAAACAGTCATAAGCACAACTTTGAAATTACTATACCGCTTTTAAAATGTCAGATATAGGTGATCAAAGACCAAAAAGGAAACCCTGATCTAAATGCTTCTTTCCAGAGTATGCCACCAATGATTGCTTGTTTTCACAAAGTCAATTTCACCAGAATGCTTACGGAAGATAGACTGGCCAATTACCTTACAGTAATGATGAGCATTTTTGAAGTTATCGCCAATAACCAGGTTGTCAGCCATGTCTCCATAAACTCTTCATACACAAGACAAATTGGCTTGTGAAGAAAGTGCAAATGGTGAGCAGCAAGGATATTTATTAGAATGTCAAGGCGATCCACACTGCTTAAGAGACGCCCAAAAATTCCTGGTGGGATGCTGCTGTAACAAATGCCAGCACCAGCAGCAGAATCACTTATAACACCAATTCATACTACTGTCAACAGGGAAAACACAGGCCTTTTCTGGGTGTGATGTGAAGGATACTATTCTTCATGACCAATTTAAACATCTTATGCTAAAGTTATACGCAGAAGACTAGCTATGCTAATATCTTATTGTGTTCATAGTTTTCCGTTTCATTTCCTAAAATAGAAGTTTGAAGAGGAATTGGAAAAATCTTGATTCTTTGTTTAACTTGATGAAAATCTTTGTCCCTTGTCCTCAGGCTCTGATGTGTGGCTGAAACTTGCTAAAAAAAAAAAAAAAAAAAAAAAAAAAACCTGCTGGTGGTAGCTGCTGAAGTTCACGCTTTGATCTATTTCACTATGGCAACATTTTTTGGTCAAGTTGTAACTTCCTGGCAGACTTCAGAGGAGGTATATTTCAGGCTTTAAATTCTTCCACCTTTCCAACTGAATGCTCTGTTGATGCCAACTACTGATGTCCTTAAATATTTGCAGATCTGAGGTTAAGGACAAGTAAAATAAGCAAGATATCGCTTGTCTGCTTTACACAAGCACAGTACCTATCTTTACAGGGGCCTCCTACTTTGAAAAGGATATTGGAAAAAACTTTGATAAGGAATGACATTCTGTGGTTTTATACAGATTTAGCCTTCATGTTTTTAAACTGCTTATATACCCAACAGTCATTTTGTTTTTCAATTTTGTAGTGACTGGAGATGATTTCCTTAGAGTTTTAAAGTTTACAGAAGGCTTTTCTGGTCCGATGATAATGAGAAGTTTACAAGTAGCCCTGAGGAGTAATAGGCGAACAAACGCCATGTATGTTTTGATCAAAAGGAAAGAGTAAAACATAATTTACCTTGGTCACATTTAATTACCATTTAATTAATATGCCACATGTGAAACATTCTGGCCATAACAGCAACTAAAAACTGTAAGCAACTTCATAATAGAATTGCCTAAATAAATATCCTTTCCATAAACTTTAATTAAAAGTTAATAAAGTGTCACTATTTTAATGAAGCTCCTTTTCTTACATTGGAGACTTTTACAGTGGAGGGGATATAAGGCGATATATAGTATATTGACCATATAATTTTTTAAATGAGGAAATTAATACCGAGGACAGGAATGGGTTAAAACCCAGTCTCTTTATCCCAAGTCTGGGCTCCTCCACAACATAGTTCTCAAATATCTTTAGTCTCAATGCTTTTCTAAAAAGTAATCAAATGCAGAAGTTTGGTATAAAAACATATCAAAGCAGCGATGTTCAGGTTGAAGCTGGTGGGAACCACAAGTCCCAATCTGCTCACTTCCTGCCCCATTGAAAATTTTAGGAATCCCTGAGGTTTGGTAGAATAGAGTTTAAAAACCATCTGCTCTACACCATATCATCTCATAAAATAAATCTGGAAGAAAGCCAAGTTTAAAAATGTGAAAAATTAAACATCAATACAAAAGAAAAATTACAGTTCAATATAACAATATGAGAGCTGTCATAAGTTAGCTCATGATTAAGCACCAAATGAATGATGCTGAAAACGGGCACCCGTGTGATTCAGAAAAGGAAATGGCACAGAGCACGGCAGTGGTTGGGAGTGAGCTACCAAAGAGAAGGACTTAGGTCTTAAAATTTGCAAATAACAGCTCAAACAAGAGGTTGAAAAGGGGGTCTATAAAGAACTCAGACAACTCAACACACACACAAAAAAAATCCAATTTAAAAATGTGCAGAGGACATAACCAGACACCTCTCCCAAGAAGACATACAAATGGTCAACAAATATATAAAAAGATGATCAACCTCACTAGCAATTAAGGAAATGCAAATCAAAACTACAATGAGATATCACCTCACCCCTGTTAGGATACTATTATCAACAAGACAAGAAATAACAAGTGTTGGACAGATTGTGGAGAGAAAAGAACCCTCATATACTGCTGGTGGGAATGTAAACTGGTACAGCCACTATGGAAAACAGTATCAGGGTTCCTCAAAAAATTAAGAGTAGAGTTACCATATGACCCAGCAATCCCTCTTCTGGCTATCTACCCCAAAATTTTGAAAACATTTATTTGTAAAGATATATGCACCCTGCCCTAACTGTTTTGGCTCAGTGGATAGAGCATCGGCCTGTGGACTGAAAGGTCCCAGGTTCGATTCCGGTCAAAGGCATGTACCTTGGTTGCAGGCACATCCCCAGTAGGAGGGAGTGCAGGAGGCAGCTGATCGATGTTTCTCTCTCATCGATGTTTCTAACTCTCTATTCCCTCTCCCTTCCTCTCTGTAAAAATTCAATCCTATCTAATAAAAGAGTAATATGCAAATTGACCATCACTCCAACACACAAGATGGCTGCCCCCAGGTGGACACAAGATGGCTGCCACAAGATGGCCAGCAGGGGAGGGAAGTTGGGAGGGACCAGGCCTGCAAGGGAGGGAAGTTGGGGGCAACCGGGCCTGCAGGGAAGGGCAGTTGGGGGTGACCAGGTCTGCAGGGGAGGGCAGTTAGGGATGACCAGGCCTGCAGGGTAGGGCAGTTAGGGGCAAACAGGCTGGCAGGGGAGCAGTTAGGCATCAATCAGGCTGACAGGGTAGTGGTTAGGGGGTGATCAGGCTGGCAGGCAGAAGCGGTTAGGGGTAATCAGGAAGGCAGGCAGGCAAGCAGTTGGGAGCCAGCAGTCCTGGATTGTGAGAGGGATGTCCGACTGCCCGTTTAGGGATAGGGCCTAAATGAGCAGTTGGACATCCCTCAAGGGGTCCCAGATTGGAGAGGGTGCAGGCTGGGCTGAGGGACACCCCCCTCTGGTGCACGAATTTCGTGCACTGGGCCTCTAGTGAAATATATTTGAAAAAAAGATATATGCACCCATATGTTCATTACAATATTAATTACAGGGGCCAAGACGGGGACACAACCGAAGTGTCCTTCCACAAATGATTGGATAATGAAGATGTGGTACATGGCCCAGCCGTGTGACTCAGTGGTTGAGTGTCAACCTATAAACTAGGAGGTCACAGTTAGATTCCCAGGTGGGTACATGTCCAGGTTGCAGGCTCAATCCCTAATGCTGGGCGGGGGGGGGGGGGGGGGGGGGGCGGGGGCGTGCAGGAGGCAGCCAATCAATGATTCTCTCATCATTGATGTTTCCATCTCTCTCTCCCTCTCCCTTCCTCTCTAACAATCAACAAAAATATACTTTTTTAACAAAGATGTGCTACATATATACAATAGTATACTCTTCATCCATAAGAATAAATGAAATACTGCCATTTGCGACAACATGAATGGATCTTGAGAATATCATACTCAGTGAAATAAATCAGATGCAAAAGTTGAAGAACCATATGACTTCACTCATGTGGAATATAAAACTGAAAGCAACAAATGGATAAATAAAATAAACAAAAACTCATAGACACAGACAGCAGTATGTTGGTTACCAAAGGGAAAAGCAGGTGGGGAGGCAGTAAAAAGTAAAGGTGGTCAAATATATGGTGAAAGCCCAGCCAGCATGGCTCAATGGTTGAGCGTCGACCTATGAACCAGGAAGTCACGGTTCGATTCCTGGTCAAGGCATATGCCCGGGGTTGCAGGCTGAATCCCCAGTAGGGGATGTGCGGAAGGTAGTTAATCAATGATTCTCTCTGATCACTGATGTTTCTATCCCTCTCTCCCTCTCCCTTCCTCTCTGAAATCAACAACAATAACACCTATATATATAGTAACAGAAGAAGATATTGACTTTGGTTGGGAAACACACAATGCAATATACAGATGATGTATTATAGAATTGTACACTTGAAACCTATATAGTTTTATTAATGAATGGCACCCCAATACATTTAATTTAAACATTTATTTAAGTATAGGTAGTCCTGAAGAGGGTAGTAGTGAAGGAGGAGAGGCAAGGGAAACAGCATCAGTAATAGCCCCTCGACAAGAACAATAGTTTCAGTCAGAGTGAGTAGACCAACTAAGCTCAAAGGGTGGGCTGGGGAAGCTGAAAGGGGTGAAGTAAAACAGAAATTTTTGTCAGGGCCAGATTATTTCAAGTTAATGAGTTCCAAATTTAGCCTGCAGGCTACAGGGCATTACTGAAGGTCTGAGTCGGGTAGCAATATGATCAAAGTAAAGTGTTTTAGGAATTTTATTCAGACGGCAGTGTAAAGATATTCTAGGAAAGGAAAACAGAAGAGGAGAAAGATCAGTTCGGAGACCTCCAGACATGATAATGATAAACCAGGTTAAAAGCTGAAAGGACAAAAAAGGGACAGGTACAATATCAGGAAGGAAGATTTGGAAGGCCTTAGAAAATTATCAGGTATTGGAAACACAGTCTGGATATTCAACACAGATCTTGTAAAGGGGATTCCTATCTCAGGTGAAATTGAACTATATGACCTCCAAGGTTCCTTTTCAGTTCTGAAATTAAAATTCCGTGTAGCAGACTGAATAGGTTAATAAGGGTGGGAGTGTGGGAAGCCAGAGATAATTAACAGTTTAAAGCTTGCATGGCTATAAGATATAATTTCCCAGGTAAGACCTCTATGACTGACAATTCCAAAAGTAAATAGAAAAAGCAGGTCCAATGTCTTTTAAAATGTTGAAACAATTTAAGCCCAAAAAGCAAGTAGCATATGATGATGCATAATCCTCTAGAGTCAAGTGCTTGTAATGATTTATGACCCATAGTTTCCCATGCTATTTATCAAGAAGATAGCTCAGAAGAGAGTGAACTGGGTATTATCAGTGCCAATATATAATAGCACAAAATCATTTAACATTTGGTCCTTTCAACCAGTCACACAGAGGCACTCAACAGTAGGCAAATTACCTCTGAGTACAAATGAGAATAACATTTTATAGCTAGGATCTTTTACTTTTTTTTTTTTTTTTCATTAATTCATTGGTCTCCTGAGGGAAGCATTATCTTGTTTCATTTTCGTTGTAATTCTGCTTGTACTGCATATACATATTTTATGCAAGAGAAAAGAGTTGACTAGTTCATGTTCAAATTTAGTCACTATCATCTCTAGATCTTTTTTCACTTATTAAACATACTAGAGGCCCAGTGCACGAAAATTCGTGCACTGGGGTGGGGGGGGGCACACTGGGCTCCCTCAGCCCAGCCTGTGTCCTCTTGCAGTCTGGGAGCCCTCAGGGAATGTCTGACTGACAGCTAAGGCCTTCTCCCTAGGGGATTGGGCTTAAGCTGGCAGTCAGATATCCCTCTGGCAGCCCGGGAGCCCTCAGGTGATGTCCGACTAATGGCTTAGGCCCACGGGGAGCTGGCTTTTGGCTGAGCTGTGCTCCCCATGTGAAAGCACACTGACCACCAGGGGGCAGCTCCTGCATTGAGCGTCTTCCCCCTGATGGTCAGTGTGTGTCATAGTGACTGGTTATTCCTGGTTGTTCTGCCGTTAGGGTCAATTTGCATATTACTCTTTTATTATATAGGATAGTGAACCATTGTCATTTTACATATTTATATCTAATTAGCATTCTGAAGTGTACTTCAATGAACTTGCTACCAATTAAATTTACTGTCAAAATTTCTCACTTTTTCAATAATAAATGTGGTCTGAATTCTACTTCTAACAGCTGAAGTATTTCCAGTGGGATCTACAAGTATTGTCATCCTCTTCTATACTGACAGGTGGCAATCAGTAAATTTCATCCAGGTTCTTAATTATCCAAATTGGATGATACAATTTTAAATAGCAATTATTTATTCTAAAAAATTCTTTTTCATGTTTACAAAGGCTCCAACAAGGATATTTCATCACATAGCTTAGAAATGTATAAAGGAAAATTTATTTCTGGGTGCTAAACACCTGGGATTGTGATACTAAGACCTTACCCAGAGGATGCTTAAGAGATACTAGTTATCTCATCAGAAGAAAACCGAACTACTAGGGGAATAAAATACTGAATTGATGCACTGAAGATAGTGATTGAACTATTTTCCTGAAGAGCCCTCAAGAAATAATAGATTAGAACAGACATCTATTAGTATATGTTCTGTGTCATTGCAACATCCATCTAGCGTAACTTGAAACGAATATAGCAAGATTTCATATATTATTCTGGATCATTAAAATTTTATGAAGAATAAAATATCAGAATACCAATGAATGTTAAAGTAAATCTACCTTTCTTTAGATTCCAGGAGAAAAGGATGACTGTGAAAAACCTGAAGTTTTGTCCTTAATTATAAATAGCGATATCATTAACGTTTAAATATAAATTTATTCATCACATGAAAGTCCTGGTTTAACACTTTTATGAGTCAAGATATAGAATAAAATCTCTAAGCCTTATAAGGTAATTCTGTTATAATGTGAGGATGGTACATAATGATTTCAATTTACTGTGTTGAGGAGGACATTACTGCAATTTAACTAGTCATTATAAGCCATCGTCACGTTTTAGTTCAGCTGTCTTAATTTAGAAGGTAATAAAATGTGTTTTTAAAACTTATGGCCTAGGTAGTCCCACAATAAATATCAATACGTTCAAAACTGAAAGAGCTTTGGAATGATAAGTAATTATGTTTTATATTAATAGATTAAAAAAGAAGTCTCAGTGTATGCCTGTTGCTTAAGCCTAATGAATACTGAATTTAAACTGCCAAAAGAGATATTGAATAGAGAAGTGGTGTTTCCAGCACAGACCCAACCATGACAACCAGGCAGGGGTATCAAGTCCTCCATCAATTCCTGGATGGCTCATGTCCTAAGACCTAATAGTTTCCTAGAAGGGCACATGAGATGGCACATCAAAAATTAGGTGAAAGATGAAGCAGAGAAGAGCAAAAAAAAAAAATGCACTTGGAGCCCCTTCATGAATCCTTCAGTGCTTCTCAAATTCGTTAGTATGGCATGCTGCCAGGATTGGGCCCCGCTCTACCTTTGCTCGCGCCTACCTTTTCTCAGTCCCCAGTACATTCACCTACTGCACCATTTCCGCCACATTCACATGCATTCATACCCCATGACCTTCCAGGCAGACCCCTGCTAATTCGTCAACTCAGCTGAAATAGACTCCTTAACCTCTCCCTGAGAGTAGCTATTCCCATAAGGGCTCCTATAATGCACGGTGCATAAACCTTCCACCAGACCCAACACAACTGTGGCAATCCCTTACTGTTTGCCTTTTCCTCTAGATGGTAAAATAAGCAATAATTTTGATTTCTGCATTATTTCTCAAAACATAGAAAGCCGTTTTAAAAATAAATGATTAATGAATTTTTGGTATAAAATTAGGAATGTCAGTATGTCTTCCTTAAATATAAAATGGGTTCAATATTTAATAAATGAAACAAATACTTATTTAGCACTTATGATGAGCCAGACATTATATTAAGTGAGGAACAGACACAAAGAAGACTAGGACAAGAACATGACTATGAAGACAATTTATAAGGTGCGCTAAGAATTGACCAACCTACTATATATAAGTGGAATAGTATAACAAGTGTTATGTGATGTCTGAAAAGAAAGAAGATCTGGTGTCTTCTCTGAGGTCAGGGTGTGTAATTCCTGACCCACCGATTTTGCAGGCATCTTCTGAGAACTGTCCAGTGTTCTCTGGCTCAGTGAATTTCAGGGGCTGTCCCTCTCAACTGCAAACCATTTGTTCCATCCACAGTTAGAGACTCCAGTTTGCACTGCCCCTCAAAGCCTAACCATTGGGGGTTGAAGAGTGATGGCCGGATTTTGACTTCTTCCCAGGATGTTGTGAAATACATGGAGCCGTGGCTCACCTGCCGTGGCCGTGGCCTTCCCATAAGGAACAGCCAAAGGCTTCAGGGATTCTCCAAAACTCTGTCTCTACTTGACTGGGATGAAGGGTGAAGGCTATATAGGGGCAAGAACAGCTGAGCTGGTCCTTTCCTTTTTGGCCACGCGGAAATGGTAAAGGGAAGATACTTGAGGAAGAAAGGCCTTCCTGCTTGAGCAATGGAACAGAATGTGAAACTGAAAGGCCTGCTCAGGTCAAGTCAAGTAGACCAGCATGCTTTCGTCACACTAACCACATACCCAGTAAGTGTGCACACAGATTTAAAATCTTGTAAAATACCTACAATTGCCAGATTAAGGTTTATAAGAAAATCAAGGAAAATTCCATCTTTTAGAGAAGAGAATAAATCCATTTGGCAAAGAGAATGGGTTATAAATGACTAGTAGCCCATTTGCAGGAAGAATCCTGCAAGTGGTCACTGCGGCCACGCGCCGCTGCCGCCCGCTCTGCTCCGCCCCGCTCCGCCCTGCCCGGGCTTTCCCTCTGGCAGCCACCTTGCTTTCCGCTTTTCCTCCCTCTTCCTTCTAAGTTGTCTTCAGTCTTCACTCCTCCCTCCCTCAGCGTATGCAAATTAACCTTCATCTTTGTTGGATAATTTGCATACTCACCCTGATTGGCTGGTAGGCGTGGCTTTGGATGGTGGGAGTGGCTTGGGCGTAGCGAAGGTGCGGTCAATTTGCATATTACTATTTTATTAGGTAGGATAACTTTAAAAAAGGAAAGAACAGTAGGACTTCATGAAATCGGCCTCATGGAATCGCAAAGGTCTTTAAGTTGTCAAGATACTTTAGCCAAATATGTTTTCTTTCCCAACTGAGTTTTCTTGTCCACAAAAAGGATGATTTCATCCTTGACTGTAGTTTAAAAAGTAGCTACTTTATGAAATTTGTTATGCTTTTCTATATATTTATCCAAGTGTGTATTTGTTGGGTCTAGTGTCTTCTTTTTGTTTAGATTCTTGTCCCTGTTGAGCATTTCGAATTTTATCTTGTATTTTTAGAACAAATCATATAGCTGCTACTTCTGTTTTTAACATGTCATTTTTGTAAGAACTTTAAGTATGGAAGATGTTCTAGTGGCAAGAAGTTAAAGTAGAATTCAGTTTTCAAATACAAGGTAACAAGTATTTCACTTCATCACAAGGGGCAGGTATGCATTGTAGAAAGTATCAAACTAAAGAGAACAAAATAATACTTGAATTGGATTTCCATTTTTCCTAGTTTTTCCTGTTACATTTTCTCATCATTTCATACAAAATATTCTGTTCTCTTTTATACCACTCTCATACGACTGACTGCCTATTTGTGCACAGCCAACATCAAGAAAGTGAAATAAAAGAAATCATTTAAGTGTGTCAGCATTTCATTTTTTGGGTCTCTGCATGTTGAGGTACAATTTCAATAAACAGCAGATTTGCTTACCTGAAAATAAAAGTGGAGAACCATTCTGGTTAGCAATATGAAAATTTTCATTTTTCTCTTAATGAAACTATTCTTCATAAGAACAAATATGTTTTTCCTGTGAATTGTGTATTTGGACCTGAATAAGGAAAAGCTGGCCCTTCATTTATCTTTTTCCCCCTGCAACATAGGAAGATCTTTCTTTGCACTTTCAATTTTTTTTTCAAATTTTATTTATTAAATTGATTGGGGTGACATTCGTCACTGTGAACATGTAGGTTTCATGTGTGGGTTTCTATGTCACAAGATAGAAATGGTCAGAAGGCAAAACCTGTATTGGATTACCAGGAATTAACTGTAACGAGATTTTTTTAATGAAATATTTTGAAAGCTGGTGGCTAGCATAACTGGGACTTTTGAAGACCACATTCACACAACAGACCCCTGGTAAATGCTACTTCAATAAAAGTCTGATAGATTTTTCCTTCTCCTTGCTTCCTGCGCATCACCTGATGCTGTTGGCCACAAACTTCCCAAAATGCTCTTCTCACAGCACCCCACTCGCCTGGTTCTCTGCCTACCTCTCTGGCTTCTCGTAGTTTTGTCTTCTTGGGCTCTATTTTATCTATTTATTCCATAAATGTCACAAAACCTTGTCCTCCACTCAATTCTCTAGTCTTCTCTTAATATTTTTTTCTGGAAAATCTCTGTCCATAGCCATAAATACATGCCCTGATAAATTCTGTTATTTCCAGCACAGATCTCTCCCCTGAGTTCTAGATTCTTATTTCCAATAATCTACTGGATATTTCTTTTTGACAGCCTTCAGGCACTTATTTAACTAATTTAACTCATTGTGTTTTCTCTTTTAAAAGGTGTATTTCTCCTCATGCATGTCTCCACCAGCTGACTCCTCCTTTCGCAAGCATCACTTACATCGTAACGCACCAACTCCCATAATTCTACCACTTTCTTATTGTTCAGATTCTTCCATGACTTTCCAACCTACCACCAACATCTTAAATCAGGCCGCCATCATCTCTTATCAGCTTTCCAAGACCTCTCTCTGCCTCCAGACATGCTCCCCCAGCAGGCCACCAAGATCATTTTCCAAACCCCATCTGTATTTTAAACATGTGAATCTGATCAGTTACTCCCCCTACTTAAATCCTTGCTGTCCCCCATTGCTCACAAGACAAATGTTTCCATTTTAGTATGTCTGCCAGGTTCTTTATGATGACCACAAGTCCCTGACCTTATAGAGTTTACTATTTTAGTGGGAGAGGCAGAAAATAAACAAAAAAAACAAGTGAATAATAAAATAATGCTTGGTTTAAACAGCTCAATTGAAAAGAAAATATATATAAAGGCATGGAAACACCTATAAACAGGTAGCTGTTAATATCACTATATTAACATAATAAAATGATAATGTTTGAACTCCAGAGTAAAAGAGGGGGGAAAAAAATTCTAAGGAATGCAGAAGTATCCAGGAGATGTTCTTTCGGGGTGCTCTTTCTACTCGTTGCCCCACATATTAGGCCAAATTTAGGCACATTTGAAAAAAAACTAAGCTCACCATTTTAAAAAATGGTGTAAGAAAAAGTGTTGGAAACTAGACTACTGTGGTGAAGTGTGAATTAACTTCACTTTTGTCCCATGAAAATCAATGCAGATATGCATGGTCCACAGAGTAGCATTTCTAAAATAAGCTCAGAATGTGTAAGTTCCTCCATTTAAAAAGAAATAGAGGAACTTACACATTCATCTTCACCTCTCCCAGCTAAAAATATTCTGTCTGTCTTTTAAGGAAGCTCTATTAAAATGTGTCAGGGAGCAGTGACTAGAGTTAATTCACCTTTTGGAGACTGGCCTCCACTAGCATACATGTTATATTATGGTCTGTTTAAGTAGCACAGAGTTAGAACCTGAGATTCCCATTTTAAAAAACAGTTCAAAATTACATCATAAAAACAATAAAATGAACTCTAATAGGATATTCTTATAACATTGGCTCAGCATGCATATTTTATATCTTCCTTATAACAATGGTAGCTGCATTCCTATGGTTCAAAGTGAGTGATTTATATATAAATCTCCACGTAGCAGGACCAAACTGGGGTGGAGGGAAAGAAATGCCTCTTGTACCATCGCCACCTGTGCAATCTCATCAGACTGTGCTCCAGGAATGCCTCCAGGAGATGGTCTCCATTGTGATAATGGAAAGAACACTGGCCATGCTCTAAGCTGGGAGCAGAAACATAGCATTCAACCCAGCCTCTGACTGATATGCTGACTTTGAATGACCAATGTGTAATTTAGCAAATCATGCTGTTTCAAATGAATGACAACTAAGTACATGTTGCACCAGTCCTTGGGGAGTCCCACATAGCATAATGATGCATTGGAATAAAGAACAATACGTGCCTCAAAGACATGTTCACATTTTGCACAGGATTTTAAAACAAAAATTCATAAATTATATGTATAAATAACTATTTACATAACTAGTGTCAAATTTTATATGCCGACTTTCTTCATAGAATAAAATAAGGTTGTTTTGACCAAATAGGGACCCTCTCCCAATCCTTACTCATGGATTATAGACCACAAACCATTGGACACCAACAATGATTTTAAGAGAAAGTATAACTACACCTTTCCATACACAATATATTTCAAAAACAGCCAATTAACTGTAGTGTATGGTCTTGACCATTATATGTACAATACAACGTTTAGTTTTAAAAAATCATTTTTTGTCCTAAAGAGACAAAGGGCATGTTATCACTTAAAGCTTGGTGGGTATCTATCCAAACCAAACAACTCTGAATACAGTCATAAAGTATAAAGAATAATGAATACATTTTTCATGTGTGAGTGTGTGTATATGTGTGTGTATGTGTGTGTGATATACACATTCATAAAAGAAAACAATACTGAGAGAAGGAAAAAATATAGAGATCCTATTATTAGATGAAATTTTTTTCCAAATGCATAACAAACAATGTCTTCAAAATATGACGAATCACATACTTGGTCATGTCAGCTGGATTTGCACTTTGCTCATCATACTCAATGTACTATGCCATGAATAAATACATTATTGGTATGTGGGTGCATATGTTGTTTGTATATTTGTTACTCACATTCATCTATTAGAAAATAAGTTCATTAGTACACACAGACACAACACAATTCTCGCATCAAATGAGGACTCCAGTTTTAACATCCATCTGCAATTTATCTAGATGTACTCTTTCAAATTAATAAAAGGAAAGTGATATGCTGCTCAACAGCAAGTTCCACATGCACATGATTACATGAGTGCAGCAAAGCTTTTCTTTTCATGTTATATATGTGTGTCCAAAAGGAAACCTAAAAATGTTAAGTACAAACAGTTATAGTACAAATCATATTCAAATGATAGATGAGAAATCCTGGCTGATGCTTTATTTTTTCTAGATTTTCTATGATCATAATCATCAATATTTCTTTAGACTAGTAAGATCCAGGAAGGCTCTTTCCCCCTGACTTCATTCAGATAAATCAGAGACTGCAAAGCCCTATCAAGTTTTCAGCTAGGGAGACTTTAAAAAATCAACTTTTCAGCCTAGGTGACCAACAACATAAATTAGTGCATAAATCTACTTTATTATATTATTCAAAAACACAAACTTTAAATTGGAATCATAAATGTTACAGTAGTTAATATTAAAAGGTAAAATTATTTCAATATAAACTACAAAACTGCAATAAAAAAATGTGGTATTGGTATGCAGATAGACATACTGATGGATGAAATAGAATTGAGAGTTGAGAAAGGCCCTTACAATTATGGTCAATTGACTTTTGCAGACAAAAAGCACTGAAACACCTTCAAGTCCACAAGGCAAAAAATGCAGTTAGACATTATCTCACAACAAATATAAAAATTAACTAAAAATGGATCAAAGGTTTAAATATAAAATTAAAACTATGAAACTCTTGGAAAAAAGCATAGATGTAAATCTTTATGATTTTGGATTAGACTATTGTTTCTTAGCTAGGACACCAAAAGGATAATCAAACAAAAACAAAAACAAATAGAGAAATTTGACTTCATCAAAATTAAACATCTGTGCTTAAAATGATAACGTCAAAAAGTAAAAAGACAGTATCAAAGGAAAATTTTGCAAATATGTTTTATATGATAAAGTCAAATATCAAGTATATCTAAAAAACTATTACAACTCAATAACAAAAAATAGCCCAATTAAAAATGGGCAAAAGATGCCAAAACCGGTTTGGCTCAGTGGATAGAGCGTCGGCCTTCGGACTGAAGGGTCCTGGGTTCGATTCCGGTCAAGGGCATGTGCGTTGGTTGCGGGCACATCCCCAGTGGGGGGTGTGCAGGAGGCAGCTGATCGATGTTTCTCTCTCATCGATGTTTCTAATTCTCTATCCCTCTCCCTTCCTCTGTGTAAAAAGTCAATAAAAATATATTTTTAAAAAATGGGCAAAAGATTTATGTGAATAGACATTCTCCAAAGAAAACATATAATAGCTAATAAGTACATGAAAGGTGCTCAATATCATTAGTCTGTAGGGAAATGCATATCAAAACCAAAATGAGAGACCTCTTCACATTCACTAGGATGGCTCTAGTCACAAAGACAGAAGGCACCAGGTGTTAGCAAGGATGTAGAAAAACTGGAACCTTCATGCCTTGGTGTCTTTAAGATAGTTTGGTAGTTGTTCAAAAATTAAACAATGAATTACCATCTAACCAAAATTCTACTATTAGGTATATATGTTACATACATATTCAAGAGAACTGAAAGCATATGTTCACAAAAGTATTTGTACACTAATGTTCATAGCAGCGTGACTAGTAATAATAACAAAGTGGAAACAGCCCAATGAAGGCTAATATGCAAATTGTCCCCTCGACCTGGAGTTTGACCAGGAGTTAGACCAGAGGGCGGGGCCAGCCCACCAACCTCCTACAGCCCTTCCCCCTGGCCGTTCCCCCCTCACATTGGCCCTGATCTGGGCAGGCATGCCAGACCCCACCCGTGCACGAATTCATGCACCAGGCCTCTAGTATCCACATAATAGAATATTATTCAGCCATAAAAAAATAAACTGCTGATAAATACTACAACATGGATGAGCATTGAAACAGTATGATAAGGTAAAGAAACCAGACACAAGAGGTCACATATTGTATAATTCCATTTATATAAAAATGTCTAGAATAGGCAAATATATGGAAACACTATGCAAGCAGTGGGGCTGGCAAGAGAGAGGAATACAGAGTGATTGTGAATGAGTATGGGTGTCTTTTTTTGGAATTAGAAAAAAGTTCTAAAATTACATAATGGTGACGGTTCCACAATCTGAAAATATTCTAAAACGACTGTATTTTACATGTAAAAGGGTGAATTTTATGATATGTTAATTATATTTCAATAAAAATGAAAAAAAAAGTATTAAAAAGGTAATACTTGGAACAAAATACAAGATGAAATCTGGGATACTTCTCCATGAATGTCCAACTCTGAGAGTAAGTAAACAGCTCATTTTTAACATTTTTTTTCTAGTTAAGGCATCGCTAGGATACAGTCACAATTCAGCTTCTGTCTGTGGCTCTGTAGATAATTGTGTGCTTACGATTATTTTTTTACCACAGTCACACTCTATTCTCTGGAATTGAGAGGCTTAAGAGACCTGCATCCTTTGCCTCCTAATAGCCTTCATATTTTCTTCATACTCACAAGAGTATAAAAAAGACAAAGGCACATCATTACCCACCCAACCATCTACATTTGCCATTTTCTCCAATTGTTTTTCTCACCCTTCGAAGCCAGCCACCTGAATAAAAGGCCATTTCAATAGCACTTTTAGAGTTGCATAACAAACAGACTCTTCCAAGTCCGTTTCTGCATTTTAAAAGTGTGCAGACATGTTCACCTTAAACTTTCAGAGAAAGGCCCTTTTTCTTTCTTTTCCATAACTACCATCTTGCTGATAGAGCTGCTACATTCAACCTCTCATTATCTCTAAAGACAAACTTCTATCTTGCTACTTGTCTTCTTCTGTCTCCACTTCACTGACCTTCTAATCGCAAAGGTTGCCAATGAACTCCAAAACTGCCAAAGCAAGTTGATTTTCCCAAGTTCTGAAACAAATGTACTTCTCTGAAGCATTAGATATTAGATGCAGCTAAAACACACACACACACACACACACACACACACACACACACACACACACACACAAAACCTCTTTCTCCAAGTTGTCATTTTCTCTTTCAACTTAGTAAAAAAAAAAAAATCTGTAGCTGATCTTTATCCATTGTTTTGTCCCTAAGGCACAAAGGTTTTCTTGGAGTAGTGAGTCAGGCATTGGAGTCACGAAAACCTACATTCCGCATTCACTAGATTTTTTTTTTATCACAGGCAAATGAACTTCTCCAAGTCCCAATTCTTTTTCTGTAAATTGTGGCTCTCCCAGTGTTTTTGTAAAGATGATACAAGATACTGTATGTAAATTTCTTAGCAGTGGGCTGCACATAAATGGTAATTTTTATACTGATTAGTAATATTTCTATTTTCATCATCATAATCACTATTATATGCTTTTATAAAAATGAACTTTTAACATGTTAACCCCTGTTCTGTCCTGTCCTCACTTCCAAGCAACCCTGGAATCCTCTCCTCTGCTGGACTGAGATACTGGATGTCCTACTCCAGCCACTCCCTCAGTCTATCTAACCTGCAATTAATCATGTCTGTCAACAACCAGTAAACACACTGCTTCAACGAAGACATCACCATCCTCTCAGCCTCAGGTTTAAAAGCCATGTCAACTTTGATTCTTCCCTACTATTTGGAAATAATTAGTTCCCAAATTTACTCGTCTATTTCTCTGTAACATTTCCTGAGTGCATCCCAGTCCTCAATTTCCACAGAAAAATGAGGCCAGTCCCTCATTATATCTCACTTACATTGGTGATTCCCAGACCTGGCAAAATATCACAATCAAAATCTAGATCCTTGGCACCATCCCACAAATCATAATCTCCAAAGAATAAGGCCTAGAAATTGATTGGATTGAGAAGTTTCCAGGTCATTAGCATGAAGTACCAGATGTATAAATCAATGTCATAGTAGGGAAACAGCCTCTGACAATCTAACTCCAATATCAGCTCCGTTTAATGCTTCTTCTTATCCAGTAATACCAAGAATAATTTCCAAAATTTCAGCTCCCCAAATACTATCCTAAAACATGCCCGACCTCTTCACTATCTACAGAGTAAAATCCAATCTTAATTATTCAACATTCATTCATCAAAATCTGGTTCATCATCTGCAGTAAGTGCTGAGTATATGAAAACTAAGGATAAACCTTTGAGGAGCTGACAATCTAAAGATGGCAAGAGACCATGAGGGGATAGGGACCGCAGGGAGAGGGATAGAGACAGAGAGACAGAGACAGAGTGGGGAGGGAGAGAGAGAGAGAATGAATATAGACATCTATTCAATACCTCCAAGATGCTAAACAAAGGTTCTACAATTGGAAGGAATGTTCTCCTTAGTTTGACATTCAAAGCCTCTACTATCAGGCTTCATCATTATTTGCCACCGTTACTCAACTGCCAATCAAAACAAACAGTTCCCAAAGTTTCCATTAAAGCTGTGAGTCTTAATGCATATAAGTTGTGGCTTATAGTTTGCTCTCTGGCTAGAATATCTCCCCATATTATTCCATTTCCTTATACTCCAATCCTTGTATTCTTTGCTGCCCTAACTAGTGTAATTCCCCAAATAGGAAATTAGTTCTTCCTGCTTCTCTTAGCTTCTATAGCTGTAGGTGGAACTGAGTGTCTTCTACTCTCTATAATAGATATTTTATGTTTGTTATGTTTCCTATTACATCATAAGCCCCTGGAGGGAATGGTTGGATTCATATTACATCTGTCAATCAATGGTTGATGCCATCAATTCAACACCAACAGGAATCCCCAAATTGGGGTGCAGTGAAGAACAAAACTATTCAGTGCAAAGCATCTCAACTGTGATACAGCAGGTTGTGAGGCAACCTTGGGGCCAGGTCCCTCTCAGGCTAGACAGCTCTCCTCAGCTCCTGGTTGCTCTGGTCTGCTCTGCTGCCTGCCAGTCTGCCTTTACTGTGCTGGTCTCTTCTGCTTCGCTCTGGCAAGGTATCTCCAGTGTTTCAGCTAGCCAGGGAAACAGTCTTCAGTCTTTGGTAGAAGGTAAAGTGTGTGTTCCAAGCCAGAGGGGAGGTGGTTCATATAGATAGACTTCCCTGCCCCTGATCCATGATTGGCCCATCTTCATGCAGATAGGACTCCAAATCTTTGCAGTTTGATTGGTCCAAAAGGCACTGTCCTGATTGGTCAGAATAGAGCCTTTCTGATTGGTTGGAGTTGGGCAATTCAAATTGAATGGGGGAAAGGTCAGTCCTATTAGTTGAAATAGGATTCCAGGAACTCCTTTACAAGGACTGGCCCAGAAGGCAGAAGCACAGGGCAGGCAGCATCTCAGTGCAGGGGCAGGCAGTTCATTACAGGCTTCTCCCTGAAGTGCACTTTGCACGAGAGGCCCCTGTGTAGAAAGGCTGCTAGGCTCAGTTTTGTGTTTTTGGGTTTTTTTTGTTTTGTTATTCATTTGAGCCCAGTCAGCTACCATGAATCCTTCTTAGTGAGCATCTTCTTTCTCAAGTTCCACAGATCTTACATTAAATTGTCACAGCACCTACAGTGTACCATAAACATGTGTTTAATTAATGAACATAGATAACTAGGTAACCAACACTTTAATGAAACCTGAATTCTGTACCTCCTCTGAGCTTTATCAGATGTGCAAAAGATGGCATTATCAATATAAAATGACATATGATTAACCTATTCTTATATCATTTTCCTCATGAATGGCTACATCAGTCTGCTAAGTAGTGCCACATTTAGAGGTGAGTTAGCTACAATTATGGGAATGCTTATTTGTGAACTAAGCTTTTACTAGCCTAGGAAATAACCCAAACATACCAAGAATATTAGCTACATTTTTCAAGAAAAACCTATACACAACTAAAATATGCTAATGCGTAAATTCTGGTCTGAATTGTGGGAGTGTCTCTGTGTGAATGTTTATTTATGTTACATATAGATGTCAAAGCTCTGGAGAGTCTGTGTAATGCTGTGAATTGAGCTTCATATTTAAAAACGAAACAAAATCAAGCCCAGGCCTAACCAGGAAAACCCTTGGCACTGCTAACCAGGTAACTCCACTGACCTGAAAGTTTTCACTTAATTAGGTGTAGAACCACATAGTACCCTGACAACATAGCAGGTGTGAATGCCCTCTGAGGAAGCCAACCCTATGTGGACACAGCTGCAGAGCAGCCAGTTAATCTGTGCATGTGAACCTAGGGGTGAAAAGAAATGAATTTTATGATGGATTTTATAGTCACCCTAGTTCATGCCCCCATAAGCAGAACCACCATTTTGAAAGCAAAATGAGAGCCAGAGCTCAAGAACTTACCATAAATTTCCAAGGGCTTACTACTGTGTGTTCCATACGAGTCTTTCATATCCAGGAGTAAAAGGTGCAAAGCTTAGGTACTTAAATGCAAACAAAAACTACTGAAAAGGCAATGAGGTTAAAAGTAAATGGGCAAATGACAAACACCAGTTGCTTTTTTAAACTAAGGAAACCTAAAAAGTGAATGAATTATGTTTCATTTTAAAATGTGCATTTCGACTAACTCCTCCAGACGTCTCCCATGGACAGTGGGTTAAATTGCAACATTCAGAACTCTCCTATCACTCTGTTCCCTGTTTCTGAAACAAAGTGCTTCTCACGGGTAATCACCAAGGACAATACAGAGCAAGAAAATAAAAGCATACATCACAATTAAGAGTGATATCTGAAGCCCCAAACCCTCCTTACAGGCAAAGGTTTTAGGATATGAAGAAAAAAACAAAACCTCAAGAATAACTCAGTCATTATCTAAATTTTTGTATTATGAGTTACTCTAAGCATAATAAACATAAAAGTGATCTAGTCTCTATTTCCTCCTAGAACAGGGCAAGGAAAAATGAGGCTACATTTCAGCAGCAGCAGAGACTTAGGCTAGCTATGAGAAAGAGATCCCTGACTATGAGTTCGGTTAGGTTCTCAAATAGTCTGCCTAAAAGGCTGTGGATTTTTCCTCTCTCAATGTCATTAAGAATCAGATAGACTGCATCCATGTAGGGTGACTTAAGTACTAACTGAGAAAGGTAAATTCAGTGACTTACAAAGGTCCTTCTGGTTTTATTTTATATAAGTAATAGTAGGTAAGCCAAGAACATTTTATTAACTGCCATCAATAAAAATGAATATTTCCAGCCCTGGCCCAGTGGCTTAGTTGGTTGGAGAATTGTCCCATCAACCAAAAAAAAGGTTGTGGGTTAAATTCCTGGTCAGGGCACATACCTAGGTTGTGGGTTTGATCCCCAGTCAGGGCATGTATGGGAGGTAGCCAATTGATGTTTCTCTCTCACTCACTCTCTCTTATTCTCCCTCCCTGACTCCCTCCCTCCCTTCCATTCTCTCTAAAATCAATAAACATCCTTGGTGAGGGTTATTTTAAAAAATGAACACTGCTCTATCATTTAACACTGAAACCAATCTATGAAAATATATATATTCCTCAGTTTCTAGATTTAAAGACTGAAGCTCACAGAGCGGTTACATAATGAACATAATTAGGGGAGTCGGTATTTAAAGCTAGGTTGCCTGGCTTCAAATCCTATTTCACAACACTGTTTTACCTGTGAGGAAACAAGGGATGTTAAACATTTGGCTTCCTTTACATTGTCAAATAGCTAGGGTATCAGGGGCTGCATTTCAGAGAGGTGAGAGAGGCAGGCCTGTACACTAGAGACCTTCAGAACACACACATCATTTGAGTGCCCAGTTTGTAAACAGCAATATGACGAGGAATTCAATTCAAGCACAATGAGAAACCATCATTATCACGTACGTTTGAAGATGCCCTAGACCAAAAAATCAGCCAAGCCTTCTACTTTTCAGATGCGTGGCGAACCAAGAACAAAAGTGCTAGTCGGGTCAATCACACAGTGGTGCATTCTTCCAGGGAGGTCAAGGTTGCCACCACAAATCTGGGAACAAGATAGAATTACATGAAGGAATGCCTCGGATCCTCATCTGTAACCCTGCCCAGTTTCTAAGCAAGTGCATGAAACCTTGTTAACGGTGGCAGGCTACATTAAGTGAGAGAATCAAGAGAGCTCGATATTGTCTTAGTCTATTCAGGCTGCTAGAACAAAATACCACAGCCTGGGTGAGTTATAAACAAGAAAAATGTGTTTCTCACAGTTCCGGAGGCTGGAAGATCAGGGAGCTAAATCAGAGTTCTGGTGAAAGTCCTCTTCTGGGTCACATACTATTGACTTATCCCTTCATGGCAGAAGTCAGCTCTCGGTGAGACATGATGGGAGGTATGAGGTAGCTCTCTGGAGCCTCTTTTTGTTTTGTTTTGTTTTGTTTTGTTTTGTTTTGTCAATCCTCACCTGAAGATATTTTTCCATTGATTTTTAGGGAGAGTGGAAGAGAGAGGGAAAGACAGAGAGAAACATGGATGTGAGTGAAACACATCGATTGGTTGCCTCCTGCAGGAACCCAAACCAGGGGCCAAGGCCAGGGAGGAGCCTGCAACCAAGGTACATGCCCTGACCGGAATCAAACCCAGGACCCTTTGGTCCACAGGCCGACGCTCTACCCATCGAGCCAAACCGACTAGGGCTCTCTGGAGCCTCTTTTATAAGGCCATCAATGTCATCCACAAGGGCTCTAAACTAATGACTGATAAAA
This sequence comes from Cnephaeus nilssonii, assembly GCF_951640355.1. Classification (NCBI taxonomy): domain Eukaryota; kingdom Metazoa; phylum Chordata; class Mammalia; order Chiroptera; family Vespertilionidae; genus Cnephaeus; species Cnephaeus nilssonii. Next base: position 48,851,839 of record NC_137086.1, on the reverse strand, counting down.
CCCACCATGGCCCCAACCTCCAATATCATCAGATTGAGGATTAGGATTTCAACGTACGAATTTTGGGGGAACACAAACATTTAGACCATAGCATCTATCATTATTATTAGAATAATAATGCCTACAACTTGTCCTATTAATTATAAGCCAATAGAATCCTCTATTTATATAAAATGACAACTCATTACTTAATTAGAAAAATAAGGCAATGGTGAAGTACAAGCAAAGACTATAGTCTTATTCTCTTTGAAACTTGAAGTTTATGTGTTTTGTCAATAATTGGCTTCAAAAAAGAGAGACCATTGCAAAAATTGCAATAGACTAATTTATAGAACCAGAAGAGTGTCAAAGCAAGTAAATTTAGTAAATTTGAGTGAGAAATTGAATTTTCAAAACTGTCAATGAAAAGATTTACATTTTTCCCATTTATTTACTTACTGAGCTCAGTGTTTGAGAAGGACTACATGGACTCTTCTTTCTTTAGTCAAGGTCAATAGCTAACACTTTATCTCTGAGCAATTATTATATTAGCTGACTTTAGTCAAGGTCAGTAGGTAACACTTTATCTCTGAGCAATTATTATATTAGCTGACCTTGACAAACCTGAAATACTGTTGCCAAGTTGAAACGACACATAACTAAAAATAAGAAAGTCAATGCTGTATGCAGAATTCTGTCCATGACACAAAATACAGTTTGATATAAATATGCTTCTTACAACAATATTTTTGCTAGTATGAAAATAAAATTTTACTTCAGAAACAATTCAAATAAGAGAGCAGTTGAAATGTTAAAGCAAAACAAGTAATTTCTTAAATGACATGGCTGATTGCCTCTTCTAAATTAGTAATAAGCCCATATTAATTATGGAAACTTATAACATAAATAGGAGCTTTTGAAGTAAAACTCTCTTTTATTGCTTAGTGTGATGCCAATTTCACTCTCACCTTTTCCTCCCAGCACTCCATACCTCCCCACACATGAGGGACAGCTCAGAGGGCAGACTGTTGGGTGTTTTCTCAGCTACTCTATACTCCCGAGTATCTCCTTATACCACAGTTTGCATATTTTGCTTCTGCAAAAGCAAAAGTACATTTTCCAAAAAACAATAAAACAAACATTTTTTAGTCATCTATATAGCTTTAATAGTTGTGTGCTTGCAATCCAATTTGCATACAAAAATAGGATACATAAAGGAATGGGTGCTAAGGCAAAAAAAAAAAAAAAGAGCACTACATTCATTCAACTATTAACTGGTGGGTGACGCACCTCAGCAGCCTCTCCAGGGCTCTTTGTTTTCACTCTGAATTGAGGAAATACAATTAAATAGTTCTTAAATGGTCTTTAAAACACCCTGATCCTATCAGTAGGCTTAATATCCATTTTCTCTCTGTATTTTCTGTTTCATGCCTCTTTTGGACAGGACAAAAGAAAGCCACAAAGGAAAAAGAAGAAGAGGAAAACCATGACCATGGAGGTATCACCATTTCCTCAGTTATGAAATACGCACAACTTCTGTGAAGCTGTTTTGAGCAGAGGAGCAGATAAATACAGTGCCTAAAGCCATCTGATGCTTTGTATGTGGTGACTTGAATCACTTTCCTAATGACATATATATATATATATATATATATATATATATATATATGAATCCTGAAAATTTAAAACACGTTAAATCCAGAATCACTGGGCTATTTGAAATATGCATTGCCTGGCAATAGGCACAGCAAAACTACCTTAATAATTAAATGTGTCAGTCCCATTAGAAGGCAAAGCCTCAAATTATCATTACACCGATGCCAGTGTTCTCTGCAGTACAGTGTACAGAATTATGTTTCAAATTATGTAGCATATGTCCTCTCATAATGTTTTTAAAAGGCCTATTTACTTGTCCTGGGCAACTTGAGGGGCAGGATTCAGGCTTGCCACACATTCCGAGACGTGAAGATTCTCTTAAGGAACTTAGGCTGGGAGATAGCATCATTGTGCTGCAGTGCACCAGCACTCCCCAGACAGCAGCTTCTTCACTCTCCTTGAGCCCGAGTTTTTGCAACTGTCAGTTAGGGGACACCTCCAGATTGCCTGGTGTGCAGTCCAGTAGGGTTTACAAATTGTGGTCCCATAGAACCGTACATATCGGCATACTTCAAAACCTCAGCCTGAGGGGCTGGCTTCCAATCAGCCTGAAATTGGAACACCATGAGATCTTGGCATACCCTCCACAACTGGGACCTATCAGGAATAAATCAAGCTGCTGAGACAATCACAAAGGTTCAAGAAACAAGCAGGAGCTAGGGCCAGCTTAAATGGCAAGCTCTGTCTCCTACACAAGGCAACTTCGCTAAGATTGGGACAGTTAGGCATTTTGCTTAGTACATGGAAACAGAGTCTCAAGCACTCAGGAATATGTACCAAACAAAAGAGCTAGTTAGGACCTCAGGAAAAAAAAAAAAAAAAAACCTTAATGAAATGGAGATAAATAATTTACTTAATGTAAATGACCATTTCTTTGAACTGATATATATATGGTGGGACAAAAGAAGGTTTACAGTTATTCACATGGAAAAGAATACATTCAATAATGATATAATAAACTCTGTGTTTCATGTACTCACAACTGTAAATCTAACTTTGCCCCACTCTGTGTATATGTGCATATATATGCTATTAAATGTGAGCCTTGTGGTAACCCTGAAGCAAAAACCTATAGTAGGTATGTAAAATATAATGAAAGGGGTTTCTAAACATAACACCAAAGAAGTAAAGTCCTGAGGTTGTGGGTTTGATCCCCAGTCGTCAACCTCAATCAATCTCTCTCTCTTTTTCTCTCTTTCACCTTCCCCTCTGTCTCTAAAAAACAATCAATAAATCCATTTAAAAAAAATAAGTCATCAAACCACAAAAGAAGAGAGCAAGAGAAGAAAAAAAGAAAGAGAGGAATTACAAAACAACCAGGAAATAATTAACCAAATGGCAATAAGTACATAACTATCAGTAATAATCTTAAATGATTAAATGGACTAAATGCTGCAATCAAAAGACACAGAGTGACTAACTGGATAAAAATACAAGACATGTTGCTTACAAAAAACTCACTTCATGTGTAAGGACACAGAGACAAAGTAAAAGGATGGAAAAAGATATTTCATGCCAATAGAAGTCAAAAGAAAGCTCAAGTAGTTATACCTGTACCAGACAAAATAGACTTTAAAAATACTATTTTTAAAAACAAAAAAAGTGCATTACATAATAATAAAGTCATCAGTTCAATAAGAGAATATAATATTTGTAAATATTTATGCACCCACATAAGAGCACCTAAGTATATATAAAGCAAATATTAACAGGAAACAAAAATATCACAAATATGCGGTGATTAAACAACTTGCTACTGAATAACCAATGGTTAAACAAAGATATCAAAGGTTAAATAATTTTTTTAAAAATCCTTGAGACAAATGAAAAGGCAAATGCAGCATAACAAAATCTATGGAAAGTTCATAACTATACAGGCTTATCTCCCAAAACAAGAAAAATCTCAAACAAGCAATCAAAATTTACACCTCTATAGTTATGAACTTTATTATTATATAATAATCCTATATAATCCTATATAATAAAGAGGTAATATGCAAAGAGGATCTAGAAAAGAAGAACAAACAAGCCCCAAATTAGTATATAAAAGGAAATAACACAGACCAAAGTGGAAATGAATTAGACTAAAAAGTCAATAGAAAAGATAAAAGAATCTAAGAGCTGGTTCTCTGAAAAGCTAAAATTGACAAACCTTTAACTAAATTCACACACAAAAAAAAAAAAAAAGAAAGCTCAAATAAATAAAATAAAAAATGAAGTTACAACTGATACCACAAAAGTAGAAAGGATCATACGAAAATACTATGAACAATTATACACCAAGTTTGATAACATGGAAATAAATGGATAAATTCCTAGAAACATATAAACTTCCAAGAATGAATTATAAAGAGTAAAGTCCTAGCCACAGTGATCAGACAAGAAGAAACAAGGCCATCCAAATTGGAAAGGAGGAAGTAAATCTCTCATTATTCGCAGATGACATAATATTGTACATAGAAAACCCTAAAGACTCCAGACACACAAAAAAACTAGATTTAATAAATGAATTTGGCAATGTAGCAGGATATAAAATCAACACCCAAAAATCGATGGCTTTTTTATGTACCAATAATGAATTCTCAGAAAGAGAAACTAAACAAGCAATCCCATTTACCATTGAAACAAAAAAATTAAAATACTTAGGAATAAACTTAACAAAGGAGACAAAAGACCTACACTTGGAAAACTACAGATAGATATAAAAGAAAAAAGAGATAGAAGAAGATATGAGCAAGTGGAAAAATATACCATGTTCATGGATTGGTAGAATCAACATCTTTAGAATGTCCATACTACCCAAGGCAATCTATAGATTCAATGTAATCCTACCTAATAATAGACAAATATGCAAATTGACCATACCTTCGCTATGCCTGCGATTGGCCAGGAGGCACGTGGGGGCGGGGCGGGGCGGGAATCGAGGTGGACTGGGTGGCTGATTGGGCCGGCGGGACGCTGAGCTCGCGTCACCAGCGGCGGCTCGAGCTCAGCGTCTGTGCCATGGCTGTGCTGAGGCACAGAAGGGGCCTCTGGGGCAGTGAGCTCACGTCCCACCTCGGACCATCAAAAGCAGGGGAGCTGGGTGCCTGTCCGCTCAGGCACCAGGCCTTTCAGAAGCCTCCGGCAGGGCGGAGGCTTCTGAAAGGCCTGGTGCACCAGTGATCAAAAGCAAAAGTGTGGGAGCTGGGTGCCTGTCCGCTCAGGTACCAGGCCTTTCAGAAGCCTCCGCCCTGCCGAAGGCTTCTGAAAGGCCTGGTGCACCAGCAGACAGGCACCCAGCTCCCCCGCTAAACGTGCATGATTCAATCATGCACTGGGCCTCTAGTCCTATATAATAATCCTATATAATAAAGAGGTAATATGCAAATTGACCATCACTCCAACACACAAGATGGCTGCCCCCATGTGGTCAAAGATGGCCACCCCCATGTAGACACAAGATAGCTGCCACAAGATGGCCAGCAGGGGACAGCTTTTGTGGGCGATCAGGCCAGCAGAGGAGGGCAGTTGGGAGGAACCAGGCCTGCAAGGGAGGGCAGTTAGGGGTGACCAGGCTGGCAAGAGAGGGCAGTTAGGGGCAACCAGGCCAGCAGGGGAGGGCAGTTGTGGGTGGCCAGGCCTACAGGGGAAAACAGTTATGGGAAACCAGGCCTGCAGGGGAGGGCATTTGGGGGCAACCAGGCCAGCAGAAGAGGGCAGTTAGGGGTGACCAGGCTGGCAAGGGAGGGCAGTAAGGGGCGACCAGGCCAGCAGGGGAAGGCAGTTAGGGGTGACCAGGCTGGCGGGGGAGGGCAGTTAGTGGCAATTGGGTTGGCAGGGGAGCAGTTAGTCATCTATCAGGCTGGCAAAGGAGTGGTTACGGGGTGATCAGGCTGGCAGGCAGGCAAGTGGTTGGGAGCCAGCAGTCCTGGATTGTGAGAGGGATGTCTGATTGCCCGTTTAGGATCAGGCCTATATGGGCAGTCTGACATTCCTCAAGGGGTCCCTGATTGGAGAGGGTGCAGGCTGGGCTGAGGAACACACCCCTCATGCACAAATTTCATGCACCGGGCCTCTAGTCCCTAATAAAATACCAGCGGCATACTTCACAGATCTAGAACAAACACTCCAAAAATTTATATGGAATCAAAAAAGACCCTGAATAGCCACAGCAATCTGGAGAAAGAAGAACATAATTGGAAAAATCACAATACCACAAAGCCACCATAATCAAAACAGCCTGTTACAGGGACAAGAACGGGCGTATAGATCAATGGAACAGAATAGAGAACCCAGAAATCAACCCGAGCCATTATACTCAATTAATATTTGACAAAAGAAGCAAGAGTATACTAGTACAATGGAGTCAAGATAGTCTCTTCAATAAATGGTGTTGGGAAAATTGGAAAGATGCATGCAAAAAAATAAAACTAGACCACCAACTTACACCATACACAAGAATAAACTCAAAGTGGATAAAAGACTTAAATGTAAGTGATGAAAACATAAAAATCCTAGAAGAAATCATAGGCAGCAAAATCTCAGATATCTCTTAAGCAATATGTTTACGGATACATCTCCTAGGGCTAGGAAAACTAAGGAGAAAATAAAAAGTTTCTGCACAGCAAAAGAAACCATCAACAAAACAAAAAGCGAGCCCACTGTATGGGAGAACATATTTGACAATGATACATCCGATAAGGGGTTAATATGCAAAATATATAAGGAACTCATATGACTTAACAGAAGGAAGACAAACAATCCAATTAAAACATGGGCAAAGGACCTAAATAGACACTTCTCCAAAGTGGACATAAAGATGGCCAAGAGACATATGAAAAAATACTCAAAGTCACTGATCATCAGAGAAATTCAAATTAAAATGACAGTGAGGTATCACCTCACACCGGTCAGAATGGCTTGCATCAACAAATCAATCAATGGCAGGTGTTGGCAAGGATGTACAGAAAATGGAACCCTAGTACACTGCTGGTGGGAATGCAGACTGGTGCAGCCATTATGGAAAAAAATATGGAGTTTCCTTAAAAAATTAAATATGGAACTGCCATTTCACCCAGTGATCCCACTTCTAGGAATATATCCTAAGAAACCCAAAATACCAATCAGAAAGAATGTATGCACCCCTATGTTCATAGCAGCACAATTTACAATAGCTAAGATCTGGAAATAGCCCAAGTACAGCAGTAAAAAGGAAGAATCTCTTACCCTTTGAGACAGCATGGAGGCACCTGGAGAGTATCATGCTAAGTGAAATAAGTCAGTCAGAGAAAGACAAGTTTTACATAATCTCCCTCATATGTGGAATCTAAGTAACAATATAAATTGATGAATGGAGTAGATGCAGAAACATGGAAGCATGGAACAGAGTGTGGAATCTCAGAGAGAAGGCGGATGGGAGGTAATCAACCATATGGATCTTGTATGCATATATGTATGGCCCAGAGAGACAGACAATGAGGCAGTGGCAGGCTGGAAGGGGTCAACAGGGGGAAAAGTGTGACATCTGTAATACTTTCAACAATAAAGAATTATTTTTTTTAAAAAAAGAATAAATCTCAAGAGACCAATTATGAATAAGAACATTGAATCAGTAATCCAAAATCTCCCAACAAACAAAAGCACAGGATCAGATAGATGGCTTCAATAATGAATTCTACCAAACATTCAAAAAATATTTAATACCTAGTCTTTACAAACTTTTCCAAAAATGTGAATGGGAAAGAAGGCTTCCAAACTCATTTCATAATCAAATGTTACCTTAATAACAAAATGAGACAAGACCACACACACACACACACAAAAAAAAGTAAGTAAATAAATAACATTATAGGCCAAGATCCCTGATGAACACAGAGGCAAAAATTCTCAACAAATAATAGAAAACCAAATTCAACAATACCATAAAAATGTTGTGGGGTCACTATCAAGGGGAATTTATTTCAGGGATACAACTAAGGTGAAACATTGCAAATCAATCAATGTGATACACCATATTAACAAAAGAAAGAATAAGAATCATATGATCACATCAATAGATACAGGGGGGAAAAAACATTTGACAAAATTCACAATCCATTTATGATCAAAACTCAATAAAGTGCATATAAAGTAAATGTATCTCAACAGGTCACATATGATGAAACCCTCAGCTAACATCATGCTCAATGGTGAACAGCTAAAAGCTTTTCCTCTATGATCAGGAACAAGACAAGAATGCTCACTCTCACCACTTTTATTCAACGTAGTTTTGGAAGTCCTCGCTATAGTAGTTAGGCAAGAAAAGAAATAAAAAGCATCCAAATTGAAAAGGAAGAAGTAACACTGTCACCATTTGCAGCTGATATAATTTTATATACAGAAAACCCTAAAGACTGCACCAAACAAACTGTTGGAACTAACAAACAATTCAATAAAGCTGCAGGATACAAAATCAATATATAAAAATTTGTTGTGTTTCTATACAATAACACCAAACTGTCAGAAAGAGAAATTTTTTTTAAAAAAAGCACTTATGATTTCATCAAAAAAAGTAAATTTATCCAAGGAGTTGAAAGAGTGTATGCTGAAAACGGTAAAGCATTGATGAAAAAATTGTAGACACAAGTAAATGGAATAATAATCTATGCTTATGGGTTAGAAGAATTAACATTGTTAAAATGTCCATACCACCCAAAGCAATCTACATATTCAATACAATCACTATCAACATTCTAATAACATTTCTCACAGAAATAGAACAATCCTAAAATGTGTATGAAACCACTAAAGACTCTAAATAGTCAAAGCAATCTTGAAAAAGGAAAACAAAGCTGGAGGCAGCATGCTCCCTGATTCCCAACTATTGTACAAAGCTATAGTAATCAAATCAATATGGTATTAGCATAAAAACACATATACATACATATCAGTGAAACAGAATAAAGATTCCAGAAATAAACCCAGGCATATATGGTCAAATAATTTACAACGAAGTCGACCAGAATATACAATGGGGAAAGTATAGTCTCTCCAATTAATGGCGTTGGAAGGACTGGACTACCATATGCAAAATAATTATGTTAGACCAGTGGTCGGCAAACTCATTAGTCAACAGAGCCAAATATCAACAGTAGTACAACGATTGAAATTTCTTTTGAGAGCCAAATTTTTTAAACTTAAACTTCTTCTAATGCAACTTCTTCAAAATAGACTCACCCAGGCCGTGGTATTTTGTGGAAGAGCCACACTCAAGGGGCCAAAGAGCAGGCCATGGTATTTTGTGGAAGAGCTACACTCCAGTGGCCAAAGAGCTGCATGTGGCTCGCGAGCCGCAGTTTGCCAAACATGGTGTTAGACTAATATCTTACACAATGCATAAAACTAACTCAAAATAGATTAAAGACTTGAATGTAAACTTTGAAACCATAGAACTAGATGAAAACACAGGTGGTAAGCTCCTTGACATTGGTCTTGGCGATAATTTTTTTTTTTTGACTCCAAAAGCAAAGGCAACAAAATAAAAAATAAATAAATCAGATTACATCAAACTAAGAGCAAAGGAAACCATCAACAAAATGAAAAGGCAGCCTATAAAATAGGAGAAAATCTTTGCAAATCAAATATCTGATAAGAGCTTAATATCCAAAATACATAAAGAATTCATAAAACTCGCGATGGCCAGATAGCCTGGTTGGTAGGAGTGTCATTCCAATATGCCAAGGTTTTGGAATTGATCTCCAGTCAGAGCACATACAAGAATCAACCAATGAATGCATAAATAAGTAGAACAACAAATCTCTCTCTAAAAATCAATAAATTTTTAAAATGTATATAAACTCAATAGCAAAATGACAATCCAATTTAAAAACTGGAAAAAGATCTAAACAGATATTTTTCCAAATAAGACATACAAATGGCCAAGAGGTGCATGAAAAGATACTAAACATCACTAATCAGTAGGAATAAGCAAATGAAACACACAATGAAATACTACCTCACAGCTGTGAGAATCATTAATATGAAAAAGACAAGAAATAACAAGTTGGGGAAAATGTGGAGAAAATCGGACCTCCAGTCACTATTGGTGGGGATGTAAAATGATGCATCCAGTATGGAAAACAGTATGCAGGTTCGTCAAAAAATCAAAAATAGAAATACGTGATGGAGCAATTCCACTACTAGATATTTATCTGGGGGAAAAAAAAGAAAACCTTAATTCAAAAAGGTATATGTATACCTATGTTCATTGCAGCATTATTTACAATAGCCAAGATATAGAAACAATGTGATTGCTCATCAATGATTAATGAACAAAGAATATGTGATACACATACACATACACACACACTGGAATACTACACAACCATAAGAAAGAATGAAACTTTGCCATTTGTGACAAAATGGATAAACATTGAGGGCATAATGCTAAATGAAACAAATCAGTCAGAGAAAGACATATACCACATGATTTCACTTACTAGTATATGTGGAATCTAAAAAACAAAACAAAGAAAACAAAACTCATAGAACCAGAGAACAAAATGGTGGTTACTAGAGGAAAGAAGAATTGGAGGGTGGGCAAAATGATGAAGGTGGTCAAAGGTAAAAACTTCCAGCTATAAAATAATAAATCATGCGAAAGTAATGAGCAGAATGAAGAATACAGCCAATAATATTGTACTGCATACTTAAAAGTTACCGAGAGTAAACTCAAAATGTTCTCATCTCAAGAAAAAATATTGTGACCTTGCATGATAATGAATGGTAACCAGACTTATTGTGATGATCCTTTCACAGTGTATACAAATAACAAATCTTTATGTTGTGGCCCAGAAACTAATGTTATATGTCAATTATTTCTTGATGTAAAGAAAAAGAATGTTTGCCTGATTCATCTGTAATACCTCAAACAGGACACAAACTCTACAAATGAGAGTGATAATGTATCATAATATGTCCCTTTGGATAAATAAAAAAATAAACTCTTATCACGTAAAGAATATGCATCTGGAGTTCTCACTACACTAACATCACGTCAGTCATACTGTTGAGGAACCTGTAGGATGTACAGAATGCGGAATTATGTGGAAAAGCCTTTAGCTGCTTCTACTACTTTTTTTTTACCACCAAAGAACTCATACTGAAGACACACTGTACACATGTAGTCACTATGGAAAAGCATCATTTTTCCTCATGGCTGTAGAATTGTTAGAAATAAGATAACTCAGACCAGAGAGAAACCTTATGAAAGTCCTGAATATGAAAAATCTTTCAGACAGAACACCCACCTCTTTATGTGTCAGGGAACTCATGTAAGTGGGAGTCCCTCTGAATATAATGAAGTTGGGAAGTCTTATAGCCAGATAAATCTCTTTATGCATTATGGAATTCATAATCGGATAAAACCATATGAGTGTAAATATTGTGGAAAATAATTTAGTTGAAGCCCTCACTCTTTTTTCATGTCAGAGACTATGCTGGAGAAAAAGTATATAAATGTTATGATTGAGAAAAATTCTTCAGCCAGAATTCTGCCCTTATTTTGCATCAAGTATATATATATATATATATATATATATATATATATATATATATATATATATAGAGAGAGAGAGAGAGAGAGAGAGAGAGAGAGAGAATTATTTGCATAGAAAAGATTTCATCAAGAAAAACAACCTCATCAAACATCAAAGAATATACAGTATATTGAAAGAGAACTTCAGCCAGACCTCTCAACTTACATTTCTCTTGTTAATGACTTTAACCTTAATATGTATCAGGAGAGTCATAATGGAGAAAACACTTATTGATAGAATGAATATTGGAAATTAGTCACCAAGAGCAATAATTTTATTTTCCATCAAAGGAATCCTTCCTGAAAGAAGCTCTTCAAATGTCATGTATGTAGACATATTTTAAATCTGTTATTATCTCTACTGTGCACTGGAGAACTGGTTCTGGACATATCCTCCAACTACACAAAAGTGGTGTTTTCAACATTTTAGTGTATCGATATTTAAGATGTTCTTTTTTTTAATACTTCCAAATTGATGTTAATACAATTTTGATTTCATTATAAAGGAATAGAGTAGACCCAGTAAAACAGACACAATGTTTTATTTCCAGATGGTTCTGCAGTATTGTATAGCTTATGATATAATTTCCGTTATAAAATTGCATTTTTATATATGATCATCAAGAAAGTCATTTGTTCATTTGCTAGTCAAGTATAAAACCAATGCATTAAGAAAGGCCCAATCAGGTGAATGGAAGTAGTTGAGTTACTGAACATAACTTGGCAGGTTGAAAATGGTCAAAACAAAGTAGACAAAGTAATAAATGAGTCAGAAATCTGCTTTTTCCCATTGATGATTTTATAACTAGCCAGTTACGAGTGCCTGTTTTACCTTTATAAAAAATAATATTCAAATTAAGAAAATAACACAAAAATTTGCATGTTCTCCTTCTTAAGAAGAAAGGCACAATAATGCTTGGCTATTGGACAATTTCATTTCACATTTAAAAGTAAAGAGTAAAATCTTAATGCTCTTTTAAAGAATATCCAACCCATAATGACCTCCTCTTTGTCCTTTTAGGATGTCATGGTTTTTATTTTTTTAATGAACCCTTATAAATATTTTATCAACGTTTCACAAATATGTCTTAATGGAAAATATTAATAAGTAACTAAGAAATAAAATTGGATATCAGAGACTTAATATCATTTTTAAATATGCAATCAAGTTAAAAAGTGAATACAACTTTCTTCAACTGTACAACATAAAAGCCAGATTTGTTCCAGACAATTCAGCTACTGCTGTAAATTTAAGTCTTATGAAAACAATGCTATCCCCCTACCCCCCGCAAAAAAAACACACCACAGTATTTGTAAATGGTTGAAAAGAATTAGACAATGTTTAAAATGGTAGAATATACATAAAAACTATTCTGATATTCACTGAACTCCATATTCTGATTAATTGGTAAAAATTCTTAATGCCACATTAAGGACAGAAATGTATCATATTTTTAAATGTTAGTTTTTGACAGTTTTGACCACTTTACTAGGAGGCTGTCTTATTAGAATGTGTGTTTAACATTCCCAAAATTAAAACAGCTACATTCTATTCTAACACTTGTAAGCTAATAATTTATTGCTAGTATTTCAAGTACTGTGTTATGAACTTTATATGCATTATCTCTAATCCTATGACAACCCTGCATGTTGATATTATTACCTCATTTTACAGATAAGTGACTTAGAGCTCAGAAATTCTCATTAAATCTTCCCAGTGCAACGGAGCAAGATTCAAATGTAGGAGTTTTGCTCCCAAGCTCAAGACACTAAAAAAAAAAAGGAGATATTCTATTTAAAAGTTTGCAACTTAATTTCAACACTTTTAATTCACAAGAACAAAAAAGTCAAATAACAAATACAAAAAGGAAAAGTAAGTTTTGCTGCTTAAGTTTGCAAAACTCTTAACTTTAAGAATCCTAAAAAGAGTACTTATTTTAAAAGTAATCTTTTCCTTTTTATGTCAGATAATGTACAGTTCATTTACTAACACAAAATGTCATTCCTTCGATACTGGAAGGCTGATGATAATAGCCCATACACGCGCTGAAGAATGGAGACTAACACTTGCACCAGGAAATTGCATCAGGCAGACAAAACCCTTCAGGTCACCGTGGCAAGTCCAACAGTGCTGAGAACAAGTCACACAATATATATTACTTTCAGTCTAAAAGGTTAGGCGCATTTCAGCTGTAGAAATGTAAAGCATAGCTTTTTTAAAAAAGCCAAGGGAAAAATATTAAAAAGCCAGAAAGCTTTCAGTTAAATAGCACTATTAATTTTCTAGCATTATGAAAAATTATCACCACAAGCACCAGGTGAAATATCCCATAAAAATTATAAAGATTGGGGCAATGCAAATTTCAGATATTCTCTAAGGTGCCATTCTAGTAAGCTAAGGCACTCGGCACTCCATTATCTATTTAATCCACTCCTAAGCCATAAGAATTTGGCTAAATGGTGCCTGTTTGGCATATTCTCTGGTCATTAAGATTATTCTTGCCCTAAACTTACAAGGTTGAAATGCTGACTGACACAACACACATAGAGAAGCATAGTCACAATTTTAGATTAAAACACAATAAAGAAATGTTCCTTGAGGCCATTTCTCGTGGATATTTTACAAGACACAAAATGCCGAATCACAAGTAAACAAACCAAAACCCTTTGATCAATACAGCATTAAAATTACACATTTAATCACACCAATCAGGAAGCTATTAAGTAAAAGCCACTAATTTCCCATTCTCCAGACAGCGGTAAGATGCTTGAAGCAGCTTCTATGGTAAAACCTGTGGTAAGTCGATAAAACTGTCAATACTAAAAAGTATCAGAGAGCCCAGCTGGCATGGCTCAGAGGTTGAGTGTCAACCTATGAAACAGGAGGTCACCGTTCAATTCCAGGTCAGGGCACACGCCTGGGTTGCAATTGATCCCCAGTGTAGGGCATGCAGGAAGCAGCCAATCAATGATTCTCTCTCATCATTGATGTTTCTCTCTCTCTCCCCCACTCTCCCTTCCTTTCTGAAATCAATTTTAAAAATGTATATTTTTTTAAAGTATCAGGGGGAAAAATGCATTGAAGAGTTAAATGGTGTCTAGAAACTACACAAAGCAAGCTCACAGAATCAAAAATGTACATGTAATGTCATTAATATTTAAGAAAATTGAATTACAGTTGATTTACTTAATATATTTACAACAAAATATTTACTTCAGCTTCTTTGTAAACAGATCTATTTAGTTTACTAGTTATAAATACATAACTATTACTTAAAAATTCATTTATCTTGTAAATGAGCTAAGGAAAGCCACCCAATGTAAAGCAAGTGGCATTCACCACATTGTAGGAGACTCTAGTGTAAAAGATTTCAAGAATGCAATGAAGATCAGTGTATACTTTCGCTGGAGAGACTTACAGGGAGCATAGTCCACATGGAGATGGAGTCAGTTCTAGCAGTAAAACTGCTTCTCTTCTATTTATGTTAAGGGCATATTGCACTTCCTCTTTGCCAGGCACTGTTTAAGGCACTTCACAAATACCAAGTCTTCGATTTTCATCGCAACCCTAAAAATGTATTATCATCCCCATTTTATAGGTGAGACAATTGAGCACAGAGAAGTTCAGTCACTTGCTTAAGCTAATAGGTGGGTGGTAGAGCATACACTCCTATGCCTCCCTCTGCAAGGTCCAAACCTGCCCCAAAGATTTGTCTCTTATTCCTGCGCTCTCTCTTTATCTTATTAGTTCCCTTTTAGTGTAATTATTTCATGCAACAAATATTCATGCAGGCTCATGGGAAGGAAAAGCAAGAAAGAGCAGACATGGTTCCTGTTCTCATGGAGGTTGCTCTGGGGTAGAGGGCAGGCATTACGGAATAATTACACAAATGAGTATATAATTAGTACTCATGATAAGTGCTATGAGAAAGAGATAGGTTCTCTCAAAGTATATGCCAAGGAACCTGACCTGATGACAGCCCAGCAAAGTTTCCTTGAAAAGAGACACTAAGTGGGAGCTCTAAATATGGTGTCATTAACCAAGCCACGCAGAGGAATACCTGAGAATTTATAATCACCCTCATTTCCATGCAGTGACGGCCAACCTCATTTACTGATGTAGGAGTGAGAGGACAGATAGCTGTAATCCATAACTCTGGGACTTTCAAATGCTGTCTGGCTTGAGAGGTCCATAAAAGTATGATAGGATCACAGGATTAGACCACTGAGGGCAAGCACAGCCCGACCGCCGGGGGGAAGGTAGCATTTCTGAGCCCCCTTGTTTCTGCCTCTCCTAATAAAGCTTCCCAGTACTTATTATGATACTAGAGGCCAGTGCATGAACTTTGTGCACTTCTGGGGGGGTGGGGGGCGGTCCCCTCAGCCCGGCCTGCACCCTCTCCAATCCAGGACCCCTCGAGGGATGTCCAACTGCTGGTTTACATTTAGGCCCTGGGATCAGGCCTAAGCTGGCAGTCAGACATCTCTCTTGCAATCCTGGACTGCTGGTTCCTAACCACTCCCTGCCTGCCTGCCTGATCACCCCTAACTGCCTCTGCCTGCTGGCCTGATCTCCCCCTAACTGCTCCCCTGATGGCCTGATCGCCCCTAACCACCTCTGCTTGCCAGCCTGATCACCCCTAACTGCCTCTGCCTGCTGGCCTGATCACCCCTAACTGCTCCTCTGCCTCAGCCTCCACCACCATGGCTTTGAACGGAAGAATGTCCGGAAGGTCGTTTGGCTGTCTAGTCTAATTAGCATATTACATTTTTATGAGTATAGAGAGGTAAAGATGGGAAGGAACTAGAGAGACTTCTGTGAAAGCTTTATTTTCAGTTGGAATTCACATTAACTACTTCCATGGCACCAACAGGTCTCAGGTCAAAAAAAGATTTCTGTGAATTGATCTTGACAACATTATCCCAAGACCCAGGACCATAGATTCACCCATTTCCTCTAGCATGTGAATGGGCCTTCTCTGGGCCTCTCTGCACTTTCTAAACACTCAAAACATGAAGACCAATAGAGTCCACAAGAAAAGTAAAAGTTTGAACAATGATGAATAGAACAAAAAGGCTACTTCCTGCCTTGGTCGTGCCTCACTCCTATTAATATATTCCCCCATAGTGTTAGCTCTGTTTTTAATAACACAACACTGCTGATTCACATCCACCATATGCTGCTCTTGGCCTCCCAGGTCTCTGCTGTGCTTGTGTCTGCCTCGCTAGTCTTTTCTTAACCATTATCTGCATAATTGCTTGTAGGTTTCATGCCTAAGAGAATCTTGCATTTAGCCTTATCAATATTGATTTTTACATTAGCAGATAACCTCTCTAGGTCATTCCCTTCTCAAGCATGTGGCCCTCTCTCAGGTTCTCATAATGTGTCGCCTCACATACTGCAGGAGCCTCGTAATTGATTTCCTGCCACCACCTTCCCCAATTATGATCCTCTCTTTGCACAGTCATCATGTCACGCTTTAGACATTAGAACACATTAGATCGCTTCCCCTTGCATAGAAATGAAGCCAAAATTCCTCAGAATATCATTTAAAAGCCTCTGTATCGGCTCCCAACATTTTCCCCTGCAAACTGTGACCCCATATGATCTAAGTTTCAACCACACCAGACTCTTCTCCTCTCTACAATATCCTCTGAGCTCCTTGGTTTTGCTCATGTTCTACATTCCCCTAGAATGACACTATTCCCACCCTGCCCCTTACTACTACTCTCAAAATCTTAAAAATAAGACCAGACCAGCTGGCATGGCTCAGTGGTTGAGCATCGACCTATGAACCAGGAGGTTATGGTTTGATTCCCGGTCAGGGCATATGCCCATGTTTCAGCTGGATCCCCAGTGAGGGGGGTGCAGGAGGCAGCTGATCAATGATTCTCTCTCATCACTGATGTTTCTATCTTTTTCTCCCTTCCACTCTGAAGTAAATAAAAATATATTTTTTAAAATATTAAGGGCATATTCTGTATTTTCCCACTTATCCCATTCAACATGTCTTTCCATCCACTGTGTTTCCAAAGTACTCTGCATCACTATTCCAATAAAGTAGTTTCTTGCCATTTCTAAGAATAACTAAATACCATGGTTGAATAACTAAGACCAGCTTGCTCAGGTTCTCAAAATAAATATAATAGTTTTAGACTATAAAGTACAGAAGGTATAACGTTCTCAGATACCTTTTTTCATACATTGTAGTTAAAGGGACACTCTGACAACTTCTTTGTTCAAATAATTTTCTTTAATTGTTATATAATTACTACTGAAGCAAATCTTCCCAGAATCCCTGTCCATAAATTTTAGGTTATAAGGTTTAAAAAAATAGTTTTTTAAATTTCTGTTCTCCCTTATTTGGTTTTACAAATTATGTGGGTATTTTATAGAAACAGACTCATAATTACGGAGAACAGACTGATGGCTGCCAGATAGGATGGGGTTTGGGGGGCTGGGTAAAAAAAGATGAAGGAATTAAGAAGTACTAAGAAGGCTAACCCCTATTTTGTAAAACTACTGTTTGAAATTCTCTGCTAATTAGTCCCTTATTCTGTAAAGTCAACTCTGCCATTTTTAGACAGTCCCTTATTCTGAAAAATAACTTTGCTTTGTAGCCTGCTTGAATAATAAGGAAGATAAACTTAGCTGTCTGACCTTGTAGGCCAGAGACTAGATACTCCCATACTCTCATGCCAGATATATTTTTTTAATTGCATAGAACTGTGTTGTTTTCAAGGCCACAAGCTTCCAGCGAGATAACCACTAAGCACACATAGGGCTGGCTCTTTAATAAAAACAAAATTCCTCCTTGTTGCTTTGCTCAGAATTTGAAAGATATTTTCTCTGAGCCCACCGGTGTATAATAAAGTGGAATTCCATCTCTCTAAGCATTGCTTGGTTTTTCTCCGGTCTTCTGCAATAGTACTAATTGGCAGTTACATAATAGTCATGGGGATGTAAAGTCAACACTAAGGAATACAGGGCGGGGCAAAAGTAGATTTACAGTTGTTCATATAGAAAATAATACAATAATTAAATAATAATACAAGAATAAACTCTGTTTCCCATCCTCACAACTGTAAACCTAATTTTGTCTCACCTTGTATAGTCAGTGATATTGTAGTAGCTATATATGGTAGCATGTGAGTACTGGAAATATCAGGGGAACACTTTGTAAAATATATGATTGTCTAACCACTATGCTGTACACCTGAAACTAATGCAAAATATTATTGAATGTAAACTAATTTTTAAAGCATTTAAATTAAAAAATTACCTTGGTATTTTAAAGCAACCATCCTGATGTTATATGTATATGTTAAGTAAATAAAGTTTAAATAGCTATTGTCTCTCTTGGTATGAACAGGCTCACACCTTTTTTTTATATAAAAAGTTGAATCAATAACTGTCATAACCTCTTATTAAAGAAAGTTGAACTAAACCATGCATATGTAAATAATCCTAAATTTTAAGTTTGGAATATAAAATTATAAAACCCTATTATCCAAAACCTTACTGATATCAACGTTAGATGTATGCATAACTTCCTCTTAAGATGAAAAGAAAGCCACAGTGGGTAATTCAATAAATATGGGTTGAAAACAACTATTATATTCTTCTAGGGTGTAAATGTACCTGGCATGGTATTTATGGTATAAAAGTAAAAGTGCTTCTAAGGATTCCCATGTTCTATTTTCATGTGGGGTGGCAGCAAATAACCTTTGCTGCTGGAGGAACCCCATAATCATCAAGAATGAAGTCTGATTACCAAAATGGAATTGGTTCCTGGGGGTGAAACACTTTATTTGCACTGCCAGAAAGTTACTCTTCTACTCGAGCTGGGTTTCCTAAGGTCAGATGCATAATTCCTGTCACCCTCATTGAAAAATGCAGGGGAAAAAACCCAAACATAGAGACTGGCACCACTAGAGCAAAGGATAAAAAAGGGGATTAAATGTGATATAAGGGTGTGAAAAAAAACATGAAGTGATAGGAAGGCAGGAAGGGAACATGGGCAGAGCATTCTAAGAGAAAAGATGACCAAATCCCAGAATGGCAAAATCTGGAGGAAAGTGATAAGAAACAAAGTGGGATTAAAAATATGTGGTGCAAAGGATTGCTAATTTCTGGAAAAGGTGGGCATTTCACGACAAGGCAGACTGGTGAAACAAGCAGGTCAAATCACTGGGTTAAAAAAGTTATTTCCTCAATTCACCAACAGAATTACTTTTAGTGTTTCATTTGTGTTTAGCCCTCCATGAGCACATAAAAAGGGCAGAGACGGTGCAGAAAAGATTACTCAATTCAGCCAACAATGGCAAAGTGAAGTGAGCAACATGAAAATCCCAGGTAAAGAGCAAAAGGCAAATAGAGCCCTGGTCAGGTGGCTCAGTTGGTTGGAGCATCCTCTCATACACTGCGGGGTCTTGGGTTTGATTCCCACATCGGTGGAGCATATGACTGATCAATGTTTCTCTTCCACATTCTCCCTCCCTCCCTCCCTCCCTTTCAAGAAGAAGAGAAAAGGGCCATACATGGATGTATATGTCACCCCTTAGAAAATGCTAATAGGAAGACCAAGAGACAGATGCAACTAGCACTAAAATCCCTGGAGCCAATGAGAGTAGGAGCAAATGTGACCACACACACACACACACACACACACACACACATACACACACACACACACACACACACTGTTCATACTAAACAATATCATGTGACAAAAACATTTGTCATAATTTGGGGATTTAAAATGGTCCTACAGTATCAGGAATATCTGAATCTCTTTAGATCTTACCATTTCCGCTCTAAGGCTATATATCAGCCATCATGGCCTACTGAGCAAGTAAGACTGACTGAACCTGCTCACACTTCCTACCAATCTGGACAGTGACAAATCATAGAGTTTGCATCTTAATAGGGATAAATGTATAATCAAAATCAACAACACCAATCATGGTGTCACATGATTAATTCCACCCTCAGCTCCTGACAAATTAAACTACAATAAAACCTAGCTGCTCAGCAAAATGAGGCTGGAGAGGTACATTCAGGGAGAGTTTTCTTTTGTATCTCTGACTCTTTGGCAACTTCTCTTCACCTTTCAGCAGACACTGCAGTGCTCCACTCATCCCAGGTGTGGCTCTCTGAAAATTGTCTACCCACATTCCCTTCTCGAGAAGCCTGGGTACCATCCAGCTAATATGATAATTGCCTACATGAGAAGAGTTCTTGTGAGCTGTTCACTTATGTGTCTTTTGAGACAACATGAGTGATATTTTATGGCAACGCAGGTCTAATCATCATAATTGGGTAGACATTTTCCCAACTTTTCAATAAAGATAATACTGTGCAGCCATAGAGAAGCTTGGAAGAAACAGAAAATGAATCTTAAACTTATTGTCATTATCTTTCTGGAAATACCTTTTTAGTGCCTTGTTTTTTTCTCTCTTCATGTTTGATCTAGCTCTTGAAAGTTAAACTCTGCTAGCATTTATGTCTGGTAATAAATTATTATTTAAAAGTAAATATATATAAGATTATGTCATTGTATAGGAAGAACAAATCTGAGAATAAGTGACTTAAAAAGGTGCACAACTGCAAAATGCCAAATTTTATGTTCTGTTTATCACAACTTCTTGGTTATAGTTTTTCTTTCTTCCTGATTATAAAAGCAAAACGTGTTCATTAGAAAAATAGCTTATCCATTTTTTTGTTCTGAAAAAAAGAACTTGGGGCTTTTTATTTACTGAGTTTATTAACCAAGAAATAGATTCAGACTTTATGCATTATATATTCCAAATTTTTGCATATATACCTTACTATTTTATTTTGTCTTGTTTTTTACTATTTAAAATGTGTATCATATTTAATCTATCAGTTATTTGCTTTTAAATTTCTTCCTGTTTTACGCTTAGAAAAGCCTTCTCTACTCGATATCAAATTAAATGCAGATTTTTTTTTCCCTAGGTTACTTTTTCAGGAGTTTTTCACAAATTAGATTTCCATTTTTTTTTAACCAATTAACTGGCTGTATACCATAATTACCAAACTGTGTATTCTTTATTATAATCTTGCTGATAAAATGCAAAGGTTATAAACTTTAAAAAGTGATGTAAGACTATGCAATACAATAACTCATGGAAACTCACTGAGTTTTTTCTAACCCTCAAAGAATAATTGTCTTAACATGCTTTAAGATATTATAAAATTGATATTTCTAAATACCCACAAACCTATATAACCTTCCATTCACTTTATGCCTTAAAAAGATTAATAAATTTAAATTGAATAACTGTACAACATAAATTTACTAAATTACTCCTATAATTACCAAAGCTATAGAAAATTATGTGGCATATGTTGAAAGAAAGATATAGAATAAATAAAGCTTAGCCTGGCTCTAAAGACACTCATAGTCAAGTGTGTAGGCCATGTAGTAGGATATGGAGACAAAGCAACAAATATAGCAATAACTCTAAACAAGGTATAACATCAGTGGAAAACAAAGAAAGAATAGAGAAGTTAAGAGGAGAGTGAGATGGACTACATTTAAGGACTCAGATAAAGGTTTACCAAAAAGGAAGGATGCAAACTAGAAGAACTTAAAGGACGTGTACAATGTCTCCTAGGCAGACAGGAGAATATGAATCCCAGGTGCCCATGGAAGAGAAAAAGAGTATACTGGGAAAGCAATGTTTTGCTTGCTAGGGCAGAGTATTCTCACAGAGGGGCGCGAGCATATCTTTTTGGAATATGAACTTGAGTTTGGAACATGGGAGCTCTCCATGCAGGTGAAGGCATTTAGATTTAATTTGGTAGCCACAGAAGCACACCAAATGGTTTTCGGCAAGGAAAATTAGAAAGATGAAAAACTAATCTGGTGCAGGTGTGTGTCAAGATTAGGGGATGTAATATTGGAGAAATGACACTCGGGAACAGAGAGAGAGGATTAAATTATATGACAAGAGGACAGTACAGTATTAAGCAGCCTGGAGGTTTTTGGATGGTTCAAAAATCTGTCATCAGAAACCAGCGAGAGAAAGGAGTTGAGAAAGCTCATATGTCAAGAATAATCAATGATGGTGGGGAAAAAAAATCAATTACTTAACAAGAAAAATGTAGTCGGAAAAGAAATTTTAAAAGTATTGAACTACATTCAATGAATCCATCCAGAACCATCTTTAAATTTAAATTCTATCACAGTAGCACTATTGCGAAATAACACAATCATGACGTATATTAGGGACAAAGGCTAGAAGGAAGTAAGACAAGACAGCTTTCTCTCTCACCCTCCTAAATTCACTGGGAACAGAGAGCTCCAAAAACCTTATTCAAGCACCTCATGAAGTCATTGCCAATTACTCCCTAGGCATTTGAGTCCACCTCTCTAAATTTATTTCTGAGATGAAGTAGATTGAGAGGGCTACCTTTTTTCCCCCATTAATCCTGCCCATTTCCAAAGAAGTGGAAGAGACACTGGTTAGTTGAGCATCTTCCATGATATAGATGGAGATACAATTTTTCTGACTGGAGAAGTCATTTACCAAATTTGGTGTGCATAACAGATTTCAGGAAAGTCCTTTAGGTCTTTTCAATACCATTATTTATCTAGAGGGTTAATGCTTAAAATATTTACTTATATAAAATAATAATAATTACATTTATTAATATGACTTTAATATTATCTCTTTAAATATATATATTTTTTAAATCCAGTAACACCCCTCTGTACATACTCAACACTTACACATCTTGCCTGTCTTGGACCTTAAGCTAATGTTCTTGGACATGCTGTTGTATATTATTGCAGGCATAAAACAAGTGTGCCAGGAGATTGCTTCAGTTGCTATGGAAATATCTTTTAATTTCCTAATTCATAGGTATACAAATGCAAAACCATAACATTTTATTATTTCTCAAGTTTGGCAACCCAGTCTATTGTTCACGTCTGAGGACAAACTCCTCACATTTTCAACACTTTTGTTCAAAGAGTTAAGAACTTAACCTGTCTTGCAATTTAATACTTATAAATTGACTTGTTGGACAAAAGTGAAATGAAAGAAGAGGACAAGGAATATATGTAAGTCATGTATTCTTCTCCTTAAGCAAAATATAGAAAAAAATGTCTGTTTACCAACAAATAAAAACAACTGGTGGCATTAATGTTACAAAAAGACTTCTTTAAATCATAACTTCCCTAATGGTTATGATATGCAAAAGGGCATTACAATTACAAAAGTGGATTTCAGGAATCCATCTGTTGTATACAGCAAGGCATAACTGACCTCTTCTTCTTGCCTCCCTCCACCAAGTTTTGTCTAACTTGGGCTTTGCAATAAGGTAGAAATAACAGCAATTATGCAGATGACACACAAACTTTAAAAAGTGGTAAAATTCTAAAACTCATTGCTTTCTACCTACTTTAAGACACTGATTTGCTAATGAACTCCCTACCCATGATATTTTCCCACTCCTGTAGTTCTTAAAACAAAGCAAGCTAAACTAAACTTTCCTTTTAAACCCCCCCTCCCTGGCCTTTCAGTACCCAACTCTGCCAAACAACTTGGAAAACACAAAGCTTCTAGTTTCTCTCCTCTTAGTCTTTCCTCGGTTCAATACTATTTCAGATCTCTGAGCTGACGACTACTGGCCTAAAGCTACTTTGGCAAAGGTCAACAGGGGATCTACCTCCTATGTAACAAATCCAGTGGCCAGTCTTTATCCTTTACCCTCCCTGATCTCCAATCACCATCTGGTGATCACTTTTCCCCCTTGAAACACGAGACACTTCGGAAACTCTTTCTTCTCACCTTAAAAAAAAAAGTTGAGGAAAATAGATGAATGGAGTACTCACCTCCACCTTCTCTAGTCCCCACAATAAAATCATGATTGACCTGCCTGTGCACAAAACACAGGTGAGAAAACTCTTTGGCAGGAGCCAGATATATTGAGAAATGTTTTCTCTTTACTGAGAAATTACATCTGCTAGTTGTATGGGCACACATCACTAAACTCATAGGAGTTACAGTTTTAGCAAGCTTCATTTTTTAAATGTTACCCACGCTAATCAAACAGTGCAGTAAGGTGAAGAGTGTAGCTAGAAGGGAAAGTCTTCCAGCTTAAATATCAGACATCAGGATGAACAGACACCTAATCTGACTGTCCACTACAGACAGCTTCCAAGCAGAAGATGCATTGGTCAAGGGGTCATATTTTTGGCCACTGATCTAGTCACCTGCCGCTGTCTCTTTCATCACCAGCTGAGCTCCAGGCCTCCTGAGACCAGACTGCATGAGTGCTAGAGGGTTGGCCACAGAAGAGCTTCCCAGCTTCAGCCTTCATCATCTGCTCTGCCATATCTTCCTCTCCTTCGTCCCATTGGCTATCAAAACCCAGAAAGCTCATGGGTGGAAGCAATAAACAGATGCAGGACTTGATCTTACAGCCTACCTTACTTTGCCTCTGTATGTTATGGATAAAAATCTGAACCAAGAGTTTGAAGTGAGAATAACATTTTTCTCTCTCTGCCATGTTTTTGTTTGTGTGTGTGTGTGTGTGTGTGTGTGTGTGTGTGTGTGTTTCACTTTGCTGATTTCCTTGACTTCAGTGATTAAATGCTTCATACTATTCCTTTATTTCCCCTCAAATTTTTTTTATTCTTTGTTTTTTTTTCTTTTAGGTGCTGGTATTCTTGGGGATGCAGACCCCATAATTATTATAGCACTTTATGCAATCTTTGGGACACTTCATCTACTTCCACCATCATTCCAAAATTTCTAATTTGAATACAAACAACTCAGAAGTCCAGACCTTATACATAAGTATCTAGTGAAGACTTGCATCTGGAATTCCTTTAAGTTCTTCAAATTTCAAATTTAACATCACCAAACCAAACATCAGCTTACTCCTAAACTATGTTTCACACCAGGAGGACAAGTGATAAAAATTAGGTTTCACACCAGGAAGACAAGTGATAAAAATCAGAGTTACCCTTTTCTGTACCGTTATCCTCATTCTCTCATACCCAGATGGTTTCAGATTCCTATTTTATCAGTGCTGTTTTCTCCATCCCTCCCACCTCCTCATGCATCATCCCTCTTCCAAGCACATTGGCAACTGTATTATTTGTTGGTCCCTAAAACTGGTGACATCCCTACCTTCATGTTTCCTCCTTAGCCTGGAATGCTATGTTATAATTTGTGTTTATGAGAAACTTCTACATGTTTTTCCACTTCCCATTCAAATGTAAGTCTTCTTGACTTTTATCTAATTTTGTTTGACCATAAATACTCCTTCATTACTGCTATCTAAAACTTTGTCTATTCCTCTACTTCCTGATATATTTTTCTTTTTAGTTATTTTTTTGTGGCCTGTCCTAATGGCAGCAGATATCATATCTCACTCATCTTGATAGTCTAAATAGGGTATCTTACCTAAGAAAGACAATTAAAACATGTATTTTCAGCTGTATCAGGCCTAGCTGTGAGCACAATTAAATATCATTTTCAAAGTACAATATTCATTTACAGAATTACACAAACAGTACAATTTTACTCTACACTGAGTATTTGCTTTCAGCTCACGTCTTATGAAAAATATAAGACTTAAAATTAAGACAATTAGTGATTTCTACTTTACAAGTGGAAAAACAAATAAAACTTCAAATAATTACTTGATTTGCTTGCCTTGTATTTTTGAGATACAATTTACATAATTCACCATTTTAAAATATAAAATTCAGCCATATTTTAATATGCCCAACCAGTATGTGCAACCATCACCACTACCTAATTCCAGAACTTTCATCACCTCAAAAAGAAAACTCATAGCCATAGCACGCATTCATCACCTCTGCCCTGCCCCCAACTCCTGGTAACTACTACTCTATTTTTTTGTCTATTTAGATTAGCCTGTTTGGACATTTCATATAAATGAAATCATGCAATATGTGACGTGTTACATCTGGCTTTTTTCACTTAACATAATGTTTTCATGATTACCCATGTTTTCGCATGTATCAGTACTTATTTCTCTTTATGACTGAATATTATCCCAGTGTAATGATATACTACATTTTGCTTATCTGTTCTTCAATTGTTAGTTTCAGTTTGGGGCTGTAAAAAATAATGAATATAAGTGTATAGAGTTTTGCATTAATATATGTTCTCAGTCCTCTTGGGTATATACCTAGGAGTGGAATTGTTGGGTCATAAGATAACTCTGTAAGTAACTTTTTGAGAAGGTATTAAAATAATTTCCAAGTGGCTGTAGCATTTTACAGTCCACTAGCAATATATGAGGATTCCAATTTTTCCACAGACTCACCAACATTCTATAGGTCCCTCTTTTTTATTAGAGCCAGCCTAGTAAGTACAACTAGGTATCTCATAGTGGTTTACCAGAATATTTGCATGTATCTAATGACCAATGAAGCAGAGCATCTTTTCATTTGCTTATGTGCCATCTGTATATATCCTTGTGAGAATATCTATTCAAGTCATTTGCCCATTTTTTATTTATGTATTTGTCTTTTTTATTATCAAGTTGTAATAGGTGTTTATTTATTCTGAATACTAGAGTTTTATGATTGCAAATATTTTTTTTCACTTTCTCCTCTCCATGCTATCATTTTTCTTCCTAATTAAATGTATTGGGGTGACACTGGTTAAAAAAATTATATAGGTTTCAAGTTTACATTTCGATGATACAGCATCTGTATATCACATTGTGTGCCCACCATCCAAACTCAAATCTTCTTTTGTGACCATATATTTGACTCCCTTTACCCACTACCACCCCTCTAACCCCTTCCCCTGTGGTAACCACAGTACTGTTGTCTGAATCTGTGAGGGGTTTTTTGTTTGCTTGTTTTTCTTGTTTGTTCATTTCTTGGTGTCTTTTGATACATAAAAGTTTTTCATTTTGATAGAATCCAATTTATCTTCTTGTTTCTTTTGTTACTTTTGCTTTTGATGTCACAACTAAGAAACTATTGGCTTGATCCAAGATCATCAGGAGCTAAATCAATTTTTCTTCCAAGAGGTTTATAGTTCATTCTTATATTTAGGTCTAAGGTATATATGTTGAAAGAAGGGGTACAAATTCATTCATTTGCATGTAAACATTCAGTTGCCACAGCACCATTTGTTGAAAAGACTCCATTTTCCCTAATTTTAAACTGTCTTGTCACCCTTGCTGGAAAAAAAACTTGTCATAAATGTACGGGTTTATATATAACTGCTCAATTCTATTACATAGATCTACATGTGTACACTTATGTCAGTACCACGCAGTTTTGATGACTACAGTTGTGTAGTAAGTTTTAAAACTGATAAGGGTGAATCCTTCCAATTTTTTTCAAAGCTATTTTTGGCTATTCTTGCTTTCCATATGAATTAGGGCATCAGTTTGTCGATTTTGGCAAAAACGGCAGCTGGGATTTTGATAATGATAGCACTGAATCTGCAGATTAAATTAGGGAATGCTACCATGTATAAACACTGATGTCTTTCCATTTATTAGGTCCTTCCATTTCTTTTAATGATGTTTTGAAATTTTCAGTATACAAGTCTCCAATATTTATATATTAGTAAATATCTGCACTTTTTTAAGTGAAAGGAAAAATACTGAGTATAAGTTATTTTATAATTATAACTAGAGGCCCCGGTGCATGAAATTCGTGCACTGGGGGGGGGGGTGTCCCCGCAGTCCAGCATACCCCCTCCCACAGATTGGGAGCCCTCAGGTGATGTCCTACACATGGCTTAGGCCCGCTTCTCTGTGAAAGGTGACCAGGCTGATCAGGGGAAGGCACCAGCCCCATCACCCTGCTGCTGCTGCCACTGCTGGAGCCACCAAGGTGTTTTCATCAATATGGACTCCAGTCCTTTCACCACAAAAAAATGACAACTTTCTTTAGGCATTTTCAAGATGTGTCTTTCATAGGATATGACCTTTCTTTCTTTCTTTCTTTCTTTCTTTCTTTCTTTCTTTCTTTCTTATCCTCACCTGAGGATATGCTTCCATTGATTTTTAGAAAGCTTGGAAGAGAGAGGGAAAGACAGAGAGAAACATCAATGTGAGAGGGACACTTCGATTGGTTTCCTCTTACATGAGCCCTGACCTGGGCCCTGACCAGGGAGGAGCCTGCAACCTAGGTACATGCCCTTGATCAGAATTTAACCCGAACCCTGCAGTTGGCAGGCCAAGGCTCTATCCACTTAGCCAAATTGGCTAGGGCAGGATATGACATTTCTTAGCCCCTCTAGCAGCAGACCTTAGTTTTTTCCTCCAGGAGTGAGGTGGAAAAATCCTAGATTACCTTCTTAGATTCTTATTACCCAAGTTACCAAGAACACTGTGAGTGGCAGCGTACAGGGAGCTTAGCCAATGAGGTATAAGAAAAGGTGCTTCCTCTGCAGCTCATGTGCAGAGGACCCCCTGCATTGTGTCCGCTGGGCTGGGGGCATTCTGTCTGCTGGGCTGCTGTCCACTGGGCTGGGGGTGTACCCCGAGCCACACGGAGGCGGCTTGGAGCATGCCCTCAGTCCAGCAGCCCTGCGTTGTGTCCACAGCCCTCCCTCCCTCTGCGGCCAGGGCACTGGACCCTATGGGCACCGCCATCTTTGTCATGGCATGACAGTTAATTTGCATATTACCCTTTTATTAGATTAGATAAGGATAGAAATAAAATCTGTTTAAAGTTAACATTCTCCCTGAGAAAACTTTTTATATCACATACCTATAACTTTTTATTAAATATTTACAATAAATACTTGAAAATAATATTTATTTTTATACATTAACTTGTCTTAGTTAAAAACAATTCTGCAACAGTAAGTTAAGATAAGCAGCCACAAAATGTAATGCACCTGAATTTAAGAGATTAGCTATTCGTCACAGCAACAGCACACACAATTCTTTCCTTAGGCAGCCAGGTGTCAAGATAATTTCATCAGATAAATAGATCTACCTCAAATTATTCAAGCTGAAAACAGCTATATGCTGCTCATTGATATCTTTGTTCAAACTTATAATATTAGTATTATTATAACATACTTATTTGTGCAATTCTTTATGGAAAGACAGAATTAAAATGTTAACCACATTTTTATAAACTTGATAAAGTGATTCAGCATTAATAAAAATGACTTGCTATTTACTAATAACTTCACATCCATATTCAATTAATATCCTACAAAGAAAATCCATGCTTTCAATTTGTATCATCTATAATAACTGATGTGGATCACAGAATTTTGATGTGATGGGTTCATTAATGATAAATCAATACCGATGTGTAGGCATACAGCTTAGACCAGATGAATACTTACAGTTAGTTCAAGGCAATTTGCCCATTTTCTTAATGTGCAGAGTCATTGAAAGGTTTTCATTCAAAGTAACCATTTTTCATGATAAAAGATCATAAAAATAATACCAAAGTTCACCTTCTCCTGAAGTCTGAAAAAGATCTAGTGCTCAAAAATTAAACTCTGCACCAAACAAAACACTTCCAAATCTTCTGAGTAGTGCAGAACTGGCTGCTGTCTTAGTATTTAAACATTCCTAAAAAGCAATGCTGAAAGTAGGATGAAGATGGTATATAGCATAACAGATCCAGTATAAAAATGACAACAAAATAAAAGCCAAAGAATAAAGTCATTTAGGTAAACTTTAGAAAGTTTAATATTATGAATATTATCATAACCATGTTATCACCATCATCAGAACAGTGTTCACTCAACTCAGTCCAAGATCCAGAAAAAAATCTAGCCCATGCTATTGAAGAGCCACATTAAAAAAAAATTACTGTAAAACACTTATAAAGAACTAGAAATGTACTAAGTAAATATTTGGAAGTGAGTATATGGAATCCATGTATACACTGCTTATTCCAAAGAGAATGATTAACAAATATACTGATTGATTTTAAATATAATAATGTATCTGGCATACTAAGGAAGAAAAAATATTGAGAATAATTTTTAAAGTAAAAAGGTATGTTTAGACTATAGTATAATGTGCTTCATAGATGAAGAATTAATCATACTAAATCTAAGTTTGAATAAAAAATTTCTAATTTAAATTTTGAAGAAAACTAAAAGAAGAAAATATGAGCAATATTTGAACCATGAACTGTCTCTTCTTAATAACTGTCATTCATTTATTATGGCCTTCAGTATCATAACTTTTTTTTCTTCATAGAAAAAACATTCCAATGGAAGGACTATAAAAAAGATTACAGGGGTGAGGAACCTTTTTTCTGCCAAGGGCCATTTGGATATTTATAATATCATTCGGGGGCCATAGAAAATTATCAACTTGAAAATTAGCCTGCTATTTTTGGTCAAACTTTTTTTTTTAAATCCTCATCCAAGGATATTTTTCCATTGACTTTTAGAGAGAGTGGAAGAGAGAGGGAAAGACAGAGAGAAACATCAATGTGAGAGAAACATCAGGGCCCAGGCCAGGGAGGAGCCTCCAACAGAGGTACTTACCCTTGACCAGACTCAAACCCGGGACCCTTGAGTTCGCAGGCCAACGCTCTATCCATTGAGCCAAACCAACTAGGGCTGGTCAAATATTTAATTAACTCACCCCTAATGGCTTGGCAGGGCCAGACCAAATAATTTCTCAGACCTTATACAGCCTGCAGGCTGGACATTCCCAACCCCTGAATTAGAAAGTTGTTACTTCTCTTCTCAAATTACCTTTAATTAAATATAGTGCCAGTTAAAATACCAAGGGTGTTATTTATGAAATTTGATAAATTAGTTTTCATATCCTTCTGAAGAGAAGGCATAAAAACAGACAGAAAACTTTGGAAAAAGAAAATCCATCACTTACTAGCTATCACAACATACTGTTAAACTACTGTAGTTATGATAGCATATTATTACTTCAGGGACAACAACAAAGTCTTTAAATGCAGAGAATATGAATAAGTCCTGTAAATTATAATAAGATAAATAATCCACTAGAAAAACCTCGGTAAACATACAAACACACTTATCACAGCAGAAGCAAAACATTAGGCAAAGAAGAAAAGATAATCAACCTCTCTAGAAACCAGAGAAACGAATTCATATGACAAAGAGATACCATTCATACCTATTCATTGGTAAACTTCTCCAACTTGAAAATTATGCCATACTGGTAAAAGGGTATGGACATTTATATTTCCCGATCTGCTGGTGAAATGTAAATTAGCACTGCCATTTTCAAGAGCAATTAGGCATCAACTATTAAAATCTAAAATGTGCATACCTCATGACTCCAAACTTACAATTATGTCTATCCTTTTAAAAGCACACACTAGTACATGTGGACAAGAAACCTGTTTAAGGATATTTTCCAGGGCATAGTTTGAAACAGCAAATTGGCAGAAAACTAAATGTCTATGAAAACAAGGATTAAATAAATCATTGTACAACCACACTATAAAATAATAGGTAGCAGTTAAATAATAACGGTGTAGCCCGGCTAGCGTGGCTCAGTGGCTGAGCATAGGCCTATGAACCAGGAGGTCACAGTTTGATTCCCGGTCAGAGCACATGCCAGGTTGTGGGCTCCATCCCCAATGTAAGCTGTTTGGGAGGCAGATGATCAATGATTCTCTCTCATCATTGATGTTTCTGTCTCTCACTCCCTCTCCCTTCCTCTCTGAAATCAATAAAAAGTTACATTTTTTAAAATGGTGTATATACTTATTACCAGCTAAGCTATATGTGAAGTGAAAATGAGGTGTGGAACACCATGTTACCATTTAAGTAAATATAAAAATGTATATCTTGCTACATAGACCTTGACCACTTGTACCTTTGAGGCACTTTCCTGAGTCTCCCAAAGTCAATCTGTCCAGGACACAGCCCATATTTGAAGGCAGAGAGCACAAACATTTTATCTCTGTAGGTAGCCAAAAACTGGAAACTGAAACTCCAATCTATGTAATGTCACACAGATATTAATGTGAAAGACTTTTCATTTTCCTAGGAAATGCTCAATATGTTTAATTTAAAAATAGAACACGGTACATAATACCTATGACCTCAGCTTTGCTTTGAAAAGTCTTCTACATGATAAACTCAGATATACTCATAATGTGGGGTTGGGGTGGGGCAAAAACAACTAGAAATTTATCAAATGTTCACTGGAGAGGTAGACTTCAGTAATTTTTATTCTCACATTTCTTTTCTTTGTTATTTTATAGATGCTCTACAATGATCATGTATTGATGAAAGAGTAAAAAAAAAAAATGTTCCTTTTGAAACAATGTACCCTCTGTGACTGTATTCTTGAGATACCTCTATACAGATAGTGTCCAAATATTTCCTGCCTCCCAGCCTCTCCCCTTTACTCCAGTCCCACTCCTCAGCAGC
Source organism: Cnephaeus nilssonii (assembly GCF_951640355.1). Classification (NCBI taxonomy): domain Eukaryota; kingdom Metazoa; phylum Chordata; class Mammalia; order Chiroptera; family Vespertilionidae; genus Cnephaeus; species Cnephaeus nilssonii. The sequence goes on along the minus strand of NC_137086.1, from coordinate 48,819,258 downwards.
CTCTTGAGCAGTTATCCGAGTCCCAGCCTCAGTTCTGGATGTGACTTCTCCTCTCCCCCTGCAGTGTTCATTAATCTCATCTTCCTGCTGACTCAGCCTGTCCCAGTTCCCAGACCAAGGCAGGGCTGAATAAGGTACTAATACAAGGTCATCCATGCCCTCACCTATCTCCCATCCAAACTAGAGCAAAGCTTCTGGTTCTGTGTCTGCCTGGACTTTAGACCCATGCCACTGTGGAGTCCGTACCACACTGTCATGTTCTATCTGTCATGTTCTTTCTGGGATTAAAGTGTTCAGGTACTTTTCACCTCTACTAGCCTGTTACTTCATGAGGTCAAGTGCTACTATATCTTACTCATACACAGATCCAGGGCTATGTCCCCCAAAAACAGTGTTTTCAACAACTTGTAAGAAAGTTTACTTGATGTATGACTGCTCCATTTGTTTAACCAGAAGTAGGATTTGTTCAAAGATAGAATGAGTTTGGAGGCTTAATCCATTAGCTAGCACTTATAAGGAACTAATGCAGGCCCAGGTTTGTAACAGAATTATTAGGGAAAACACACACACACACAAAAGAATCTGAAGTGGTTGAGAACACCTTTATAAAAAGAATAATTACTGTTTTAGTTTCTGCTTTCAAAGCAAAACATGAAAATCTTCTTGCCCAAGGTCCTGATTTCACAGATGGGCAAACCGCAATCGAGTTGGCCTGCCGGGATTTCAGGCTACTGCCAGCGTGGACTTTTGCCTCCTGTCCCAGCTCCATGGGCCCCATGGGCCTGGCTCTGCTTGCCACTATTTGCCTGCTTGCCAACTCTGAACTATTCTCTTGGACCGAGACTCTCTCCCTTCCAGTTCATGCTGTGAACTAGGGTCTAAATGTCATCCTTCCTCTTTTCCTACAAACCTAGCTTTCTATTCAACCTCTTTCCCAAAGACTGAGAACACCATGGCAGGTCTCTAAATCAAATTATAACACACACTGCTGTTTGCTTACCCAACAGTCCTTTCCCCTTTATTTTTTCTTATCAGAACTGCCATTCGGCTCATCTACCAATTAGTCTAAGCCCATCATGCATGGTGATTCCTTCCCCTCCTGTTGACTGGATGGGGATGGTCATGTGATCCAGTGCTGGACAGTGAGGTCAGAAGGGACCACTGGTTGAAGATGAGGTGTGGACACAGAAGGGCAGAGTCCGGAGACCAGCAGAGAGGAGACTCTAAGCCTAGGTCTGATGCCTGGAGTGACCTACCTCTGGATTTCTTATGTTTACAAATATATTTGAATGTATTTCCTTTCTTCTGCTGCCAGGTTACACATAGCAAAGAGCACATCTCTAAAAAAACTTACCAGCGGCTTTGTTTTCCATTTCAAAAGAACAACTTTAAAATGGGAATGTGGTGGATATTTGGATTGGTTTTAGTTTGAAACTATTATGAGTAAAGCTGATATTCATTTTCATGTAAAAACAGTCTTTGTGCACATGTTTTCATTTCACCTGGGAGCAGACTCTTCAGGTTGTGTGCTAAGAGTATTTTTAGCATTCAGGGAAACTACCAAAGTGTTTCCGAAAGTGTTACATTCCCACCAGCAAACTCTCAGTGCATCATCTGGTTACTTCACACTCTCCAAAACTTGATATTGTTGGTCTTTTTAAAGTTAGCCATTCTAGTGTTTGTAGAGGGTTTTTAAATTTCATTATTTGGGTGAATAAGAGAGTTAAGTGCCTTTTCATATGCTCATTGCTCATTTGTATACCTTCGTTTGTGAAATAGCTCTTTGGATATTTTGTTCATTTTTAGTTAGATTGTTTGTATTCTTACTGAAATACAAAAGTTCTATATACAGCTAGAATAATTAGTCTTTTTCCAAATATATAGGGATACATATATTTAGCAAATCGTGTGTCTTTTGAAGAGGGGAATTTTTTTAATATAAAGTTTAGTTTCTATTTTTCTTATAATTTTATGATTAGTGCTTTTGCATCCTAAGACTTCTTTGCCTCAACCAAATCACAAAGATTTCTTCCTATATTTTCTTCTCAAAGTTTATGTATTCAAAATCATTTACAAATCTCAAAACATATGCTCAACAAAAGAGACAAAAATGAGTGCATATTGTTATGATTCAACTCTATCCATTTCTAGAACAAGAAAACCTAATCTATAAAGATGAAAATCAAATAAAGCAGAGGCAATGGAAATAAATTTTAGTTGCAGTGGTGGTTACACAGGTATATTTGTCAACACACAATTATAAATGGATGTACTTTATTATATATAAAACATACCTCAGCAAATTTAATTATAAAAAATTATTTTTAAATCCTCACCTGAGGATATTTTTCCACTGATTTTTAGAGAGTGGAGGAGAGAGGGAAAGACAGAGAGAAATATCGATGTGAGAGAAACACATTGATTGGTTGCCTCCTACACAAGCCCTGACCAAGGACCAGGCCAGGGAGGAGCCTGCAACCTAGGTATGTGCCCTTGATCGGAATCGAACCATAGGACCCTTCAGTTCACAAGCCAACACTCTATCCACTGAGCCAAACCAGGTAGGGCTAAAAGTTTTTAATGGGAATTTGGAGCTGGATTGATAAAAAGACTGGTGACTACACAGTCCCAAAGGATAGGATTCGGGGGAGAAGCAAGACAAAAATATTAACCTTAGAGTATATATAACTTCTTAATAAATATGTTATTCTAATTGCATAAATATCATTTAGTGTTTCTCAAAGACAGTGACATTAGGCAAACAAGCCAACTTTACTTTGGGCTGGTCCCTAAATGAAGGTTACTGACTGTACCTGCAATCCAGGAAAGATATTTAAAAGGAGAGAGAGGGAAAAGATGGGGAGGCAAGAAAATGAAATGTTTCTTAGTTCTCCTTTGTCCAGAGACTCTGTGAAGCTAAATTTGCAATTTTCTTTCAAAAGGGAAAGCCTATGGCACTGAAGGTTTTCTCATGTAGCAAGTGGTTTATGTTTCAAAGAAGATGAAGGTTTTCTCATGTAGCAAGTGGTTTATGTTTCAAAAGAAAAAAAAAAGTGGCGCACAGTGAGAAATAAATCACTATGCCTTGAAATTTTAAAGAATAATCACACGTGGAAATTTAGAATTTTATAGCTAGAAGACACTCCATATATCATCTAGTCCAAGTCACTTAAACATTTAATAAATAAACTTTGGAGAGCTTAAGGCTTGTCTAGTCATATAACTAATTAGCTGAAAACCTGGAGGAAGAACACAGGTGTCCTGATGTCTGATTCAGTGCTTTTATAAAATTACTAGAGGTCTGGTGCATGAAATTCGTGCATGGGTAGGGTCCCTAGGCCTGGCTGGCGATCAGGGTCTATCAGGGCCTTCCAGCTGCTGGCCAGGGCCTTCCTTCTGCACCGCCCTGGTGATCAGCACACGTCATAGCGAGAGATCAAGCTCCTGGTCTCCTGATCGAACTTCTGAGGGGACACTTTGCATATTAGCCTTTTATGCAATATATATAAATATTATAGCCCAATGCTCTTCACAGAGCAGGGATTTTAAAAAGTCCTGTTGAATGAATTCAGGTTAGGTTACTGTTTTTAAAAAATACATAGAACATATAATTGAATAGAGGGATAAATGTAAACGCTGACATTTTTTTCCAAGGAGTTCTATATAAAACTCTTTATGCCATTTCTGCATAGTTGAGAGGGGAAATGAGGCATATCTTGTTAAATAACACTGGCAGGTATCAATACCTGAAGAAAAAAAATGAAGAGTAGTCGTAAATTCTCAAGAATTATGGGCTGCCCTCTCCTAGAACTAGCTGAGGACAATTCATTCTTCCTGAGATATTTAAGGTACATTCCTACCTCCTTACTGAAAGATGGCTTAATGATATTTAACAACTGCTTCGGGCCCTATGAATTTCAGATATACTTGGATGACTGGATTCTCACCAAACCCTTGTCCAATCACAATTAAAATCAGACGATAACATCAGATCCTTTGGTCATTTATGGCGTCCTTGTCATTTCTAGTAGGCTGTGGGAGAACTGACATGTCTCCATTAGGAGTTAATAGCTTTGTTGAGCATCTACCTATGAACCAGGAGGCTGCAGTTCGATTCCCTGTCAGGGAAGATGACCAGTTGCGGGCTAGATCCTCAGTAGGGGATGTGCAGGAGATAGCTGATCAATGATTCTCTCTCATCTCATCATTGATGTTTCTATCTCTCTCTCCCTTTCCCTTCCCCTCTGAAATCGATAAAAAATATATATTTTTAAAAGAGTTCATACCTTTAGTTGTGAAACACCAAGGCACCATTAAAAAAAGATTATAGATTTACTGCCAATGAAAACAGTAAAATGAATATATCAAAAGTGTCCTATTAATATTTCTATATTAATGGAATGAACAACATAAAAATGAATACATCAAAAGAGTCCTATTAATATTTCTATAGCCTTTGTGATCTTATAAAATTAAATTATTTCTACCCCAACACAATGGCATGTCAGTTATTTAATGTAGGAACACTGAAGCAAGTTAGGATGTTAGCTGATCTGGATCTCTATCCCAATTGGGCAACTTCCACAAGTGTTGTAGTACTTGGCTCTCCCAGAAAGATAAGTAAACAAAATAGCAAGACACTGAAAACTAGCAAGATTCTGAAAAACCAATACCTGGTTTTACATATATGTTTCTCATCCATGATCTAGTTTGAAAGACTGTTAACTGAAAAAATACATATATATATATATATATATATATATATATATATATATATATATATGTGTGTGTGTGTGTGTGTGTGTGTGTGTGTGTGTGTGTGTGTGTATCTATATAAACAACTGCAGCATGGGTTGTATCTGCATGGGAGCAAAAATATAGGAAACCCCTAATTAATCAGACAGTTATAAATTTTCAGCTCAATAGATAAAACAAAATAAATTCATTTTATTTCATCTTTACTCCACCTCTCTGCTTGGCCAACACCTTAACCTGGGTTCACAATTCTTATTTCACGCCTGTTAATGCACATGGGACTCATAGCTGAAAAGTAAGTCTCGACATTGTATACACAGGCAGCCTTTAAACAAAGAGGCATAAAAGAAGTCCGGTAAAATTAAGCTTTATAAAGTCAGACTATCTCTTTGTGTGTTTTTTATAATGTGTTACAAGTAATATTTTCAAAGAGTTATAAAATGCATATTTGTGGTTGAGTTAGAATTCACCTCCACAGTAAAATTCACATTTGAAAAAAATAAAAATGCCCCAAAGTAAATTTTTTCAAAAATTACTGATGTTTTAATATGGAACTGACTAGAGGTAATATATTTGAAGATGTTTTATTTAGATCTACTAAATCTTTAAAACATCAGAATATTGAGAAAAACCTCAAAATATAAAATAAAAATGCTACAGTCTGTGGTCTGTTAAACTGTTAGCTTTTATATATATATTCATATTCTAACTATGTATCTTAAGATAATATTCACAAAACCAATTTCTTACCTTATTAGAACTACAAAATAATAAATATAAGAAAACCTTTAACTATGTTGGAGAAAGCAATGAAATTGTGTCTATCTATTTAAAATGGATTAAACATGAGCACTATAAAAACTGACCTTTGTTACCTACAGGTAAAATGTTCTAAAAATCTCTTTTTATATATATAATAATAACTTAATCATATCACTTATAATGTTGGATAAATTATTCATGGATATGTATTTTAAAAAGTTAATGAACACCAACCAAACACACAGGTTTACCAACAGACTTAGCCAGTGAGCAATTGCCACCCCACACTGAGAAGATATTTCACTTGTTTAGACACAATGCCAGATAGACCCTCTATCCTTAGCCCACCTTCACCCCCAATAAAATACTTGAAAGATCATAACCCATTTGGAATTATTAATAATCTTGAACACCCCCCCCCCAAGAAAAGGTCTTGTGGTAATTAAGCAAAGTCAATAATAAAGTTCCAGAAAATACAATTACTCTAACAAACAATGGCTTCATATATGTCAATATAAAATAAAGTTCCAGAAAATACAATTACTCTAACAAATACTGGCTTCATATATGTCAATATAAAATAATCCTGGTTATTATTCTCCAAGATACAGTCCTGAAATATTTTGCAAAATAGGAGAGAGCTGTGATAATTATATTATCATAATATTAAATCGTTGTTTAGAAAGGTCAAGTTTCCTGTATGCCTTTAAGTTTAAAGAAAAGAATAAAAACAATACTCTGGGCCCACCCTGTGACACAGACCTTGGATTCCTCAGTGTCTTGGGATGGAGCTTCGGGTGAGGCAAAGAACTTAAACAAACTCCCCTGGGTAGCTGAACACTCGATGATAAAATGGACCTCACACACAAGAAGTTGTTTTATCCCAACTGATACTGTAATTACTCTCACTCTATATATCTAATACCTTTTAATATACTCATCAGTATGTCAAAAATTCCAGGAACAGTCTTCCCAAACACACCAGGCTTCCTCCCGCTCTGCTTTTCCAGCTGTGGGACCCACCATACATGAAATTCTTCCCAGGAGTCTGTCTAAGCTCAAGTGCTACTCCTGAATGGAATCTTTCCCTGGTTCCAGAAATATCTGTCCTCTTTGGAACTCCTCTAACACATGGTCTTCATTTCTTTCCAGTACATCATCATATATTGTCTTGGACTGTTTTTAAACCATTTCTCCTCATTATAATTATGCTTACTTAACACATGCTTTGTACCTAGTACTGTGCCTAAAGCAATCCCATGAACCAGACTCTACCATAATTCCCATTTTGCAGATGAGGAAAAAGACTTAACTAGCATGCAAGGGCACAACACTCTACTGCTTAAGTAGAGCATGCACTCAAATCTAAAGTTCTCTCCAAAGATCTCCTTCTTTGCTAATGTGAAATATGACCTCCTGCAAGTGCCCATTCTCAACTAGAGTGTAAGCTAAGGTCAAAGAGTGTCTTTTACTTCTTTTGAAAACCTCATACCACTAAGCACAGGGTTAGGCAGGTTTTAAGAGTTCTGAGGGAAGCACAGAGAATGATCCAGAATATTTCCTATGGGGTGCACAAAATGTTCTGTTGGGCTTTATATAAACTATACATTGTTAAAGGTCCGGTAAGCTAAAGGCAAAAGCCTGTAGAAATGAAATTCTTCAGAAGTTGGTCTTTATCTGTAAACTGGATTATAGTCAGAGTAACAGGCTGCTTCTATAAGACACTAGCTGCTTGTCTATTTCATGTTTTATTAATTTTACTCAAGTCTCTCTCAAAATAGAGCTGTAAACAAGTGTTTGTTTCTTTAATAACCTTGTAAATTTTGTTTTCAGTGAGTGAATGAATATTTACGAAGGAGACAAATAAAAGGTACCTTTCTTTCCCTAGTAAGCACAGTATTTAAAAACTGAGCACATACTCACATCACTCTTTATAGCAAACTGCAATAAAAACGAGCAGGGCAGCCCTAGCCGGTTTGACTCAGTGGATAGAGCATCCGCCTGCGGACTGAAGGGTCCCGGGTTCGATTCCAGTCAAGGGCACATGCCTGGGTTGTGTGCTCAATCCCCAGTAGGAGGCATGCAGGAGGCAGCCGATCAGTGATTCTCATCATTGATGTTTCAATCTCTCTCTCCCTCTCCCTTACTCTCTGAAATCAATAAAAATATATTTTTTTAAATGAGCAGGTCTGCTTTCTTCCCACACTACATATATGAAGCCCCACAGAGAGAGAGCAGTAGAGTTACTGGGAGGGAAAAGTCATCTGAAAGTATATTAGGATAGTACTCACTTACTGTATTCATATATTATCACCACCAAAGTTTTTAGTTGCTTCATGGCATTCCAGGAAAAAAAAAAATCATCCACAACACCGCCCTATCTACAACTGTGTTCTTTATTAAATAAGGTAGCCATTCCAATGCACACAGGGCTGATTGCAATTCTGTATCAGAATGTTGGTAACACTCATAATTCAACTACACTTCAGCCACATAGCTGCAGAGTCAGCCAAGCCATTAGTGGAATTGCATTCCTACCAAGGGGAGTTGGGGCAGGGGGTGGGTCCATCATTCCTAATATCACACACTTCCTAAAAACTGTTTCAGATGATTAACTGTATCAGCTCCTCATCAAACCAGCACTCCATCACTTTGAAAGGTAATTCTCCTCATCTCAACTCCTACTTCACATTCTCATAAAATGCAAAAGTGCATATTGTACTACTGGCATCTAATAATTTCGATGAAAAGAAAAAAAATCAATAATTTTCTCCACAGAATAGTTTTTTTTTTTTACTGGCAGCTTCCCTGAATCCACCATTAATTTCAGTCCCTCCCCACACACTCATTAAACATAAAACACAGCTATTCTACAGATACTAATATTTTCTGCTTTTGTTCTTTTTTTAAAGGGGACTATAGATAGGGCAAAATGCAGGCTTCTAAAGACTCCATTTTTGATTTGGACTTATACTGTTCGTTGGACCTTTCTGAAATGATGAGTACACTAAACATTCTGAGGCATGGCTGTCTCACCACACATAAATAAACTTTGCAGCAGCCATGCTTGCAAAAAGGAAAACTGCCAAATTACTATTAACATATACAACAAAAGGGGTTGGAGTGTAAGCTAAAGAAAGCATAGTAAAACATATGATTTGGTGAAAACAATGGGTGTCAAAGCAACTGAAATTGTAAATTGTTAATAAGGATCCCAGAGCTAATTCAACTTTTCCATAAACTGCAAAGGGAAATCAGACAGTATGTTTCTCTTCAAACATCTTCACAGTTCCTGTAAGGTGGATGCGAGGGGGGTAAGGTCACCTGCTACAGGCTATCATGCAGCTAGTGCTATCTAAGTGGTATATTGATAAGCCTGTGGAGTAGAACCTCATTACTCCAGAAACTGCCTCTCCATTGTCCTCTTTAGAAGTTAACCCATCATGAACAAAGTGCATCTCTTCCCCCCTCTACTCCCCATTTCCCCAAATCCATCCACTTCAGTGTTTTGTGTGCTGATGAAAACACTGCATAAATAATAATGTGGTGCACACGCATTAAAGTTGAGAGAGTTTGCGCCTTTGAAGTAGGCAGAGACAGGACTAAGGACACACGGGTTCAATTCCAAGCCAAATGTTAGGCGGGTGGTTTGAAAACGTCCATCCAAGTAGGCCCAGGGGGGAAAGGACACAGCAGCGTCCACTGCTACCACCCTTCTCTCCCCTCCCCTCTTTCTTGTTCTCTTCTTTCCTGGAGGCTGCACACCGAGACCATTAAAGCAGGGGAACCTGGATTCTAAATGAGTGAGACACACGCTGAGAATATGTAATTCCCAGGAGGAAATCACAAACGGCGAAAGAGGGGTGTGGGGGGCTGTTGGCAACATGTCCAAGTGACAACCCTCCCCACCCCCACTCTAACACAGCACAAATCCATAGATTCTTCCGCGAGCCCCTTCCCCTTTCAGTTCCCAGTACTCTTTCCAACTTGACCCTTAATCCAAATAACGTCGGGACCTGCAAGGTATCCGCTGTGGAAGAGTATGTCTCTCAGGATATGTGCCCAATTTTCTGGAAGCCCCTGAACCCGGACACTTTAGCAGGCAAAGGATCTCCCATCGGGAAGGGGTGAAGAAAGCGGGTGAAAGAGGTGGAGACAAGAGGAAAAGGATGCAGAGCTGCGCTCTAGGGCCAGCGAGCGGCTGGAAGGAAGACGGGGAAGAAAGAAAGGGTGGGAAGGAAGTGAGGCCGGCAGAGAGGAAGAAAGGGATGAAAGGAAGGCTGGAAGGGAGAAAGGAGGGGAGAGGAGAGAGGGATGTTGGGAAGGATGAGGGCGGGAGGGTTGGAGAGCTGGGAGGGAGGGGAGGATGGAGAGGATGGGAGGGAGGGAGGTTGGGAGGGAGGGAGGCAGGGAAGGATGGAGGATGCTCTGCTCGGGACTCACCTCGGTGGGTCGGTGGGAGTTTCTCGCCTCCTCCTCTTTCTCGCCGGTGCCTAGCAGCTGGAAGGGTAATCACAGAAGGGCTGGAGAGGCGGCGGCGAGCACAAGGGCAGCAGCTGCAGCAGCCGCCTCTGGCCGAGGTGCGGTGCCTCCTGCTCCGCCCGCCAGCCCGGGTCTCCGCCTCACTCGAGCCTGGAAGCGGAGCCGCTCCCCCCGCCCCCCTCCCGCTCCGCGTCCAGCCCCAGCGCAAGCGGCAGCGGCCCGGATCGCCGCTAGGGGAGGGAGTCAGTGCGCAGGCGCGGCCGCTCGCTGCCTGGCGCGCCCCCGCGGCCCCCGCGGCTCCGCGGGGCTCCGGGAAGCACGGGGCAGGGTGGGGGTGGCGCGAGAGCGCCCGGCCTGGGAGCTCGGAGCGGGCTGGGCGGGGTCGGAGTTGGAGAAGCCCCAGGCTCCGTGTGGCAGGTGGGGGGAGGGGATGGTAGTGGAGGGCGCAGGTGCCGTGTCCATGACAACCGCGTTACCCTGCGGGCGGGGACCTGGAGCTGAGTTGCGGGGAGGCTGGAGGACTGGGACAGAGACCCAGTGCGAGAGAGATCCAGGAGGGGAAAAGGAACTAGGGTTGAATAGTAGGAATAGAGCGTGAGCCACAGAGGGCACAGACCTGTGGCAGGAGGAGGGCAGGGCCCCCGTGAAGCGAAAGTAGTGACTGATGCGGGAGGGAGGTTTGCTGGGACCTGAAGTCCCCAGGGGAGGGGGAGTGGACAGTCAAAGGAGCAAGAATAGCACGGGAGTGTTATAGCCAACGGAGCATTTGCTCATTTAACAAGCCTTTGTTGAGCACTTTCTCTGTGGAAGGCATTGTGATTATTTTATTGATTTCAAGGATATTCCTGAACCTTTCATTTGAGCCAGGAACTCTGCTTTGGCATTTTGAGATATGCAAAAAACGTTTAATATCTCGCGTTTGTCCTAGAGGAGGTTACACTTTAGTTGGGGGAACTTGTATAGAGATCGCAGTGTGTCTTTGCTTTGTGCTCTGCCCACTACATCAACTGAGGCTTGAATGTAACTTACAGAAGCGCTAGAACCAAAGAGGTGCACAATCCGAAACATAAGTTACAGTGATATTTGTTCTGCTACAATGCCAACTAACTTGTTTTAAAACCAAGAGAGGAAAATAAAGAAAAGACCTATGTCAGTTTGGTTTGACACAAGCGATGCTGCGTTCACAGTATGCTGCCTGTCTGGTCTCGCCCACAGCAACTTCAATGTGTTTTCTCATGCCGACACTGGTACGGCTCTACTTAATACACACTTTTTTTTTTCATTCCTTCTTCATTGGCTATATCAGCTATGGTATATTCCCTTCTGGTTCCCAAGCTGGCATCTGCAGTTGATTGAAAATTATGTCAAAGCCAAGTACCTTATTTTCTCCCGGCAATGTCATGTGAGCTCTACCACTGTCCATTCCTCTCTTTCTCCTCCAGTATCTTCTCGCCTTACTTTTCCTTGTCAGCACTACTTTACCGATTTAAAAATTCCTGGAAGAAAATAGGAGTCCCCAGATGCAGGCTTAAGAAAAACCTCCTTAGTCCACACCAATGTTTCAGAACCGTGGACAGCAGCAGAGAATGCTCCTCCCACCAAGCTTTTCCCCTAGTCTCAGCCTATAGAAACAGGATAGACGCCAAAGAAGGTACAGGATGTGCTTCTAGAAGGACAAGCTGAGCTCCAAAGGATTTGTGTGTGCCAAAAGATGTGATCAGAGTGGAATAAGGAAAGAGCGTACCTGGAATAGGATGCAAAGGCATTAGACTCTGCAACTAGACTTTGAAGAAAATATAATATTTAGGGAGGCATCACAAGGCTCTGAAGGGGTAAGAGGAAGATAATTTCGCCAGGGAGGTGATTCAATATAAATAAGGATGCTTCATACCACTGCTGGGCAGTATCTTCCTGGAGGCAGGGACACCTCTGATTTTAAATGGTCCAAGAATGTGGAAAGGGTCAAATAGTCTCAGTTAAATGAGGTAGAATACTTTCAAAGATTGACTTGTTCTTGGTGTTGTTGTTACTGTGATTTTTGTATTCACTAGTCAGGCTGAAGGGGATAAACTGAAAAATACAGGCCAAAGAGTTAGCAGACAAGTTCATCTCTAACATTCATTTATAGCTTTGTGTATTGTTTTAAATTAGGCGTAAATGTTTAATTCTGTTTGAGTCAGCAGCAGACAGAAATAAAAACTAATGTAGACCAATTGGTGTGTTGTCAAAATGAGATTTTTGTCTTTTTTGTTTTGTAGTGACTTTACAAAACCTTTAAAAGTCACTTTTAAAATATTTATAAGGTGTCCATGCAACTGCTTTAAATTATAGGTAATAAAAAATAACAGCATAAAAGCCATTCTCCTTATTTCTCAAACCCTTGGCCTCACTCACTCTTCCTTCTAAATGCACCAAACTGTTTTCTGTCAATTAGATAGCAATAACAAATTACTAGAGCAATGCACTTAAGTCACCAGCAGGCAAATGGCAGCTGAGATTTTTGTTCTCTGCTCCAAATAATTTACTAACTCTCTTATGTTTTGAATAAAGGGGAACTGAAACCCCTAGATACCTTATGGAACCATCAAAATTAAGCCATATTTCTTTCTATCTGATAATGCCCTTGTATAAATAGTGGTTATCATTGGATACTGAAAAACTATCATTTTACTTGTCCCCATCCTAAGCTAAGGGAATGATTTTTATTTTTATTTCTTTACTTTTTTAACTGCTGAGTCCTAGCAGTTTTCAGTTTTCTTTTTTTCTTGGTTGTTTTTTTCTTTTTCTTTTCTTTTTTTTTTTTTTTTAGGTTTCTTGATTGAAGTTTTGTCCTTCATTTCAATGACATAAACACATACAGCCCTCGGAAAAACAAGCAGCTTCTTTCCCCATTCATATTAAATATTTATACCAACAGAAATGAAAGACAATAAGAGTAGTGTTAGAAATATATTATTGTGTGCAGATGAAAAACTATAGTATGTAATTACAGTACAATTTAACCTGCCATATGACATATAGATTTTTTAGAATAGACACCAAACCATTACTGCCAATCCTAAGTAAAACTATCCCTAGTGCTTATACACTTCAATGTCTGGTCTCTGCACACTGGAACCCTCATTCAGCCTGCCAGGTCCTAAAATTTTCCTATCAAGTCCTCCTGAGCAATTCATTTTTTAAAGACTTTATATTGCACAGCAGTTTTAGGTTCACAGCAATTGAGCAAAAAGTACAGAATTTCCATACATCTCTTGCTGCCACCAAAGCAAAACCACCCCCACTATTGACATCCTGTACCACAGTGTTACCTTTGTTACAACCAATGAACCTACATTGACACGTCATTATCACTCAAAGTCCATAGTTGACACTAAGGTTCACTCTTATATATTCTATGGGTTTTGAAAAATATATAAATGACATGTATAACCATTGTAGTATCATACAGAATGGTTTCACTCCCCTACTGGTAAAAACCATAGATGCTCTGCCTATTCATCTCGCCCTCCCTCCAGCCCCTGGCAACAACTGATCTTTTTCACCATATCCATAGTTTTGCCTTTTTTCAGAATGTCATACAGTTGGAATCACACAGTACGTGGCCTTTTTCATATTGGGTTCTTTCACTTAGCAATATGTATCTCAGTCCCCTCTTAGTCTTTTCATGACTTAATAGCTCATTTCTTTTTTTGTGCTGAATTAGATTCCATTGTCTGGATGTACCACAGCCTATTTATTCACTGACTAAAGAACATCTTGGTTGCTTCTAACTTTTGGCGATTATGAATAAAGATAAAATAGAAATTTTACTTTTTAAGCACTTTTAAAATATGTCCTACCTTATCACAATATTTGTTACATATGAATAGTACCCCAGGATTTCTTCTCACATGATTGAGTTTGTTCTCACAAATCTAATAGCAGATTTCTTCCCTTTCCTAAGAAATAACCAATAAAACTCACCTTTGTTGTTTTTATGTACTACTTTCATCACAAATATGTGTGTGTATATGTAACTTGTTTTAGAATTCTTGTTTTCTACTTATTCTATCAACTCTAATTCTCCTACATAATTATATATTAATCATTTGTGCCCTCAGATAATCATGTATGTGTAGTATTATATAGATAGGATATAGTAGGCAGAATAATGGACCCCTTAAGATTCCCATGTCTCATTCCCTTGAGTCTGTGAATATGTTATGTTACCTGGCAAAAGGAACTTTGCAGATGTGATTAGAGTTACATAATCTGAGGAAGAGAGATTATCCTGGATTATCCGGATAGACTCAATATAATCACCTGTACTCTTAAGTGTGGAAAATCTGTCCTTGGCTACAGCCAAGAGATTCATCAGAGAGATGAGGCAGATGGAAATGAGTCAGAGAGATTCCAGGTATGAGAAGAACTTGACTGGTTCTGCTGGCTTTGAAGAGGGCCATAAACCAGGGAATGAGGGTGGTTTCTAGAAGCTGAGAGTAATTCTTGACCAACGATCAGCAAAAAACAGTCCTGAGTCCTACTACCACAGGGGAATGCATTCTGCCAACAACCTGAACAAGCCTAGGAATGAATTGTGCACTAGAGCCTCCAGAAAGGAACTCAGACCTGTCAACACTTTGGTATTGGTCTTGTGAGACTCTAAGCAGAGTCTAACCCACTAGACTACTGAACTATGAGAACTGTGAGAGAATAAATTTGTTTTCTTTTAAGCTGTTAAATTGGGGGCAATTTGTGAAGGCGGTGTTAGAAAATGAATACATAGAGATTCTATATCATTTACCTTATCTGCAAAAAACAACAAAGGGGCAACTTCATTGGATGGCACCTAGGAGTGCCTCTAAATTCCAGCATTACCATAGTCTAGTTTGTAACATTATGTTTATAAAACTTAGTTTCACAATCTGTAAAATGGTGGCAATATTTTTTCCTATCTTTCTGACTGTGTAAAAAATATGAAATAACATTTATCAAGTTTCCAGCACACTATTGTCCATAAATAAATGTTGTACTCTTCCTTTAATTAATATTTGTAATATGAATGAGTAAAAGAATCAGACATTAAGGTAAGTATTCCTTGGTATATTTTGACAATTTTTTTATCTCTTTCCATCATCTTCTATTTCCAAATTATCTTTTTTTTAAAATATATATTTTATTGATTTTTTGCAGAGAGGAAGGAAGAGGGATAGTTAGAAACATTGATGAGAGAGAAACATTGATCAGCTGCCTCCTGCACACCCACTACTGCGAATGTGCCCACAACCAAGGTACATGCCCTTGACTGGAATCAAACCTGGGACCCTTCAGTCCACAAGCCAACACTCTATCCACTGAGCCAAACCGGTTAGGGCTATTTCCAAATTATCTTTTAAAAAAAATTAAAAATAGCCTGTAACATGTCTTCTCCTATTTAATATGTCACCCCCATCTTCAGGTCTCCCAATAGACCCATTTCCATTAGAGAAAGCTGGGGCCACTGTTTAATACATTTTATAAAAGCATATCATTTCCCCCTGAAATACCATTTTCCAAATTCTGCTCTAAGGAGGACTAGTTTCAGTCTGAGTTATTTCAATAGCAAGTGGTACAATTCACATTAAACTAGTTTGAGCAAAAGGGAAATTCTGGCTCCTCTATCTGGGAAGTATAAGATGTGTCTCAGTGAGGCTCAGCTAGATACAGGGGTCATTAAAAATATTTGTTGTAATATAGGTTCTGATTGACTTTTGTGGGGCCTCATGTTCCTATATGAACCAATTACTGTGACCACAGGAATGGGATACTCTGGTTCATATTACTACTCCTGTGACCATTTGCTAAAAGAAGAACAATTGCCAAAAAGACTTTGAGGAAAGGCATGGTGCCAGGGCTGACCGGCAGACCCTGAGCAATGGATGAATGGTTACTCTAACATGTTTGCTGTGAAAGAGAGGGCTAAGGGACTGCCTGGCTAAAGGAACCAGATAGTCTCAATTGCCTGCCTCATTAGGCTTTTATTGTAATAGCAGTTTGGGATAAAGTTTTATCTTTTAGATATAACCAGTAGGGTAAGTAATATTGGGAGGACACATGTGTCTGCAGTGTTCTTTAAGCAAGGACACACAAAGATTAAGCATAAGGATTCCAGGAAACACCTGGGGCTGCTCATGCACAGACTTGTTTGGAAAGGTCAAGGAATAATTAGGGGCACTGCCTTCATCATTCCCCTAAGTCAGAATTCTGATAAACAGCGAGGCCACCTTCAGCACTCTTCCCTTATCTTAGAGGGCCCTCCATACAAACTTTCCAACCAATTCTCCTGTGCTCCCCAGCAGCATGGGGAAGCATACTGTACAAACCAAAATTACAGCTGCCCAGTTCTTCACTGAAAAGTTATTTAAAAAGTAATTTCCACAATAAAATTTTATTTGTAAATGCTTTCATCTGGAAGATAGAGAAACTGAGACTCAATGTGCTTTTCCCCCAGAATAATGGAACTGGCCAATCGCTGTTTGATTCATATGGACTAGGATACAGTGATGTAACAAAGAACTCCCAAATCTCAGAGGGTCACATGGTAGCTCTGCTTTATATAATTCTCTTTCTGAGACGCAAGCTACACAGTCACAACCAGGAATCTAATCCATCATCGTTGCAGGAAAACAATTGGTCTTGCACAAGAGTAACTTGTGTATTGGATCCTAACTAGTCACATAACCCACAAAACTACAAGGGACTTTGAAGTGCACAACTACCATGTGCCTGGAAGACAAGGAACTTGAAATATCTGGTAAAGAAGCCTGGTTATCACAGTGAAAAAAGATTGAGACATGATTTCCTAACTGACCTCTCTACCACATTTGATTTACAGATATGATTAGATGATGCCTGACAATAAATATCACTTACAGAATATTTGCTAGGGGTAAGGACCATATTAATAGCTTTCCACATATTAACATTTAAGGAGATTACTAATATTAATCTTAATATAATTTTATCCATTATTTAAAAAATATGCTTTTGTTGATTTTTAGAGAGAGAGAAAGGGAGAGGAAGAGAGAGAGTAACATCAATGCAAGAGAGAGACACAGATTGCCCACCTCCTGCATGGCCCTCCTGGGGATCAAGCCCAAAACCACAACCTGGAATCTGCAATCAAAACAATGACCTCTTGGTGCACGAAACAACTCTCAACCAACTGAGCCATACCAGCCAGGGCTATTATCCACATTTTTAAGATGAAAATATGAAACAAAATTTCTCCTTTTTGTTGTGAATCCTCACCTAAGGATTTTTTTTCCATTGCTTTTTTTAGAGGGTGGAATGGAAAGAGGGAAGAAGGGAGGGAAGTAGAGGAAGAGGAAGGGTGGGAGGGAGGGAGAGAGAGAGAGAAGGAGGGAAACATGGATTTGAAAAAAACACATCAATTGATTGCCTCCCATGTGCAACCTGACCACCTGGGGATTGAACCTGCAAGCCAGGAACATGCCCTTGATACAAATTGAACCTGAGACTCTTCAGTGTGAGGGTAGACGCTCTAACCACTAAGCAATACCTGCCAGGTCTAGACACAGAATTTCATATATATATATATATATATATATATATATATATATATATATATACACACACTAGAGGCCCGGTGAATGAAATTCATGCACTCGTGGGGGGTGTCCCTCAGCTCAACCTGCACCCTCTCCAATCTGGGACCCCTCGGGGGATGTCCGACTGCCTGTTTAAAAACAGGCAGTCGGACATCCCTTTCATAATCCGGGACTGCTGGCTCCCAACTGCTCGCCTGCCTGCCTGATTACCCCTAACTGCTTCTGCCTGCCAGCCTGATCACTCCCTAACCACTCCCCTGCCAGCCTGATCTATACCTAAGTGTTCCCCTGCCAGCCTGATCATCCCCAACTGCCCTTCCCTGAAAGCCCGGTCACCCCCAAATGCGCTCCCCTGCTCCCAGCCAGGACCTGGGCAGTAGCCTGGGAGACTGTGCACCTCCCCCCACTCCCACGATCTGCTCCCAGCTGGGACCTAGGTCTCAGCTGGGAGCAGATCATGTGGGGGTGTGTGCCATCTCCCAGGCCACTGCCGGGGTCTCAGCTGGAAGCAGACCGCCCGGGTTGCGTGCCATATCCCAGGCCACTGCCCGGGTTGCGGCTGGGAGATCAGGCGGGGGAGTGTGTGACTTCTCCCAGGCCACTGCCCCGGTCGAGGCTGGGAGCACATTGGGGGGAAGAAGGGGAGGGGGAGGAGGTGCGTGCAGAATCCCAAGCCAATGCCCAGGTCACAGCTGAGTGCAGATTGGGGGGGGGGGGGAGGTGGGGGAAGGTACGCGCGGCTTCCCAGGCCACTACCCAGGTTGTGGCTGGGAGAATATCACGCGGGGGGGTGGGGGGGTGGGAGGGGCGATAGGGGTGTGCGCCTTCTCCCAGGCCACTGCCCGGGTCTCAGGCTAGAAGCAGATCACGCTGGGGGTGCGCGTCATATCCCAGGCCACTGCCTGGGTCGCAGCTGGGAGATCACGTGGGGCGGGGGTGTGCGCCACCTCCCAGGCCACTGCCCGGGTCACGGCTGGGAGATCACGCGGGGGGGTGTGCGTGCCGTCTCCCAGGCCACTGCCCGGGTCGCGGCTGGCTGGGAGATCACGCAGGGGGCAGGGTGTGCGCGCCATCTCCCAGGCCACTGCCCGGGTCGCGGCTGGGAGATCACGCGGGGCGGGGTGTGTGCCGTCTCCCAGGCCACTACCCAAGTCGAAGATCACACGGGGCGGGGGTTTCCTTCTCCCAGCCCACTGCCCGGCTCTAGGCTGGGAGCAGATCACACGGGGGTTGTTCGCAGTCTCCCAGGCTACTGCCAGGTCGCGGCTGGGAGCGATGTGGGGGGCGGGGAGGAAGCGTCGGCAGCCCTCCAGGCCAACAGCCAGGGCCGAGGCTGGGAGCAGATCAGCCAAGGGTATTCGCGACCCTCCCAGGCCAACAGCCCGGGTCGCATGCTGCCTGCTCTCAGCGGTAGCCCTCTCTGGGACTGGGGGACTTCGGTGGGCCTGAGAGCACTGGGCGCCGCCATCTTGTGGCCATGGGCGCCGCCATTTTGTCGCGGAGTGATGGTTAATTTGCATATTACTCTATTATTAGATAGGATAATTGATTTCTTACAGAGAGGAAGGGAGAGGGATAGACTGAGAAACATCGAAGAGAGAGAAACATTGATCAGCCTCCTCCTGCACTCTCCCTACTGAGGATGTGTTGGCAACCAAGGTACATGCCCTTGACCAGAATCAAAATTGGGACCCTTCAGTCCGCAGACCAATGCTCTATCCACTGAGCCAAACAGGTTAGGGCTAGACACAGAATTTCTTAATAAGGGTTGCCCCTTGAGTATAACAGGAAAGGTTCCTCTATGTTTAAAGCTATGGCTATAAATTGTACACCAGGTCATAGAGTTGGTAGATGGTGGAGGGGAATTTTTAATTCATGCAATGTGACTACAGGGTCCACACTACTCTTTACAGCTCTCTACCATCTCCCTACTGATGGAAGAAAATTACTCCTTCCCACAAGTCAAAACACAAAGTTCTTAGTTTTGCTTTGAGATTGCTGAAACAGATTTATTTCTTTTTTAACTTGTATCATATGCAACAAATCATGTTATAAATGTGTTAGGAATTTAAAACATAAAATACCAAATGCCCTATCAAAGAATATTTAAACTATCTGAGATATATCTACAGTCCTTATTCTATGTACAAATGTGCTCACTTATGCACACATGGCTTTCCTATAATATTTTGTTCAAAAAGTCATCTGATGACTTAAAAAGATTAAGGCCTCTGAACAAACAAATCTCTAATTCTACAAATACTTTTGTTCAAGTGCCTGTTTGCATTGTACATGATCATGATGTTCTTACTAAGGATTTAAAATTATCCTTGTTAAGAAGAAATATTCAAAAGCTTTGACACATTGATTCATTCATTCATTCAAATAACTTTTGGCCCTTGCCTAATAGGTGGCACTTCTCAATGTTGATAAAAGACACAGTTCTCATAGTTTAATGAAGCAAACTGACAAGTAAAGCGATGGGTGCAAAATAATGTAATGGGAGCTTGCAGAGCACACTGTTTAGTGTTAGCCCCTATCCATTCCTCTCTATTCCCATTCTAACAGCTGCAAACTTCTCCACCATGCTGTCTATATGCTTTAGGATGAAGTTAGCCTCACCCTGGTTCCAAGACTAATCCTGGTCTAAGGAGAATCCCATCAACTTATCACAGAAGTTCATGACTAAGCTCATTGTCCCATTTCATTCCCTGGCCATAAGATTTGATTTTGGAATTGACATATGATGGAATTTGCACATATGGGACAAAAAGAGAAATGTTTATTGGCTTCCAAGAAATAACCTTCTTTTCAAAAGAGCTAATAAAAGAATTGTCCACTTATTTTGAATTTTAAATAGATGTTAAGCAAGGAAATGACAGCCTTTTATAATTATACTAGTGGCCCAGTGCACGAAATTCATGCACAGGGTGGAGGGTGTCCCTCAGCCCGGACTAGACCCTCTCCAATCTGGGACCCCTTGAAGGATGTCCTACTGCCAGTTTACAGGGATTGGTTCTAAACTGGCAGTCATACATCCCTCTCACAATCCAGAACTGCTGGCTCCTAACCGCTCACCTGCCTGCCTGCCTGATTGCCCCTAACCACTCTACCTGCCGGCCTGCTCAACCCCAAATGCCCCCCTGCTGGCCTGATCACCCCCAACAGCCCCGCACACAGGCCTGATCACCCACAACTGCCCTCCCCTCTTGGTCTCTAACCGCCTCTACCTTGGCCCCACCACCATGGCTTTATCCAGAAGAATGTCCAGAAGTTCTCCTGAAAGATCTCCCCGTCTGATTAGCATATTACCCTTTTATTAATATAGATAGAGGCCTGGTGCACAGGTGGGGGCCAACTGGTTTGCTCTGAAGGGTGTCCTGGATCAGGGTGGGGGTTCCCTTGGGACATGGGGCAGCTGGGGCGAGGGGCTTGTGGTGGTTTGCAGGCCGGCCACACCCCCATGGGGTGAGTGTCCCCACGAGGGGGCAGGGGGAGGGACCATGGCCAGCCTGGGTGAGGGGCTGAGGGCTGTTTTCAAGCTGGCTATAGCCCCTTCAGGGTGGGGGATACCACTGGGGTGCCTGGCCAGCCTGGGTGAGGTGCTGATGGTGATTTGCAGGCTGGCCAGGCCCCCCAGCAGGGACTCTTACTCCATGGGGGTGTGGCCAGCATGAGTAATAGGCTGAGGACCATTTTCAGGCTGGCCACGCCCCCCAGCAACCCAGGCTCCCCACAACTCCTTTTATTTTTTCCAGCCCCTCCTTGAGCGAAGGCCAGGGCCAGCTAGAAGCTTGGCTTCCTCTGTCACCGAGGGTAACCCAAGCCTCCTGCTCAGTCCAACTACATGGCTGCTGCTATCTTTGTTAGGTTAATTTGCATACTCGCTCCTGATTGGCTGGTGGGCATAGAGGAGGGACGGTCAATTTGCACATTTCTCTTTTATTGTAGATAATTCCAGGTCCAGGTAGGAAAAAATAAACTCCTATGGATAGTTCAAACAAATAGGATTTAATACTGGGAATTGATTACACAGGTACTTGAGAAGATTGGGAAAGTGAAAGGGAGAAAAGTAATTAAACCAAAGGTTAGCAACTTCAGTAAGCATTCTAGGGTAGGGACCATAAAAGAAGAGTTGTTTTTATCAGAGCTAAGGCTGTGATGCTGGAGGCGACACCAAGGAGGGACCATCTGAGTCAGTACTGGAACCATGAGAGGGACAGGCACTACTGCTGAAACCACGGTCCTGTGAGAAGTGCATCTGCTTCCAGAAATACTGCCATAAAGAAAGAGAAATATAATAATAGTGTCTCCCCTCTTTCTGCCTGCTAATATTTTTCCAGGGTCTCCTGTGGGTATAATTTAAGAAACTAGCTGGAAATGGAGCCTGAAAAATTTAATATACAGTCTCCCCAATGACAGATTATGAGAAAAGTAAAGAATGGTGTATAAGAAGATGGAAAAAAGTAAGCAAATAATCAACACATTCAACCCTTTGTCTATTCTGCATCTGTAAGCATCCTTCGTACTCACCTTGAGTTTTAATACAACAAAAATGACAATAATGTATTGTTTATTCTTATCAAGAACTACTGTTTGCATAATGAAAGATATTCTCACATTTTTTCAAAATATGTAAAACACAAACTCACATATCAATTTGTGCGTTTTCATTTTAAGTCACAAGTCCACTTGGATATTTTGCCCTCTAAAGATTAAAAGATTAAATTGTAAATTTAAGCCAGACCAGAGTGGCTCAGTGGTTGAGTGTGGTCTTCTTTCTCTCTTCTTCTCTCTCTCTCTCTCTCTCTCTCTCTCTCTCTCTCTCTCTCTCTCTCCCCCCACATAAACAATTTCCATTGTCTGCTATTCCACGGTTACTTTTCCCTCAGCCAGGATCTCAGCTAATATGGCCCTTCACCTGCTGAAGATGAGCAAATCTTCCCTCCTGAGGGTCTGAGTCCTTGGTGTCTCTTTGGATTGTCTAGACTTCCATTAATTTTTCCTTTTGAACATAAAAGTACTAAAAGGCACTCCAGGAAACCTTCTTGGTTCTGGAAATAACTCTGCCTGTCTCCTCCATGGAGCAGTAATCCAACTTCTCTTTGGTAATCAGGATGACTCACTCCAGAAATCACAGCAACCCCTTATTTGTTGTTTCAATGGAATGAGGAGCCCACAGGACCAGGTGGCAGACTTACTTTCCATTTCAATCAAAGAATCATGTCTCTGGGTTAAAACAATATTCATTATGGAAATAATACCTCTCAACCAACAGAGCCCAAAGTTATGAACACAGGAAAAAGAAGTAGTGATTGGTTCATTGCTCTTTTTAATGAGTGAATTATGGGTAAAAACAATACAAAAGATGGTGTCTAGTAGAAGCTGATATTACAAAGTAGAGGAAAACACTCCAAGCTCCGCTGGCACTGTATTTAATACTTCAGGAAGACATTCTATGCTTTGGTCAAGGCAGCTGCTTCTGAGCTAAGAAGTATATAATAAGATCAGTGAATTGTATAAACCCAGCACTGTGCTTCTTTTACTTTGTAATAAGTTCTTTGGTCAGAAGCAATGTAGTATGGAATATCTTGATGGTGAATAAGGCATTCTAAAAGTCTCCTCATGTTGGGGCTGGAAGGAACATTGAAACCAGGAAAAACAGAGCCAATATCCCCAAAAGTTTTAGTTCCAATAAGGACAAAATCATTTACTGTTTCCAGCTGGAAGAAGGCCAAAGCAATCAATCTGATACCAGGTGTTCGGTGGTTGGTTTCCCTAAGGAATGGTGTCATCAGGGTCTAAGTTGGACTTCTGCTGTTGTCCCCTGGTTGAGGTTTTTGCAGAACCTCTGTGCTACTTTGTACTTGAGTCCATTGGTCAAACCCTGGAGAGGCTAGGAAACTGCTGCCTGCATGACATCCACAGACTAGTCTATTGTGTACATTTCCTCTCCAGGTGTTACACACTGCCACTGACGTCTGCCATTCTGAAATCCCATCATTTCCACTGAAATCAAGGCACTATTTTAAAGTTGGCCTCGTGCAGTGCCATCCAGCCAACAAAAGACAAGCATCACAAAACTCTTTTTTTTTTAATTTTATTATGGACAATTCTAAAAATATATAAAAGAAAAGGAAACGTATAATTAACCCATTATTATCAGTTTTAAATCAATCTTGTTTCATTTATACTTGTATCCATCCCATGAATCACAGAGTTTTTGAGCATTCTGGTACTTCCATCACTAATATATTTATCTGAATAAAGGGAGTATTCTTGGGGCACATCTGGGCAACATATTGGGGGGCGACCAAGTTACAAATAATAAGTACACTCTGTTATTTCTACCTCCCTAAGCCTTGAAATATTTTTTCATTATATCAGGGAAATTGTAGTCTCAACATCATTGAATATAGGCCACATTGTACATTTACACAATGGAATACTGCACAGCAGTAAAAAAGAATGAACTCTTACCATTTGCAACAGCATGGATGGGCCTAGAGAGTATTATGCTAAGCCAAATAAGCCAGTGAGAGAAAGATAAGCATTTCATGATCTCACTCATATGTGGAATCTAATGAACAAAATAGATCCAGAGACATAAAAGCATGGAACAGACTTTCAAACCCTAGAGGGAAGGCAGGGGTGGGCGGGTAGGTGGGAAGAGATCAACTAAAGAACTTGTATGCAGATATGCATAACCCATGGACACTGGTAATAAGGTGGTGAAGGCCTGGGGAGGGGGGTGGCAGGCTAGAAGAGGTCAATGGGGAGAAAAAAAGGAGACATATGGAATACTTTCAACAATAAAGATTTTAAAAATAATAAATAAAGTAAAGAATATAGGCCACATTAGAGCCACTTTTCTCTGCTTAGGAAAGCACATTGAATACAGAATCTCTGTAAATCCACCCTTTGTTTAAAAATACTTACAATCCATTCCTACACATAACCCATGAGCTGAAGTTAAAATGATGAAAAATAATACTCTTATAATTATTCTTTGCATATAAGTCACGTTCCTGTGGATAAATTTTGCACTTCTCCCCTGAATTATGCCAAAATCTGACCGAAATCAATATGGCATGGTAGAGATTGGTTTTAGGAATAGAATCCACTTGCAAAGCAATTTCTTGGTGGGAGGTTACAACAGCATCTCCAAACAAAAAAAGACTAATAGCCTTTGTTATGGGAGACTACTTCTGCTAGCAATGGAAGTTCAAGGGGATTTTTGGTCCTCAGATTAATTCATGTCTATCCAGATGTCCTTAGATCAAGCCCCAGAGTTTCATCCTTTCCCAAGAAGTGCTCTAAATTTTACACAATATACTCTAAATTTCACATAAGATACTTAGTGAGGCAATGAATTCGACATACATTGCAATTCTGTAATTTTCACTTTTAGATTTGAAATGGGATTTGGGATCCTCCCTGCAGCTACAATAATTAAGAGATCATTTTAGGAGCACAATGAAAATTTTGTGGATCTCTGACCTGCCTTGAACTCAGAGATTAAACCCCTAAGGCTTGTCAATTTCTTTCTATAAGCAATGAAGGGCAATCTCAAAAAAATCTTGCCCCACTGCGTCTATAGTCATGATTTCTGTCACAGCAGCTGAACGCATTAACCACTGGTTTCCCAGAGCTTTGCCTTCAGGAGGCTATAGCAATTCTGCATATAGCTGATGCAAAATTTGGAATGAAATGTATGGTGCTGAGTCAAAGTAGAAGGAGGTCAGTGAAAAGAATTCCTTTCTCCTGGAAGAGGGAGATGGTGATTTTTGTTATGTAGTTATAGAAGAGTTGGCTAAAATCACACCTCTCTGACCATAAGCAAAGCCCCTGTACTTACAGAGAGGGAAATATAGGCTGATTGAGAAGAAATGATCAGGAATTCAAACTGTGTTGGATGAGGTTTGCAGCCAGTAGTGAGGTCTACAAAATAGATAATGGCTTATTTTAAAATTGAGCTTTCTGAAAATAAGGAAGAAAAAGAGTGTAAGAAAATATCATTCTTTAATTTTCATGGACTTAAATTCAAACTATTTCAAATGCACCAATACGGAGTTTGATAGGATTGACAATGCCAAGTCTCTATACTCAAGCTAAGGTTTTTGCTATAAGAGCAGGATAGTGGGAGACCTATAAGGTGACAAGATTGGGACAAAATGAACCTAACTCCTCAATCCTCTCAAGCAAATCCAGTTAAGCATTTTTATCTGAAGAAATGGTTAATTCTGTCATTAAAAACGTGTAGACGGGATTTAATCTGGGGTAATTATGCAAGTTTTGGTGCTATTTCACCTATAATTTATTTTTTAATTGTTCTGAGACAGACATCAAGATGAAGATGCCATTCAATTTGCAAGAGAATGAGCAGTGCACAGAAGCTTCTTTTGCTAAGAGAACAAAATGATCAGAATCAAACCTTGACCAGACATTGATAAACTACTGTTTGTGGTTACCATTCTGGCCAATTTGGGGAAGCAAAAGATCAAAAACTACTAACTTTTAAAGGAAGCTTTCTGACAAAAAAAAAAAAAAAAAGAAAAAGAAAAAGATCTAAGCCTGGCCCTAAACAGTCTTTGATTGCTCAAACCCAGTACAATATCAGCCCCTCAAATTTGTAGCAGTCAGGATTTGTCTGCAAATGCCACACCATCGCTAGAAAAGACATATTCTCCAATGTCCATTATACATATGTCTTTGGTATGGGGGAGGGGGAAGGGGGAGAAAAATAAAAGAGACCCATCCTAAAAGTGGAAATGGGTACCGTCACCATGGCTGACCAAGGATCTTACTTTTCTTGCAAGTCCTGAGTATTTGATATTCCTGTCCAAGAGGACATGATATCTACTGTTACCCTCTGACCTCTGTGTTTCTTATCCCAGCCATCCCCTTTCTCACTAGAAGTTTATTTTCTTTTATTTGTTGTTATTTGTTTTGCTAATGGCATCCAGTTTCCTGACCACCACAATATGCTGGGGTGAATACTGTCAGCAAACCAGAAAGAGCTACATCTGGACCTGAGGGAAGAAAATGGATGAATCTTAGGTTGTGTCCTTTGGGCATGTCACTCTTGCAGGGTATATATAGGAGGAAGGGTATGTGTGACCATTTGGTAGCTAAAATATTTGACTGGGGTGGATATTACTGAGTGCTTATTATTTATCAGTCTTCCTTCTCTTCTAACACCATTTAGGTTTCCATTCTTTCCCCATAATCCATTTGATCAGGGAAAATTCTCTATTCCAAACTTTGGGTAGTTATCTCCAAAAGAAAAATAATTTCTACTCTCTTCCCACAGAAATTGATTTAAGGACCGAGAGGTAATAACAATAGCCTCTAGCCTCAATCTTTTTTTGAAGAAATAGCCATGCATCTCAATTTAGGCTATGAGACAAGTGAAGATTTGTTGGGCATTTGGGGGAAAATATTTTCTTCCTTTTAAGTGCTCATTTTCTTTTAATGGGCATCATGGTAGATGGAGGTGAAACCAGGAACTTCCGCAGCTATTTCCACTATGAGGAGTACATCCTTAGGACAAAGTCAAAGCAAAAAAAGGAGGCATCGTTTAAGAAACTACCAAATAACAACAAAAACAAAGCTGGGGCCACTGAATGCATCTGCCCCACCCTGCAGTTTTATATAAGCCAATACAATTCTTTATTTTTTAAGCAAGTTTGGAGTAGATTTTCTGTTACTTGTATCCAAATTACCCTGGCAGTGATATAGAAGGTTAAGAATTAGATGGCATGCAAATGCAGGTTGTGAATACAATGACGAGAAGAGTTGTTGCCTGAGTTGCAACCAAAAGAAAAGTATTACTTTGCCAAAGCAAGGGAGAGGAACTTTAGGCAGACTAAATGGCACTTGGAATACCTTAGTACCTTTATGTTGTGTGGGGTTCCCTACAGGGGCATAGTTTAACTCCACCTCAGAAAGAGAAGATTGGGTGGTGATGGGTGTGCCTCAGGTTTAGGACATTGAAGGGGGTGCGTTTACAAGACATGGGGAATTATAATCCTACCAAGTTTGACATAACATCATTTGACATAACATCATTCCGTGCAGAGCTGAGGACTGGGGGGACAGAGATCTAATAACCAACCATTTGGTGACTGTTGATGGCAGGTGATACAGAAGATGGCAGCGGCAAGAACAAAGGCTAAGAACAGTTGGGTCAATATCAACATGGCAACTGAAAGAGCAATGTGATAAGCCCAGAGCTGAGGATACAAGAGCTAATTGAATCAATATAGCCAGAAATGTGTAAGATGATAAATGGCAACTAATAACTGACACCCAGCTGTGGTGTTGGGGAAACAAAGAGATGTTGGAGGCTGTGCTGGACGGGAGGACACATTCCCATTTAAAGAAACGGCTGATCCTCTGCTCCTGCAAGCCTCTTCCATGCAGGACTGTGGGCTGACCCAGCCAGAGCCTCTGGTTTATGATACTCTCTGGAACTGTTGATTTTTATCAGAAACTTCCCTATTTTAAAATTTTGACAACTAATTCAAATCTAAAACACTGTGTAGGTCTACACTAGGCAGGTCAAAAACAACAACAACAAAGAAAACTGAAACCCAACATATTTGAAGGATAGATTGGATCCTAAAGCCATCAGTTTTCTACATACACATGACGGGAATTTTTTAGGAACTAATATTTCTCATAGTAAAGAGACCATTCTCTAAAGTTCAGAAATTCTTACTGTTTCACTTATTTTTTGTTGCAGTTATATCCATAAATATATGTTTAATAATTTACTTTAAGAATGACATATAGAATTTGAATAAATTTTGATGTAGTGTATAAGAAGTCCAAATTCTTTCTTTTACAGAGAGATGTGTTGGTCCAGGCACCATTTGTTAAAAAGTCTATTCTTTCCTCATTAAATAGTCTTGGCATCTTTGTAGAATATCAGTTGGCCATTAAATTAAGCTTTTATTCCTGGAGTCTCACTTCTAATTTGTTGATTCACATTTCTCTCCTTATGCCTGTTCCACACAGTCTTAATTGCGGTAACTCTGTGGTAAGTTTTGAAATTGAGAAGTGTGAGTCCTCCCCCTTTGATTTTTTTTAAAGATTATTTTGACTATTCTGGGTTACTTGCATTCCTATAGGATTAACTTCTCAATTTCTGCAAAAAAAAAAAAAAAAAAAAAAGCACCCAGAGTTTTGAAAGGAATTTCATTGATTCTGCAGATCAATTTGGGAAAATTACCATTTTATTATTAACTCTTCTGATGTATGAATGTGGGATCTTTATCCTATATAATACAAGGGTAATATGCAAATTGACCGATCAGCAGAATGGCCAGTCGCTATGACACACACTGACCACCAGGGGGCAGACACTCAATGCAGAAGCTGCCCCCTGGTGGTCAGTGCACTGCCACGGGGGGAGCACTGCTAAGGATGTCCAACTGCCAGCTTAGGCCCACTCCCCGCTGTCAGTCACACATCCCCTGAGGGCTCCCAGACTGCAAAAGGGCTTCTGAGGAACACCCCCACCCAGTGCAAGAATGTTGGTCACTGGGCC
The DNA here is from genome assembly GCF_951640355.1 of Cnephaeus nilssonii. Lineage (NCBI taxonomy): Eukaryota > Metazoa > Chordata > Mammalia > Chiroptera > Vespertilionidae > Cnephaeus > Cnephaeus nilssonii. The sequence continues at coordinate 48,790,113 of NC_137086.1, read as the reverse complement.
TTTAGTATATATATAAAAGCCTAAGCAACCATTGGACCATTGGACCATTTGACCAGTAGCTATGATGCACACTGACAATCGGGCAGATACTCAAAGCACAGGCATAGAAACATGGAACAGACTGATGAATCTCAGAGGGAGGGGTGGGAGGGTGGGAAGAGATTAACCAAAGATCTTATATGCATACTAGAGGCCCGGTACTCTGTGTACCGGTGAGGTCCCTCGGCCTGGCCTATGGGATTCAGGCTGAAACTGGTTCTCTGACATCCCCTGAGGGGTCCCGGATTGGGAAAGGGCACAGGCCAGGCCGAGGTACTGCACTGGTGCACGAATCCATGCACCAGGCCTCTATTATATTTATATTTATTTGTATTTTCCTTTATTTCAAAAATGTTTTATAGTTTTCAGAATGTAATAATTGTCCTTTGTTGTTGAAGTAATTCCTAAGCTTTGTTTCTAATTATAAATTTTTAAAATTTAATTTTCAGATTTTATAGTTATTGTATTGAAATATAATTGATTTTCTAAATACTGATCTATTCTGCAATAATATTAAACTCATTTATGTTTTTGAATAGTTTGGTTTGTTGTTTTACTTTGTGTGTTTGAATTTCTTAGAATTTTTGATATGTCAGGTCATGTCACTGAAAAATTGACATAAATGTACTTCTTCCTTCCTTTGCAATCTAGATGCATGTATTTATTTTTCTTGCCTAACTGTCCTGGTTCAAACTCCAGTACAGTCATACCAATTCCTTTTGTATCATCATTTTTGTCATGGTCTTAAAAACAATGCGCAAACTGAACTACAAATAAAATGCATACAAATTAGAATAAATAATAAAATAATGGACTTATAAGAAACAAAGTTCTGCCCTGTGCACAGAGTAGGCACAAAACAAATGTTTGAAAAATGAACTAGTGAATTCCAAATTATTCTCATATCTCTTCTGTTTCCTCTATCATCTTGGGAATTTCTTTGCACATTTCTGTGCCTTGCTAGGAAGCTTTCTCTGATGTAATAATTATGTACAGGTTTACAGAGATTGTATGCACATGACAATTCCTACAGCCATTTTTCCTACCACTACCCTCATGTCACACTGGGGCATTGGACAACACAGAAGTACTATTTTCCTGCACTCTGCTGGGAAGTGTACCTCAAACTCCTGCTCTGATAAGATTCCCTTTAAGAGGAATACTAACCTGGTTCTTCTAGCATCTTTTTCTCCTCTAAGGGATTGTAAATTTTCTCAAGACCAACAGAAAAATAAAAGCTTTTGAAGAAATACATCTTCTTCAAAATATAACTTTTCTGGCATGAACTTTAAAGCCTAAATGTAAGAAGCTCCAGAAGTTCAAGTCTTTGAATCTCAAAAACATCCATCAGTAACCAATGATCATACTCTTTTTCTCTGCCTGCAGTCTATTGTAATACCTCTTCCATATGACAATAGATTCTTCATTGCTTAGCTGTCTGAATGGTGAATGGTCATGTCCTCAACATAAATGACTGGCCATAGGAGGAAAAAAACAACTAAAATATAAAGGTACTAAATATATTACATACCGATACAATTTTTTAAAATATATTTTTATTAATTTCAGAGAGAAAGGGAGAGGGAGAGAGAGAGAGAAACATCAATGATGAGAGAGAACCACTGATTGGCTGCCCTCTGCATGCCCCCCACTGGGGATTGAGCCTACAACCCAGAAATGTGCCCTGACCAGGAATTTGAACAATGACCTCCTGGTTCATAGATCGATGCTCAACCACTGAGCCACACTAGCTGGGCCATGCTGATATAACTTAAAGTAGAAGCTCTTTTCTGGGGGGTCCTCATGATCCTATAAATGCACATTTACTTTATCATCAAAGTCTCAGGACTGGATGTGAGGCATCCAATGACAGGTGGTTATAGGTGAGTAGAAGAGCTCCACTCCCCAAAGGAAACTGAAAACCCAGCCCAGACACAGAATTATACACAGCAAGGCCAAGTAAGTGTTTCAAGGCACAGAATCAAAAAAGATGCTAAACTTTGGCATTGTTATGAGAGCCTGAATTCTGCTTCTATAGGAGGGGTCTGAGAGCAATAAGTTGCAGAAAGTATATACACTGAGTGGCCAGCTTAGTATGATCTCTGAACGCATAATAATCTGGCCACTCAGTTTATTTGTACCAAAAGTGTTCTAGACTTTTGCTGGAGATCAACCACCTATTTGCCCTAAGCTTTCTATCTGCCAGTGCAAAGGGAAAAACTGATCAGGTGCACAATTTATAGAATCTTTGATATCAAATAAATGAGGTACTCAAGAGAAGTACACTGAGTGGCCAGATTATTATGCGTTCAGAGATCATAATAATCTTGCCACTAAGAGTATATATATATATATATATATATATATATATATATATATATATAGTCAGCTAGAGCAGTATGGAGATCTAAGAATATTAAGACATGTTTCCACAGAGTGGTTGGAAATACTGAAGACAAGACCCAGCAATTTTACTGATTAAATTGGCAAGAACTAGGCCACCAGATGAATGATCTGGGCTCCAGTCCTAGAATATTAAGCAAGCAAACAGCAGAGTACAGAGTGAGGATCAAGGCATAAACTGAAACTTATGATCATGATGAGAAGGGCAAGCCTGGGCATTCCCTGCAGAGGGGACCAGGACCGGAAGTCAGGAACAAGAAAGTGAAGAAACCAGTAAAATGGAGTAGAGTCGAAGGAGGAATGCTACAGGATTAAAAAATACTTTTGGGGAATTGTTGATTAAAGAGAAGGTACCAGTAGAAATATCGTAAGTCATTAGGCAAAAGCTATAGCAGAATCCAGTAAGTTATGAAGGAGCCAAGCGTTAACAGATGAACTATGTCTACACATGCTTCCCAGCCTAAAAATGTTGTTCAACATTCAAATAAGTTGGTTTTAGCAGGTTATGGTTATTGACAACCAGTATTGGCTCCTACTAATGATTTTTGCCCTCAAAAACTAGCTGTTTAATGATCTATTCTACACCTTTTGCTCAGAATCAGTGAGACATTTATTGACCTTCACTGCAGAGTCGATAGAATTCTGTCAGAGGGCCACACATGTCTTGAACTGTCTTTCCTTTTAATATCTCAGTATTTCACTTTAAAGATGAAGAAATAGGACCACAGAGTATGTTACCGATCCCCAAATCATTAAATACTTAGTATCAGATTCGGAGCTCAAGTACAATTTTTGCTTCATTTGGGGGAATTTTGCTTTAATTTTCAACTTATTATTTACTTAACATCCATACCACACTTTCCTAGGTATCATTTGCTGTAAAACAAATTACCTCCCAAAACACAGTGGCTTAAAGCAATCATTTATTATTCTCTCTCATGGTCTTCTGGATTGGCTGAGCTCAGCCAGGGGGTGCTCACTCAGGGTTTGTCCATGCACTTGTCAGAGATGGTGGCTGGGGTTAGAGTACTTGCACATTGCCTCTCCAGGAGGCCTGGGAATCTCCCAGCATGCCATCTGTGCTCCCCGATGGAACATTCAATGAGTGTCGCGGGGGCGGGGCGGGGGGTGGCCTCAGGGGAAGCTTCAAGACGATGAGATAAACTCAGGAGTCCCAGAATGCCCACTTCATCCTATTTTCAAGCAAGCCTCTCTGGCCATCCCTGATTCAAGGCTAGTGAAAGTAGTCTCTGCTTCTTATGTGAGAAGCAACATGTATGTATGGAAAGAAAGTAGTTGATGCAGTCCATTTTAGGAGAACTTCTAACACTTCTGTTTAAGATGAAAAGAATTAAAAATAGTTATGTTGCAATGTATAGACTATTGCTAATCTTTCTTTCTTCTAGACTTGCTATCAGCCTCTTGATGTTTTCATCAAGACCATAAAACAAACTGTCTAAATCCCCAAGTACTTAAAATAGTAAATGTTAGTGCATGTGTTAAACTCTTGGGATTATTGGCTAAAATGAAAAGTATAGGGGTATATTTATTTCCTCATAATGTTTTACCTATTATTAACCTAGATAAAGTGGAAATTTTGTGAAGTAAACATATACCTACTTCTTCTGTATATGATGATACTTATATATAAATAGCATGATTTACTAAAATACTTTTCCTCAATAATGTTGCCACAAAACAGTCTTAACATATTGCTGGGGTCCATCCAGCATGGCTCATTGGTTGAGCCTCTACCTATGAACCAGGAGGTCATGGTTCAATTCTGGGTCAGGTCACATGCCTGAGTTGCAGGCTGGATCCCCAGTGTGGGGCATGAAGGAGGCAGCCAGTCAATGATTCTCACCATTGATGTTTCTATTTCTCTCTTCCTCTTCCTTCCTCTCTGAAGTCAATAAAAATATATTTTAAAAATAAAATTAAATATTGCTGTATATTTAAATCATACTAATATAACTAATGTTAATCTTGACTGAATATTTCAGCTTACCAATACAAATTATTTTAAATCATGCTTTTCTTATATTTGAGTCCTTAGCTTTCAATGGCCAAGAATTATTCCACTCTCAACTTGTAACATGGTCACCAAAAGTTTATCAGGTTCTCTAAATTTAATATATTTTTTTCCTCTAGGAAATATAATTGACCCTTGAACAATGCAGGCATTCGGGGCACTTACTCCAAGTTGAAAATCCACATAAAACTACATTCAGCCAGGCCCTAAGCATGCATGGATTCTGAACCTCCAATTAACCCTTGAATAATGCAGGTTTGAACTTTGCAGGTCAATTAAAAATCCCCAACATATATGTGGACCAACACAGTTCAAACCTGACTTGTTCTACGCTCAACTGTAGTTTATGAGATATACAGAATGAAGAAAGTTATTCATCCTACTTAGGGAGAGACGACTGTGTATGACACTTTTCCCAAACCTCAAAAGGGATTCTTGGGTCTGAAATAACAATAAAATGTTGCTGGTACTGAGGAATGAGAACCTATTTGAGTTACTAGGGAACGTTGACTCCTTCAATGCCACCATCCAGCCTACCCCAGTATAAGGTCAAGGTCATGAGGCAGAGAAAACAATATCTGGGAAGTCTTTTCTGTTGTCAATGCTCATTCAAATAAAGTTTAAAAAAGAAAGCCTGACTTTGTTTTAATATGGTCATTAGGATGATCAAATAAAATGAAATGTCAAAGCAATTTGCAAACTTAACAGCACTATAAAAATATAGTTTCTTATGATTGTCCCAGAATAAATTTTTATTATGCATAATGCAGAATATGCTAATTTGCTATGTGGAAAACAGATTTTGTTCAGCATGAGTGGCAACACTATAAAGTGAATCTTCAAAAGCAACTGATTTCTTTGTATACCCTTAGTGTAAACAGCCCCTCCATTAGATGCACAGTCCCCAGAACAACTGCATGCTGTGATTCTGTCATTCGTTTAAATTTAAAAACTTTTGTTTTTAAACGTATTGCTTAACCATAGTAGGAAAATTTAAATACACGGATTGCTTTTTTTAAAAAGAAGCATATTATCCCACTACACAAAGTAACAGCTGTTAACCATTTGGCCTATTTTTATAAATACCTATCTATAATTTTCATATAGATAAGACAGGGATGGAAAAACAGATGGAGATAGGTGGCATACCTGTTTCATTTCCAGCTCTTTCTATGTAGCAATATAACACGTTTTGGGGAAAGGGCATGGTCTAAAATAAGGGACAGAATCTCCCCCTTTCTCAAATTCCTGTCAAGACAGCACAGGTAATGCAGACAGGAAATTTCTATTCTCCTTAAGAGAAACTCTAGAGGATATCACTCAACTCATGGAAATCTGAAATGGTCTGGCCGGCATGGCTCAGTGGTTGAGCGTTGACCTATAAACCAGGAGGCCACGGTTTGATTCCCACTCAGGGCATATGCCCAGGTTGTGGGCTCAATCCCCAGTGTGGGGTATGCAGGAGGCAGCCTATCAATGATTCTCTCTCATCATTGATGTTTCTATCTCTCCCCCTCTCCCTTTCTTAGTTTCAAGCAAGAGTGAGATAAGAGGAATGGAATGGGGAGGGAACACAAGGTGTCAAAGACTCACCATTGCCTGCCTTGCTCCCGGAGGCCTTTCCTATCGGCCACTATGCTCAGCAGAGCCCACAGCTTCCAGCCGAGCTCAGGGACAGCGCACCTGTAAAAGCATTCCTGTCCTGAGGAATAGTCTGTTCACCTTCTGTACTAGGCAACTGGCTCTTCATAGAAAGCCCAGCTGGATTACCTACTTCCAGGAAGACCAACCATATTGAAACAAAAAAAAAGAAACAGGATATATTTTTTAACTTCATTGCTCCTAGCTATACACAGGGGAGAAACTTACATTTAATTTCTGTCCCTCTATGAAGTTCACGGGTAGCAGTCAGACCACTGACCCTGATACACCATGGTCTGAGGTCAAGGCAAGGTCTATCAGAAGGAATCAGCAATCTACATAACTGCACATAAAAACAGTAACAGACTGTTTCCAAACAAACCGTCCATGTGTTGCTAAATGCAGCCGTCTCTTGCTCACTGGAATGATCATGTTGGCGTTTTATGTTGTTGTTTAAAATAGCTCCTTTGAAGAATGTATCAACATTATATTAAATGACCTGCTTTCAGATATTCTCATGGCTCACAGTGATTTTAGGGGGGTGTTCTTCACCTCTAAAAATCTCAGCTTTCTGCACCCATTTTCCTTTTTTGTTTTGTTTTGTTAATTCTCACCTGAGGATATTTTTCTATTGCTTTTCAGAGTGGAAGGGAGGGGAGAGAGACACATTGACTGGTTGCCTTCTGCCTGTGCCCTGACAGGGGGTGGGGAGCAAACCCAAAATCCAGGTACTTGCCCTGGCAACCCTCCAGTGCAAGGGCCCACACTCTAACTACTGAGCATACCAGCCAGGGCACCTCTTCACCTTTTTTATTTGTTTCTAGAGGATCTAGCACCTTCTAAAATCCTGAATACCTAAAATATTTATTTTAGAGTCTATCTTCTTTCCCAATCTCATTTCAACATAAGCTCTATGAGGACAGGAATTTTTACTCATTTGTATATTCTCATGCCTAGGATAAGCAAGTCATATAATAGGTAACTAATACGTGGCTGTTGAGTAAAGGAATGAACCAGTGGACTCACAGGATATGATGCAACTTGGTTTGTCTTCCACTGTCTCTTTAAAAGTATTTTGTGGAGCTGGTTTATATTATTCCCCAGAGCGAAATTTGTAGGAGGCCCTAGAACCCTTCTGATTGCTTTTAGGTGATGGAGACCCTCTCATTACTTTGGGCCATAAAGTATAATTTTATCTGTCATTTCAGAAATTCATATATTGAGTTCAAAAGAATAATCAATACTGAAAGCTATGATTTAAAGGTAGACCTTTACCCCTCTTCCAGTCTGAGCCTGATGGATTAGTAAAGAGGAAAATATTTGGAGAGGCAGATTGCATTACCCTTTATTCAATCTTTTAGGGCTGCTATATGAACTTTGTAGCCTGGAGCACATTCCTGTGAAAGGAATAAGCATGCCACCCTGTTGAATTCAGGGGCATGGAAGTAGTATTCACTCTCTCCCTCCCACTGACAGTGGGTTAGATCTTGTGATTTGCTTTAAATGGATAGAAAAGTGATGCCACTTCCATATCTATATATAAAAGCCTAAGCAACTGAATGACCGAACCACCAGTTGACCGGTCGCTATGACGCGCACTGACCACCAGGGGACAGATGTTCAATGCAGGAGCTGCCCCCTGGTGGTCAGTGCACTCCCACAGCCAACCTCCCGCACCTCTATTGGCCCGATTGCCAGCCAGGCTGAGGGACCCCACCCATGCATGAATTTGTGCACCAGGCCTCCAGTAGAGTTATAAAACACTGATTTCTATCTGGTATGTTCTCTTTGGCTCTTCTGCATTCTTGTACTGGAGGAGAGGGCATCTGGCAAGGAAATAAGGGCAACCTTGACCACCAAGCATTGAGGAAATGAGGCCTTCAGTCCAGTAGCCCAGGAGGAACTGAATCCTGCCAATAACCACCGAGTGAGCTCAAAAGCAGATTCTGTCCCATTTGTCTTATAATAATGTATCATTTTTCTAAATAACACATAAAGTTTTTCAATTGTGAAGAATAATAAAACTTTTACTCTGAATCCATGAGACAATACACATGATCTATTCAGTACAGCTGACTGAAAGTATCATTTTTACTTTGGGTTTAATCTAGTCGTGGGTTAAGACTTCTCTTTGCTAGGTAACATACATTTGTTCTCTTTCATATGATAAACACCAACCTACTCTTTAGTCACTTCTCTTCCTCTTCTAAACATTCTGACCATCAAACCAAACAGATTACGCCCTGGAGCCTTTTCAGAGAATGGAGTCAGTAGCATAGAAGGGCTTTAGGACTCACCACTGCCATCTAGGCTTTTCTTTTATTCTTTTTAAGTTTTGCAAAGTCTATCTATCATCTATCTATCTATCTATCTATCTATCTATCTATCTATCTATCACCTATCTATCTATCATCATTTTTCTTTTTTATTGAAAAAAGGATTTTATTTTTTTCATTTTTAAATATATTTTTATTTTTGATAATATTACAGATATCTCCCATTTTTCCTGCTTTCCTCCCACTCCGACTTACTCCCCCTCCTTCCAGGTCTTCACTATCTTATTGCCCCTGTCCATATCATTATTTTTCTATAACAACTCAAAAGCTTTATTGAGATACATTTGATATACAAAAAAAAAAAAAAAAAAAAAATCCACCCTGACCAGTGTGGCTCAGTGGTAGAACGTGGGCCCAAGCACTAAAGGGTCACAAGTTTGATTCCCAGTCAAGGTTTTACCTGGGTTGTAGGTTCAATCCATGGCCCTAGTTGTGTGTGTCGGGGGGTAGGGGGGTGGGGGGAGGGAGGCAACCCATCAATATGTTTCTCTCACATTGATGTTTATCTCTCTCTCTCCCTCTTCTGTATCATCCTAGGAAAGGAGACTTTTCCTACCATCTCCTCTCCCCATCTAATCATACCTAGAGCTGTCCTGTGAGAAACAGAGCATCTTTTTGTTGTCTTTTCATTAACATAATATTAGAAAAATCATACTTTCAGGAGGCACTTTGCTAGAGGAAGAATTCAGAAGCACTGTACCCAAAATGAATTTGTGTGGCTTAATTTTTTTCAATTAAAGAATTAAAATTGCATTTTAACCTATTTATAATTAGGTTTTTTGTAAAATGTATTCATGTGAAAAATTAGTGTGATTTTTGTAGTTCTGGAGATTAATAATAATAGTTTCATTTAAATAAAAGATAATAGCCAATTGTGATCATTTAAAAGACTGCATACAAAACATTAATTTGGAGGTAGGTGAACAATCAGACAATGAAATATTTAGCATTAAACTTTGAAAAAAAATCATCAGGAGAAGAGTGATAACATTTTGTTCAAATGACCATAAAAGGGACAGGATTAATGTAGTAAACCAGGGTAAGCTTTAAGAGAATTGAAAGTTACATTTTCAATGAAATTTCAGAGGTTGTTGCATGAGAAGAGGCCATGTTGCCATGAAAAAAAAAAAAAAGATGAAGTATCACAGTGTTTAGTATGAAACCTTATTTCTGAAATTAACCAGGACACACAATGAACAGAAGGGATGTTGCTAACAAAGAGTTTAATAAATTAACTTAAGGAATTATCTAAGAATTCAAAGGAGTAATAAAATGAAATGAGAAATAAAATTAGAATTATGCAAGATATATCTAAGAGTCTTGATATCAATATACTAGAATTTCCAGGAATACAGCACAATGTGAATATAATAGAATCAGTAATTTAAAGAATAATGAAAGATAATTTCCCTGAATTGAAGAAAAAATAGAGTCTGTAGACTGAAAAATTCTGATTAAGTTTATGAATATCCATGGAAAAATATTTCTAAATGCATACATTAAGGAAAATACAAAGAGATATAGAGTTAAACATAGGAGAGAGAGAGAAATCTACCAGGAGGTTGGTTGTATAATCATAACATGAAATGCTAGAAAAAAATCCAACAATGTCTGGGAAGTTCTGAGTGGGAATCAGTGGAAGCCATAGAATTCTATATTCAGGTCTTTATCTGAAATTTCCCCTGAGGCAGTAAAATACAATAGATATAACATTCCAAAGAGAGGTACCAGATTACACTGGTAATTTTCAAAAGACTTAGCTAGAAAAATATTTCCACAATTCTGAACACCTCACATTGAGTTAAAAAGGAACAAGTTTTCATGGTGAAAGGAAGAGGATATTTTTGAGGGAGCTACTGGTGTGTTAAGCATCCCACTTGTCTGGGGGACTGGGGCATGGGATCCTGTCCCCCAGCTCAAGTCTAGTGTGAAGGGTCCATGAACTTCATTGAACATAGAGTTAATGCAGAAGACAAGGTACCTTTAATAATTTTAAACATATTTTTTCAACAAGCTTCAGAAAGTAGTATCAATGCAATATGACCAGACATTCATGATAAAAGAGAAATTAAATACCGTGAATTCTCAGTACAAAAATAATGGTCAAAATAAAGCAAATGCACACATACACACCATTTACATAGACACAATTGATATGTCTCCCTTTAAGTGACCTGGAAACATTAGGCTGCTTTCTGACTCTTCCCTGGAAAATCTAAAAGAAAAAAGCAACCTGGACAGATGTTTTGAAGGTGGGGAAAAATGGAATGAAGGTAAGAGAATGGTGTTTGATGACCTGTGTACTCTCAGGAGCAAAAGATATATGACTGTTTCCAGTAGAATAGATGAGGGTCACACATGAGATAAAGTCAGATGGATCTTATCTTAGATCTAAGACCAGGATCAGAAGAGACAATCTAAATGTAATCCCAGGTTCCCAAAAGATGTAGAACAAATCTATTATCAGTAAGAGGAGAATGTATCATCTGAGTCAAAATAATTGCTAGTGAGAGATATAAACTATGTCTCAGGGGTATGTTCTATAAAACCATGATATTTATTTCCACCAAGTCTAAATATTTCCTCCACCTTTTATCTTTCCTTTCTCCAAGGATTAATTAGGGTAGGTTGGCCTAGCTGCCATAACAAATGGCCCCCACCTAAGTAGTTCAGTACAATAATGGCTTCTCATTCCCATCATTGGTTAGTTGGGTGTTAGGTAGGCAGTCTTCCATCTGGTGATTGAGAAAATCAGCCTCCTTTCATTTACTAACACTGTCTTGAAGTGTTCCATTGGGTTTTCTACCTCTGGCCAGGAGATGATGAGAGAGAGCATGGAGAAGTTACACCCAACCCGCTCCTATCTTACTTACCTCAGACTGCTAGTGACCCTTCCCTTATGCTTACATTTCATCAGGGAAAACTAGTCATATGGCTCAACCAAGAAGAAAAGAAGTGGGATGTTCAGGAAGAAGAAATGGGTTTGATGAGCATCTAGCTGGTCTCTTCCAACTGGCTGGCATCAAGCTCTAACCTCAAAGGAGTTGTAAACTGGAAGAGGAGGAATTTGGAAATAGAGCAGAAATCAATATGTCTCTCATTCTTTTCACTTGCAGCAGTCCTGAATTGAAGGCAGGGGAGTAACTGCAACTTTATGTGAATTTGGAAGCTTTAGTTATATATGAGTTTGGGCATTTTAAGTAGAAATTTGAGATTATGATTTGTGTCTTGAAATAATCTCAGGGTTTTACAACTGTTAAAAGTATCTATAAATGATTTGGAAATGTCAGAATTTTCATTGCTTGGGAAAAACTAGTCCCACTGAGCAAAGTTAAAGAAGAGTGAGGTCATACGTGGAATCTAATGAACAAAATAAACTGTTGAACAAAATAGATCCAGAGACATAGAAGCATGGAACAGACTGTGAAATCTCAGAGGGAAGGTGGGGAGTGGGAGTGTGTAGGTGGGAAGAGATCAACCAAAGAACTTGTATGCATATATGGATAACCCATGGACACAGACAATAGGGTGGTGGAGGCCTGGGGCCATAGGCAAGGGGCAGGCTATAAGGGGTCAATAGGATAAAGAAGGGGACATATGTAATACTTTCAACAATAAAGATTCAATAAAAAAAGTTCAATTTGTAATAGCATAGTTTTATAGATTATACTAGAAGCCCGGTGCACAAAATTCATGCATGGAGGGGGGTTGTCCCTCAGCCCAGCCTGTACCCTCTCCAATATGGGACCCCTCGAGGGATGTCCGACTGCCCATTTAGGCCTGATCCCGGTAGGCAGTCGGATCCCTAAATGGGCAGTCGGACATCCCTCTCACAATCCAGGACTGCTGGCTCCCAACTGCTTGCCTGCCTGCCTTCCTGATTGCCCCTAACCGCTTCTGCCTGTGAGCCTGATCACCCCCTAACCACTCTGCTGCCAGCCTGTTTGGACCCAACTTCCCTCCTCTACCGGCCTGGTCACCCTTAACTGCCCTCTCCTGCAGGGTTGATCACCTCCAACTGCTCTCCCTTGCAGGCCTGGTCCCTCACAACTGCCCTCTCCTGCCGGCCATCTTGTGGTGGCCATCCTGTGTCCACATGGGGCAGGATCTTTACCACATGGAGGCAGTTATATTGTGTGTTGCAGTGATGATCAATCTGCATATTACTCTTTTATTAGATAGGATAGAGGCCTGGTACAGGGGTGGGGGCCAGCTGGTTTGCCCTGAAGGGCATCCCGGATCAGCTGGGGTTTCCCTTGGGGTATGGAGCGGCCTGAGCGAGGGGCCTGTGGTGGTTTGCAGGCCGGCCACGCCCCCTGGCAACCCAAGCAGAGGCCCTGGTGTCTGGAATTTATTTTCCTTCTACAATTGAAACTTTGTAGCCTGGAGCAGAGCCAAGCCTGGGGCTCCCTCCGAGGCCAGCAGCCATTTGTGTTGGGGTTATAATTGAAACTTTGTTGCCTTAAGCGGGTGGGCCTGGCCAGGGTGTGTGGAAAGCTTTGCTTCCCCTGTTGCCGGCGGCAACCCTGGCCTGCTCTCTCAAGCTCCATTCTGCCGCCACTTGTTTGAATTTGTTTACCTTCTATAATTGAAACTTTGTAGCTTGAGTGGAGGCTTAGGCTTGGCAAGGGAAGTTGGAAACCTTGGCTTCCTCTGTTACCTAGGAAACCTTGCTATCTGTGGCTATAGCCAACTTGGTTTGGGTTAATTTGCATACTCGCTCTAATTGGATGGTGGGCGTGGCTTGTGGGCGTGCCTTGTGGGTGTGTCGGAGGTATGGTCAATTTGCATATTTGTCTATTATTAGATAGGATACAAAAAGAGAAAGGATGAAGAAAGGATGATAAGATTTGTTATAGAAATAGTGTAACAGTCTGATAATGAAAGAACCTGTCTTTTGACTGTATATTCATGTTCTGATGTGTTTCAAGCACAAGATGTTAAATAGATTGGAATTTTTGTTTAGCTTTTCTCATAATTATATAAATGGATATAATAAACATTAATGCAAAAAAAAAAAAAGAAGAGTGAGGTGCCCTGGCCGGTGGACTCAGTGGTTAGTGCATGTGGCCACTAACACTCAAAGATCTTGGGTTTGATTCCTGGTCAAGGGCACATACCTGGGTTGCAGGTTTTATCCCCAGCCCCAGCTAAGGCACATGCGGGAGGCAACCAATTGATGTGTCTCTCTCACATCCATGTTTCTCTCACTTTCTCTCTCTCTCTCTCTCTCTCTCTCTTTCCCCCTCTCTTCAACTCTCTCTAAAAAAATCAATGGAAAAAATATCCTTGGGTGAGGATTAACAAGAAAAAAAGGAGAAGAGTGAGGGAGCAAAATTAAGTTGTCTTGTGATTGCATCCCACTAATTGGGCTAGTTTAGCATACTGGTTATATAGATTCTTGTTCATTCACTTGAAACAGTTTCTGGCATATTTTGTTCCTCTCTGCTCTGATTACACCTATTAATTGGTAGAGGCCCAGGGCTTCAATTAACTCCAGAGGGTGTTGTAAGCTCACAGGCCAATGATCAAAGATGACAGATTCTTGACTTCTGGGCAACCAAAGGCACCATCCAGTTGTGAAACAGCAAAAAATGCCCAAAGAATGCAAACAGGCACAACATGTTGCAGTCTTATTCTTTCCTCCATTACACACACACACACACACACACACACACACACACACACACACACACGAGGTCTGGGAAGTGAAAAAAGGAGTTGGGAACAATACAGGGAAATCATTCCTCACTATTAATGAATCTGTTAAGATATCATGATAGATTTCCTCTCAATATGTATGGGATATGGGTTTAAAAAAACATTTTTGTTCTGTGTTTTCATGTGGGATATATTATATATAATATATATTTTTTTATTTATTTCAGAGAGAAAGGGGGGGGAGAGAGATAGAAACATCAATGAGAGAGAATCATTGATCTGCTGCCTCCCGCATTCCCCCTATTGGGTATCATGCCCGAAACCCACACATGTGCTCTGACCGGGAATCAAACCATGACTTCCTGGTTTATAAGTCAACGCTGAACCACTGAGCCACACCAGTGGGCCATGTGGGATATTTTGAAGGCAGCAGAATTCATGGCCAAGGTCATAGGAAGGTTAGTAAAGACATATTCTTGGGATTTCTACGCATGAGAGAGACTTGAGATCTTTCACCTGTTTCCTGGGTCACTGAGTTTTGTTGAATACAGATGAGTATACCGATATGACCTAGATGGGTTGTGAAGATAGCTGAGAGAGACTGTGAGTGGCTAGAATAAAAATGTCATAGGGCAAGACAAAGAGACCCTAGTGGCTGAAACTTCAGGAAGGAAAGTGACAAGCTGAAATCAGGGAAATAATACTGGGCTGAGATTTCAGAAAATTAGATCTAGAGATTTGAAGCAGGAGTCAAGTTGGCAACACTATAGATCAGTCATGTCTTCTCTCCATTTCATAATCCTCGTATGACACCTAGACTTAAATGCAATTTGTTACCAGAGTTCTGAAAAAGTCATTGCTACTGTGCCATGACTGAATATTTTTGTTTCCCAAAATTCATATGTTATAACCTAACCCCAATGTGATGGTGTTTGAAGGTGGAGGTAAGGTCTTTGGGAGGTAATTAGGTCATAAGGTGAAGCCCCCATGAATTTTAGAGCCCTTAAAAAAGAGACAATGGAGAGCTTTCTTGCCCTTTCTGTCATGTGAGGATTCAGGGAGAAGGTGGATGCTGATGAATCTGAAGGCGACCTTTACCAGACACTGAATCAGCCAGCGCCTTGGTGTCGAACCTTCCAGCCTTTGGAACTATGAGAAATGTTTGCTGTTCAAGCCACCCAGTCTCTGGTATTTTTGTTATAGCAACCTGAATGAACTAGGCCAGTTTGTCTTAACAAAAATATGAGCTAATGGTTTTCAGAACTGGCCCTATGGGATACTCCTGCTGCAACCTAGACTCCTCTCTACCCACTTCCCTTGGATACTTAGGATTTCTCTATTCTTTCTGCAGGTCTCTCAACCAGAGTAGATGCCCTGGCCTATACTCCAGGTTCTGACTCTACCAGATTCTTGTCTTGGGTTCCAAAAGAACTGAGCCCTCTCTTAGTCATCCTGGCATGATCTAAATGGAATTCCTGGCCCTGTATATGAATATTCTGTCATATCCAATCCATATCTTGGTCTTGATGTTTTTAAAGCACATTACATTTGCTTCTTAACTTCTAACATGAAACCAGGTGAAGTTGGACTTAGTTTTTACTCATTGACTCCCTCTATGCTTTTGTAAATTATGGTAAAATAATTGATATTAATTCCCTAAATATAAGTGGCATCATTCCAGAAATCTTGATTGCTGCTGAATTAAACTATTTAAATTTTCTTTAGAGAAATGAATTTGCCACTGCATGGAGCCTAGAAAATGCATTCAATTCAGGGTTGGTCAAGTGCTTTTTATCTACCTTATTTCGTATTTTCTTTTCTATACCTCAATATTCTCCATTATACTGTTTAGTACAGTAATGGACAAGTAGGGTAGGTTAGGGACTATTAATATTAAATCAGAATCAAGGTGCATTTTGACTTCTGTACATAATAATAAATAATTAGAGTAAGCAGGATATTTTGCTGAATATAATTAAAGAGTCCCAAATAAAGTAAACACTACATTCAAAATTTTAAAAATAAGGTAGGTTTAAAAATCACAGTATTTGAAAAACATTGGCAATATACCAAGGGACAATTTTCATTGTATTGTCAATGTTTCATGATAAAATAAAATGCCTAAAAATATATTTAACCAAGGAGGTGAAAAACCTGTACTGGGGAACTATAATACACTGAAGAAGAAACTGAAAAGGATATAAATAATTAGAAGGAAGTATCATGCTCATGGATAGGACAAATGAACATCATTAAAATGTCCATACTACACAAAGCAATCTATAGATTCAATGCAATCCCTACCAAAATACCAATGGCATTTTTCACAGAACTAGAACAAACAATCCTAAAATTTATATGGAACCAGAAAAGACCCTGAATAGCCAAAGCAATCTTGAGAAAGAACAAAGTTAGAGGTATCACCCTATCTGAAATCAAACTATACTACAAGGCTATGGTAATCTAAACAGCATGGTACTGGCATAAAAACAGACCCATAGATCAATGGAACAGAATAGAGAAACCAGAAATATACCTCCACCTATATGGCCAATTAATCCTATCTAATAAAGAAGGAATATGCTAATTGACCCTCACGCCGTCCCAATGATGGCAGTGCCCACAGCCAATAATGAGGGGAATATGCTAATTGACTGCCCTGCCCTCAAATATGGTGGCACCCACAGCCATAAGATGGTGGTGCCCATTCCCCTCAGCCCCGCCGGGTAACCTGCTTCTCGAGTCCCATAGTCCCCTCAGCCCCCCAGCTCCCCAGGGCCAGCCTGAGGCACAGGCAAGCCTTGGCTGTCGGTTGCCCAGCCGCCCAGGGCTGGTCTGAGGTATAGGCAAGCCTCAGATGGCGGCTGCCTAGCTGCCCAGGGTCACCTGAGGCTCAGGTAACCAGGGCTGGCTGAGGCTTGTGCTGCTGGCAGTGGCAGCAGCAGAGGTGTGATGGGGGTGTCACCTTCCCCTGATCGCCGGGTCACCTCCTGCCCCTGAGGGCTCCCAGACTGTGAGAGTGGGCAGGCCAGGCTGAGGGAACCCCCTCCAGTGCATGAATTTTCATGCACCGGGCCTCTAGTATATAATAAAGGAGTCAAGAATGGGGTAAAGTCAGTCTCTTCAATAAATGGTGTTTGGAAAACTGGATAGACACATGAAAAAGAATGAAACTGAATCACTTTCCTATACCATACATAAGAACAAACTCAAAATGGATTAAAGATTTAAATGTAAGACCCAAAACTATAAAACTCATAGAAGAAAACATAGGCAGTAAACTCTCTGGCATTGCTCATAGTAATATATATATATATGGATACCGCTCCTTGGCCAACTGAAGCAAAGGAAAAAGTTAAACAAATGAAAAATGGGATTATACCAAACTAAGGAATTTTTTTTTTTACACAGCGAAGAAAACTATCAACAAAACAAAAGACAACCTACTGAGTGGTAGAAGATATTCCCCAATGATACATCTGATAAGGGTTTAATATCTAAAATACATAAGGAAGTCTTACAACTTAACACCCCGGCCCCAAAAAATCTAATTTTAAAAATGGGCAGAGGAACTGAGTAGACACTTCTCCATACAGATGGCTAATAGAAATGAAAAGATGCTCAACAGCACTAATCATTAAGGAAATGTAATTTAAAACCATCATGAGATATGGCCCGACATCTGTCAGAATGGCTAATATCAATAAATGAACAAATAACAAGGGTTGGCGAGAATGTGGGGAAAAGGGAACCCTTGTGCCCTGTTGGTGGGATTGTAAATTGGTGCTGTCACTATGGAAAACAGTATGGAGTTTCCTCAAAAAAATAAAAATACAGCTACAATATGACCAACAATTCCACTTCTGGGTATTTATCCAAAAAAATTCAAAACAGTAGTATGAAAAGATATATACACCCCTCTGTTCATTGCAGCATTATTTACAATAGTCAAGAGAAGAAAGCAACCTAAGTGTCCATTGATAGAGAAATGGATAAAGAAGCAGTCGTACATATATGCAATGGAATAGTACTCAGTCAATTAAAAAAATGAAATTTTGCCATTGTAACAACATGGATGGATCTAGAGGGTATTATGCTTAGTGAAAAAATTCAAACAGACAGAAAAAATAACATGTAATTTCACTTATATGTGGAAATGCAAAAGATAAAATAAATGAACAAACAAAACAGAAATAGTCTCATGGATACAGAAAACAAACTGATGTTTGCCAGATGGAAAAAGAGTTGGGAGGAAGGGTGAAGAAGGGGAAGGAATGAATATGTACAAATTGCCAGTTAAAAAGAGTCATGGGTATGTAAAGCACAGCATAGGGAATATAGTCAATAATCCTACATAATAAAAGAGTAATATGCAAATTGACCGCACCTTCACTACACCCAAGCCACGCCCACCAGCCAATCAGGGAAAGTATGCAAATTAACCCAACCAAGATGGCAGTTAATTTGCATATGCTGAGGGAGGGAGGAGTGAAGACAGCATAGAAGGAAGAGGGAGGGAAAATGGAAAGCAAGGCGGCTGCTGGAGGGAAAGTGCGTGAGGCGCTTGCGGCCATAGAAGCGGGCAGCGGCGGGCAGTGGCGGCAGGCACAGCGGGTCAGGGCGCGCAGCAGCGGAAGCAGCGCATGCGGCCGCGGAGGTGGCTGCGACCGCAGGCGCAGGCGCAGCGGGGCGGGTGGGTGGGGTGGGGTGCGCAGCAGCGGCAGTGGCACGAGGCCGTGGAGGCGGCGGCGGTGGCCGTGGGCATGGTGGGGCGAGTGGGCGAGGCGTGCAGCAGTGGCAGTGGTGCGAGGCCGTGGTGGCCGTGGGTGTGGCGGGGCGGGTGTGCAGCGGCTGGCAGCGGCGCGCGCGGTCGCGGGCACGGAGGGGTGGGCGGGTGTGGTGGGGCGTGCCCCACCTGCCACAGCAGGAGAGGTGGGGGGGGGGGGGCGGGAGAGGTGGTGGTGGCTGGAGGGAAGCCTGCCGGAGGTCTTGCAGGAATCTTCCTGCAAAATGGGCTCCTAGTATTATAATAACTTAGATGGCATCAGATGGGTGCTAAACTTATTGGGGTGATCACTTTGTAAGTTATATAAATATATAATCATTGTATTGGACAACTGAAACCAATATAACATTATGTCAACTATAATAGAAAAAAAATACATACAATGATTATTCTGTTTTATAAATCTTATTACTTTGATTAAAATAAGGCTTTACATATTTTAAATTAAAGTATACTTAGAGTACTATAAAATTTAGGTTTTAGTGTATAGTTCGGTGTCCCTTTGTATTCAAATCCCACCCTGCCCCCCCCCCCCATTTGCAATCCCTAGCAACTACACATTTTTGTACCTAGTTTGTCTTTTCCAGAATGTCATAATATAACGAAGTATGCAACATGTAGCCTTTGACATTGATTTATTTATTTAGTATGGTTTATTTGAAATTTATCTTTATGTTATTTGTGTCAGTAGTTCATTACTTTTTATTTTTGTTCTATAAAAGTACTACAATTTGCCCTGATAGGTTCAGTTGGTTGGAGCATGCTTTCAATTCCCAGTCAGGGTACTTGCTGAGGTTGTGTGTTTTATCCTCAGTCCAAGTGCATAAGGGAGGCAACCAATCGACGTTTCTCTCTCTCCCTCTCTCTTCCTCTCTCTCTCTCTGAAATCAGTTGAGAAATGTACTTTGGTGAGGATTTAAATAAATAAATAAATAAATAAATAAATAAATAAATAAATAAATAAAAAGAATTACAATGATTTGTTTATTCATTGCCCATTTATAGGACATCAGAGTTGTTTCTTTTTTTGTTCATCCTCAACTGAGGATATTTTTCCCATTGATTTCTAGAGAGAGAAGAAGGGAAAGAGGATGGGTAAGAGAGAGAGAAAGAAAGAGAGAGAGAGAGAGAGAGAGAGAGAGAGAGAGAGAGAGATTGATGTGAGAATGAGCCCTTGACTGGAAATCAAACCCAAGACTGTTCGGTGCTTGGGCCAACACTCTAACCACTTAACAACACCAGCCAATCCCCCCTCCCACTTTTTTTTGGTGTGAAGATTCAAGTAATATTATTATACACTAGAGGACCAATGCACAAAGATTCGTGCAAGAATGGGCTTTCCTTCCCCTGGCTGCTGACACTGCCTTCGCTCTGGCCGGAGCCGCCTTTCTGCTTTCCCACGCTGCCTAGAGGCCCGGAGTAGCTGGAGTGGTGTGGAACACCTTTGTCCTGCCCTGCCCCACTGCCTCTCGGTGCCTGTGTATGCAAATTAACCCACAATCTTTGTTGGGTTAATTTGCATACTCACTTGTGATTGGCTGGTGGGCGTTGCAAAGGTACGGTCAATTAGCATGTTACTCTTTTATTAGTGTAGATGTTTTTATTTCTCCCAACTGTCATTTGTGCTATTATTGTAATATGCTATATCTTTATGCTATAATCACAAAACCTTGTTACTCTTTTAGCTTTAGACTATAAGTTTTCTTTTAGAGCTGCATGATGTGACAAAGTTTAAATTAATTGAAATGGAATAAAATTTAAAATTTAGTTTCTTAGTAACACTTGCTACATTTTAAGTGTTCAAAAGGCACACGTGGCTGTCTTATTAACAGCATGGAAATAAGTACTTCTATTGTTGCAGGAAATTCTACTGAACAGGGCTGTTTCAGAACCTTAAAGTAAGAAAAAGAAGAATTTATATTTAACTTTTTTAATGTCATTTCTTTCAGTAGTTCCATGTTTTTAAAATGATATTCCTTCTATCTGATGATTCTCTTTCAAGATTTTTTTGTAGTGAAAATCAACTACACAATTCATTTCCTCAGTTATTTTACTGGAAAAGTCTTCACTTTAATGTGTTTTCTGGTGTACATAATTTCTATTTATTTATTCTGACAAATAAAAAATTTATTTGAGGTGTAAAAATGTGCTCTTTTTTGTTAATCCTCATTCAAGGATACTTTTTCCATTGATTTTTTTTAGAGAATGGAAGGGAGGGAGGGAAGAGGAGAGAGAGAGATTAATGCAAGAGATATACATCGACTGGTTACCTCCTGCTCATGCCCTGATCAAGGCCAGGGATTGAACCTGTAACCCAGGTACATGTCCTTGATCTGGTATCAAACTTGTGACTCTTCAGTGTTCAGGCCAATGCTTCAACCACTGAACCATACCAACTAGGGCTAAAATGTTGTTTTGATGTATGTATACATTGTGAAATGATTACCACAATCAAAATATTAACATATACATCACCTCCCAAAGGTATCTTTGTGTTTGTGGGGAGAGGGGATGGCGGAAACACTTGAGATCTACTCTCTTAGCACATTTCAAGTATAGAATGCTTGAATATTAAGGAGAGTCACCATGCTTTGCATTAAGTCTCCAGAATGCATTCATCCTAATGGCAAGTTTGTATCCTTTGATCAATATCTTTCTTCCCCCCCACCCCACCCCTAACCTCCTAGCATCTGGCATTTATCATTCTATTCTCTGTTAATCTTAGTTCCACTTTTTCTTTCTTTCCCTCTTTCTTTCTTTCTCTCTTTCTTCCTTTCTCACTTCCTTCCTCCTTCCTTCCTTCCCTTCCTCCCTTCCTCCCTCCCTCCCTCCTTTCTTTCTTTCTTTCTTTCTTTCTTTCTTTCTTTCTTTCTTTCTTTCTTTCTTTCTTTCTTTCTTTCTTTCTTTCTTCTCTTTCTTTCTTTCTTTCTTTCTTTCTTTCTTTCTTTCTTTCTTTCTTTCTTTCTTTCTTCCTTCCTTTCTTCCTTCCTTCCTTCCTTCCTTCCTTCCTTCCTTCCTTCCTTCCTTCCTTCCTTCCTTCCTTCTTTCTTTCAGATTTCACATGTGAGATGTTGCTACTTTTTTTTTCCTATGTCTGGCTTTATCATTTAGTTTAATGTTCCTTAGTTTTATTCATGGTGTTGAAATGGCAGGATTTTCTTCTTTTTAAAGATTTAATAATATTCCATTATACATATAAATATGTATGTAATTATAAATATATATAGTCTTTATCCATTTATCTGACAACAGATATTTAATTTGTTTCCACAATTTGACTACTATGACTAATGCTGCAATGAGAATGTAAGTGCAGATGATTCCTTAAGATAATAATTTTATTTCCTTTGGATAAATACCCAGAAGTAAAATTGCTGGGTTATATGGCAGTTTTACTTTTAATTTTTTGAGATACATTCATACTGTTTTCCATTTTCCATAATGGCCGTACCAGTTTATATTCCCAGGAGCTGTACTAGTGTTTCCCTTTCTCATCATCCTAACCAACAGTTGTTTTCTTTTGACTTTTTGAAATTGCCATCGTAATAGATATGAGGTAATATCTCACTGTGTGTTTTTTGTTTTTTGTTAATCCTCACATGAGGATATTTTTTCCCATTGATTTTTAGAAAGAGTGGAAGGGAGGTGGGGGAGAGACAGAGAGAGAAATGTTGATGTGATTGAGACACATCCATTGGTTGCCTCCCCTAGGCATCTGAGGGGGGTGGGGGATAGGGGGAGGGAGATGGGAGAAGGGGAGGTCGGGGATGAAGCCTATAACCCAGGTATGTGCCCTTGACCAGAATCTAACTGGTGACTTTTCAGTCAGCAGGCCAATGCTCTAACTGTGGAGCCAAACTGGCTATGCCCTAGGGCATCTCATTGTGATTTTGATTTGCATTTCTCTAATTAGTGATGTTGACCACCTTTTCATGCACTTGTTGGCCATTTGTATATCTTCTGTAGAAAAATGTCTATTCAAGCCCCTTACTCATTTTTAATCAGGTTATTTCTTTTGTTTCCAGAGTTGTATGAGTTCCTTCCAAATACATGGTCTACAAATACTTTCTCCCATGTCATGGGTTGCCTTTCCATTCTGTTGTTTCCTTTCCTGTTTAGTTTCATGTAGTCTCATTTGTTTATTTTTGCTTTTGTTGCTTGTGCTTTTGGTGTCAATTCCAAAAAGTCATTGCCAAGGCCAACATCAAGGAGCTTACTCTCTGTTTCTTCTAGGAGTTTCATGGATTCAAGTCTTATGTTTTGACTTGATTTTTATGTACAATGCAAGGAGCAGATTTGCAAAAGGATCTCTCTCAAGTTTGACTGCACTTTTATCTTTAGTTTTCCCTTTGTGCCTATATCTCAGAGGAGGTCTCCTTCCATGATCTTGGTCTTCTCCCAAGGTTTTTCTCGTTACCCCGTGGTTGGTAGTGTAGTTAGGAAGAGCAAGCAAGGGGAGTGTGTTCTTTGTTGTTCTGGTTCAGCATAAGCCTTACAGAAGCATTGGATCTCTTTGTTTTGGAGCTAGGTTTTTCCCAGTGGTTCTGCCTCTCCCCGGGAGTAGGACATATTTAGTGGTTTGGTCCCAGAACATATTTCTACCTCTTGTGCAGGAATACTGGGATTTCTTCACTTCTCCCAGTTGCAATGGGTCTTCATCTATACCATGAAGGTACCAGGTTTGCTGCCTTGTCCTAAGCAGCTGAAGATATTTATTTTACAGGGAGCATTGCAAAAGCATCTTCATGCTGTGTCTGCAATGACTGTTGTTCGTCTCTCTCCTCCAGGTACAAACGATGAAGAAAGAATTCTCACCCTACCTCTAATCTTTCTGGTGAGCCTGAGAGTGGAGGCAAATTCCTCTAGTGTCCATGGCTCCTAGAAGTTTCATATTCTCATACCAGCCCATGAATGGCCTTTAGCCATTTGTTTAATATTTTACCTGAATATTTTCCCCAGCGTGTATGTTGCTGCCTTTCTGCTGCAGGTAAACAAATGCGTGGGCCCTGCCTCTCTTGGAGGTGCTTGTTTTTCTTTATATTTTGGATAAGCTGGTTGCCCTGAAACGTCAGCTCTCTGGAATAAAAAATAAAAGTCTTGATTTTGCAAATTATTTTGTTTTCCTTCTATGATAAGCACAAAGCATAAAAGGTCCAGTTACTCTATATTCTCAGCATCTTCAAATATTCTCCTTTTTAGAAATTTGAGCTTTGTTTAATCCCAGCCACACTATATTATAACATTGGTTTTATAAGCTTCCAATTTCTTTTTCTTAAGCTGCTTTTAAAAATTATTATTATTATTATCTTTTATTCTTCACCAGAGGATATTTTTCAATGGATTTTAGAGAGAGTAGAAGAGAGAGGGAAAGAGAGAAATATCGATGTGAGAGAAACACATCGATTGGTTGCCTTCTGCATGCCCCTGACCAGGGCCCAGGTGGGGGAGAAGCCTGCACTGAGGTATATGCCCTTGACCAGAATCTAATTCAGGACCCTTTCGTCTGCTGGCCGATGCTCTGTCCACTGAGCCAAACTGGCTAGGGCCAATTTCTTTTTTATTATTTAAAATTTTATTTTTCAATTACAGTTTAAATTCAGTATTATTTTGTATTATTTTCACATGTACAGCACAGTAGTGAGACAATCATAAATTTATACACTAATTCCCGCCCCCCCTCCAAATATTTTAAGTATCCACCTGGCACCATACCCACCTGGCACCATACATAGTTACTACAATCTTATTGACTACTAGAGGCCTGGTGCACAAAATTTGTGCACAGGTAGTGTCCCTAGGCCTGGTCAGCAATCAGGGCTGATCGTGGCCTTCTGACTGCTGGCTGGGGCCACCCTTCCCCAGATGCTTGCTGCCGGTTGGGCCTTCCTTTGTTCCATGCCACCCCTGGTGGTCAGCACATGTCATAGTGAGCAATCGAACTCCCAGTCTCCCAGTCGAACTCCCAAGGGGACAGTTTGCATATTAGCCTTTTATATATATAGATAGTCCCTATGTTGTACTTTATATCCCTGTGACTATTTTGTAACTACCAATTAGTACCTCTTAATTCCTTCACCTTAATCACCTTGTCCTTCAGCCCCCCTCCCCTCTGGCAACCATCAGTCTGTTCTCTGTATCTAATGAGTCTGTTTCTACTTTGTTCATTTATTTTGTTCTTTACATAGGACAATGAAGAATGTTTCCATTTCTACTATTCTGTAAAAGGAAGGTGAATGGTCCTAGTTATATAAGATCAGCTCCAAAGAAAGAATCTTCCAGGTGACTGTCCTTCCAGCAAGAGCTGAACACAATTTATGCATTTTTATAGGGAAGCTGCCATGAGATATGTTGACACACAAAGGTGTCAGATGCCTAACCATAACATTTACAGGTACATCAATACCAGAACGCGTTGTTCCATTGTGCTAACACAGTCTTCCTCTTGGCCCCACACCTAACTCTATATGACCTGGTCCTAGAGAGAATGGAGAAGCCCTTCTACCCAGGAAAGGTTGGTGAACATGGACATTCTAGCCAATCTCTCTGCTTCATCACTTTAAAGTGATGTGACACCTAGACTGGTCCTTCCAAACTAGGGAGCCTGCCACAGAAAAGACACCCTCAGCTTCCACTGGAAGTGTTAACAATGCAGTGAACTTTCCAACCAGAGACAAATCAACAACACGGGGGGCAGTATGGACTCCGTCTGTGCCATATATTTATTTGTTGGCTTTTTAGCACTAGTCAGTGTCTAGTACAGAGTAGGCATGCAATATGTGTCTGTTGAATTCTACTAAAAATCTTGCTTCAGGAAGATATACCTCTGCTCTCTCACCCCTTACCTTTAAATCATAAAACTAGAAATACCTTGTAAATACCTACCTGCCCCAGGCACTGTGCAGTGCTGGCGATGTTGCAATGAACAAAGGAGACATGCTTCCTGGGTTCATTTAGCTTATAGGGTTACTTTTATGTGTCATCCTCTTTGGCTGCTTCTCCAAATCTAAATGGAAAAATACTGTGCAACCAGAGAGTCCTTTGAGGAATCAAGGTCATTAGGAACTTTCAGCATTTGAAACAGTTCTGCAAAAATGACTGATCGAGTGAGCCAAACCCCATCAGCTCTTTCTGGAGCCCATCATTTCACAGTTCCTGCTGGGAATACAGCACCTAGAACATTCTACCTTTAAATCTCCTTAGGTAAATGATATTGAAAAGCGACCTGTCCTCAAGTTATCCTCCCTACCTCTGAGAAATGTTTGAAAATAGTATGCTTTCTGAGTTCTTACATATCTGATATTCTTTTGTAGTCTTTAAATAAAACCCCAACTTGGCAAGATGGAGAATTCTTTAATCATAACTATTGTCTTTTACATCTCTGTATGTTTTTTCTTCATACTTTTCTGAAATTTAGTGTTATGGCTGAACAGTTTGAAAACAATCTAATGTTTTGTTCTTTTAGAAGTAATTTATCTTTTCATGTTTGTAAAACTTTCAATCATTGAAATTAAAAAATTTGGCAACACACCCACACAATGCACACATTTTACATTTTTCCTGGTCTCTCCTTCCTACGAACTCAAAATGCCGTACTTAATTTCTTTTTGCTGTTGTACATTGAATACTACCTCTGCTCCATCTACTATTTTTTATTCTTTTGCTAATCTCATAAAGTATCTTCTAAAATTGTTTTTCTTTCTTTATTATTTTATTTTATTTGCTCTTTTTAAATTCATTTCAGAGAGAAAGGGAGAGGGAAAGAGAGATAGAAACATCAATGATGAGAGAGAATCATTGATTAGCTGCCTCCTGCACACCACCTATGGAGATTGAGCCCACAACCCGGGCATGTGCCCTTGACCGGAATCGAAGCCAGGACCCTTCAGTCTGCAGGCCGACTCTCTATCCACTGAGCCAAATCGGTTAGGGCTCTTTATTATTTTAAAAATATTTTCATTCTTTCTTCCATCAATTTTATCCTTTATATTACTAATTTGATTCTATTCTCTTTCCAGGGGAGATTTGAATGGCATACTTGTGTTTTTGATCTCTATATGGCCACATGTTAACTGATAACTATTGATGGGCACTCCTTCTCAGATGGGTGGGATTGCCCCAACTAAATCATTCAGCTATGGAAGGGCCACCCACCCATGTCTTGATTAAATGAGCAATGTGTGCATTGGAGTTGATGTCAGAGGCATTTATACAATGTGGTGACAGAGGCTACCTATTTCCCACTGCTCTCCAAAGAATCCTAGACATCATATCACTAGCAACTCTATCAAAGTCTTCACATCATGCACTCAAATGCTTGATACCAGCCAAGTTAAAGATGAGAGTCTGCAGTATCATAGCATAGGCATTTGCATGGTGCTAGGTAAATATTCTTTCCCTAAAGGGTCCAAGTGAAGAGCAGGGGAGAGTTTAGAATTTATATTCATCAGTAAGAAGGATTGTCCTCATTTTTTTTTTTTTTTTATGAATTTCAGGACTAATACATTTATTTATTTTTAATTTTTTGTTGTTGATAATATTACAGATGTCCCTGCCCCTTTACTCTCATCTGCCCAGCCCCCACCTCTCCCCAGGCCTTCAATACACTATTGTCTGTGTCCAAGGGCTATGCATATGTGCATAGAAGTTCTTTGGTTAGTCTCTTCCCATCTCCTACATCTCCTACCCCTCTGAGATCTGTCATACTGTTCCAGGTATCTATGCCTCTGGTTCTATTTTGTTCATATAAGTGAGATCATGTAATATTTGTTTTTCTTTGTCTGGCATATTTCATTTAGCATAACAATCTCCAGGTCCATTCATGCTGTCATAAAGGGTAAGAGATACTTCTTTGTTATAGCTGTATAGTATTCCATTGTGTAATGTACCACAGCCTTTTATCCACTTAATCTACGGATGGGCACTTGGGCTGTTTCCAGATCTTAGCTACTGTAAATAATGCTGCTATGAACATAGGGGTACATATATTCTTTCTGATTGATGTTTCCAGATTCTTAAGATGTATTCCCAGAAGTGGGATTGGTGGGTCAAATGGCAGTTCCATTTTTAGTTTTGAGGAAACTCTATACTGTTTTTCACAGGCTGCATTCCTACCAGCAGTGTACAAGGGTTCCCTTTTCTTTTATTTATTTTTAAAACCAGTGTTTAGAATAAGAACACTTTTTGAATCTTAAGTAATATAGACAAGTTTCATAGGGTAATTTCAAAGATGATTCAGAATACATATAAATATATTTTATTGATTTTTACAGAGAGGAAGGGAGAGGGATAGAGAGTTAGAAACATCAACGAGAGAGAATCATTGATCGGATGCCTCCTGCACACCCCCCACTGGGGATGTGCCTTCAACCAAGGGACATGCCCTTGACTGGAATTGAACTTGGGACCCTTCAGTCCGCAGGCCGATGCTCTATCCACTGAGCCAAACCGGTTAGGGACAGAATATATTTTAAAGCCATTTTTGTTTACTCTGCTATTCTCGATAAAAATTACAGGCCAATAGGACAAATTGAGGCATGTGGGAAAAAATTTAAACAGTGCAGCTTGACATTCCTGGTGTACATAGTGTGAGAAGACTGTGGGGTGAGCAGGTGAATGTAGAGAGGAATCTGAATCCTTTTCACTCAAAGATCTGGTCCTAAGCTGGCCAGCCCAGATAGCAGGATGATAAAGAATGGGAAAAATACCTCAAGCAACATTGTGAATGATGAATAGAACACAGGAAGAGTGGAGGCCGAAAGTTTATTTAGAAAGCCATATTCAGGTGAAGGATTGACCTATTGTAGTGGCAGTGTAAATGGAGAAAATATTTAGATACCAGGATAAAAATAACATAGCAACCAAATAATTGTAGGAGAAATACGTAAAATGGGTTTATAATGACTTCCAATTTCTGTCCTAAGTGATAGAGCAGATGTTGAACTCAAAAGGGATATAGGCAGCCCTAGCTGGTTTGCTCAGTGGATAGAGTGCTGGCCTGCGGACTGTAGGGTCCTGAGTTCAATTCTGGCCAAGGGCACATGCCTGGGTTGTGGGCTTGATTCCTAGCAGAGGGCGTGTAGGAGGCACCCAACCAATGATTCCCTCTCATCATTGATGTTTCTATCTCTCTCCCTCTTCTTTCCTCTCTGAAATCAATTAAAATTTTTTAAAAGATTTATAAAAATGAAAAAGGAAAGATTTTGAAGTACTAGGAGCTGAATGTGGAATATAATAAATTCCCTTTGGACATAGTGTATTTAAAAAACAAATATAAGATTCCCAGGTACAGACATTCAATTGTTAGATGTATGGGTCTAGAGTTTAAGAGAGAGGATGAAAATGAAAATATAGATTATGAGGTCAACAGCATATTAATGCCTAGAAAAGTGCGAACAGAAGATGCCAGACAATGGCCTAGGTATGTGGGATATAAAAGTGGAAAGAAAGCTCAGGTTCTTACTCTGGTGAAGCTTAACATTTCAAACAGCAATAATCCCATAGACAAATTCTTAAGCTAAGAGTTGAAAACCAGAAAAATATGCAAGGAAACAAAAGGAAGTAGATCTAAGTAACTGAGGGAAAATCAAGAGCCAAAGGCATCGGAGTGTCAAGGAGAAGTATTCAA
Organism: Cnephaeus nilssonii; assembly: GCF_951640355.1. Lineage (NCBI taxonomy): Eukaryota > Metazoa > Chordata > Mammalia > Chiroptera > Vespertilionidae > Cnephaeus > Cnephaeus nilssonii. The sequence goes on along the minus strand of NC_137086.1, from coordinate 48,760,591 downwards.
AGGGACCAGCAATAAAGTCATTGAACAATCAGTAAACCGCCTTGATTTTGCTCAAGGGTCCACGAGTCTGCCTTTACAATCAGGGCTGCTAGAATGAGCATATGGGATGGGGTGCTGGCATTGCCATTCTGATTGCTGATTTAAAAATAAATCTGTTTTTAAAAATCTTTATTGTTGAAAGTATTACATATGTCCTCTTTTTTTCCCCGTGGGCCCCCTCCAGCCTACGCCCCCCCCTTCCACCTCCAGGCCTTCACCACCCTATTGTCTGTGTCCATGGGTTATATATATATGCATACAAGGTCTTTGGTTGATTACCTCCCACCCACCCTCTCCCGCCTTCCCTCTAAAAAAGATAAATAAATCTCACCATATTTCTGATCTTTCCTTCCCAAAATATTCCCATGAATAAAACTCTGAGTCATTCTAAAGGAATTAAAAAATCATGGATTTGTTGTCTAAGTTAATTACAGACATTTCTAGGCAAGGGAAGCCTTACTCCCTCGAGCCATGTGGAAGAAAATGGATGTGTTCCAATGTTGCTCTCTTTGAATGAAGAAAAACATTTTCAGTCACAATACGTAAGTATTCTCTTTGTAACCATTTCTTTTCAGGAAAATAACAATTTCTGTACACTTAAAATGATCTTAAAAGTATATTAGATTATTTTCTGTTCCTTGAACTATGAGTAGAAGTTCACAATATCAAGTTATTTTTTTTAATTAATTTTATTTTTCCATCACCTTTTATCTCCTCTATGCCCTCTTTCACCTCCCTCCTCCCACCTCCCGCCTTCCCACTCCAATCACCACACTGTTGTCCATGTCCTTAAGCTCTCTCTCTTTTTTTTTTCTTTTTTGCTCAACCCCTCCACCTCTCCAACACCCCTTTCCCCTGCAGCCTGCTCCCTATCTATCTCTGTTTTCCTTGGTAGTTCAGTTTGTTCATTAAATTCCACATATGAGTGAAATAATATGGTACTTGTCTTTCTCTGACTGGCGAATTTCATTTAGCATAATGTTCTCCTGGTCCATCCATGCTCTTCTTTACAATGCAGTTGTTAGATATTAAATATCATACCTTGAAAATTCTTTGAGACATATGACTTTGTGCCTCAAATTTAATATTCATTATTTGGTTGCATTTCTATGTTGCTTAGAATAGAATCAGTGTGAGGTATTTTCATCCTGAATGCATTTTGGATATAGTAATTATATTTTAACTTCTGTATCAGGTTTTACTGATAATGTTAATGCACTTAAGTGTGCATTCCAACCCAGTCCTTTCTATCCACTTCTGTTTTACTGGCAAGAATTACAGTGTCCGGATAGCTATTTTTTGACTGAACTATAAGCCAGGCAAATGCTTTTCTGTGGCATGCATTTTTTTTAGAGTTGGCAGGGGAATAAATTTTACAGTGGGCATCATCACTTTGAAAACATGGTTATTAATCTTTTTCCTGTGAAAAAGTGCAGTAGATAAAGAAATTAGTTAAGAGGAGGAGAGCCTAAACACTTTTTTGTATTTGTTGCACGGTGTGAGATGAAAAGTAAAATACATAAAATTACAGTTGAAATTCATTTTCCATAGAAAGTTTTGACTATGAAGCAATAAAAAATATATAATAAACTTTTTTTTTTTCCTTTTCAACTTGAGAGGGCACCAGCTCTTCACTTTGTCAAGGCAAGGTACAGAATGGCCTTTAGATAAGTTTGTGCAGGTTGAACTAGAGAATGCCCACATCGTTATCTACAATCCTATTGTCATGAAAAAGATAAGGGAAAGAAAGAATTTTGTGATACCACTTCAAAATTTTTCAAAAAAATAAAATAAAATCACTAATTTACTCAGGTAACTGCTATCTAGTGAAAGTACTACCGGGGAAAGAGCACAGGCTTTGATTATGAAGCAATAAAAAATATATAATAAACTTTCACACTTTCTCACTCTAGTCCCGGTGGTTCTTCAGCTACATATTGGGGAACTATTATTTTTTTTTTTTCTTCAAAATTCATTTGCTTTATGAAACAAAAGACTTCATGATCTTATAACAAATTAAATGATACTGTTTTAAAATTTTGCCAGAGGACACAAGAATATTTAAAAATGTAGAGACATGGGTAATGCCCACATCCAAAAGCTCTGAGGGGCTATAAGAAACTTTCTATAATGAGGCAAAATAACTGTATTTTATGCTGAGGCATTGTCCTTACTGAGATGCTCAAACTCCAGGGAAGCTTACCTCTGATGGGTAAGTGTGGGTTACCTGAGCTTAAGGTTTGTTCTGGAAACTTCCAGCACAAAGCCTACTACTGAATTTTAGATTATTTGCCAGCAGTATAGTGGGAGCTAGCCTGGGTCCTCTGCTCCAGGCCCTTTTGGGTTAGGATAATAGCTCCTAGGATCAGAGGCTAGTTGAGTGTTGAGCATGAAAGGAGGCTGGAATTAGAGAGAGAAGGAGCAAACAGGTGGGCTTATGATTTTTTCATATAATTAATTATCTCTCCATTCAACCAATGGACTATATAATATTGGACAATATAATGTTCTTAAACCTGGTCAACCCATTGTACTCTTTCTTCCTCCCCACCCCCTTTGGGAAACAATGAGAGAGATTCAGTAAAGAGGTTAGGTAGGAAAAAATCATTGAGGTTTCCCTAGAGGCTAATTTTCAACAAACTTAACATACTTTTTTTTTTTTTTTTCATAAGAACCTTATAATTGGGCTTGTCTTTGGTTTCACTGCACATGTGATTTAAGAGTTGACAAAGTTCCACATATAACAGAATGAAGTACATTAAAGATTTTTTTTTCCATAATGACTTTAGTTACTTATATGTAGTCATCTTCTTCTCATGTTTGAAAAATCAAGATCTCATTTTATTTTGTTTTTGTTAAAAAAATCTACCAGCATTCTTTGCTGTGAACGAATTTGGGCGGGGAAGAAAACAAATACAACATGAGATCACTCTATTGTAGATAGACCTCTGGGGCAGAGATCACAGGGCCAGCTATTTCAGCATTCTAAGCCAGTATCTTTTCACTTTCTAGATTGCAATTCTTGCGAGAGTGGCAAAAAAATATTTTCCAAAACACAGGCTGATATTGGGGACAATAGTAAGCCCCTGTTATAGAATTCTGCAGAATCAGCAAGTTGATGCCAGTTTGCCTCAGAGAGACTTGCAAAAGTCAAAGATTTCTCTAAAGAAATAATACCCAATTTTCCTCTGTTTTAATATAGCACCAAACAAGATGTAATTTTTAAAACATTTCCACACTAAATAAGTGTAAGTGATTTGAGGTTGTATTTAATTATTGCAAAAAATAAAATGGCCTTAAGGACTGCATTAACCTTTGAATTTATAAAAGTTTAATTATGGGCAGCAGTAAAAAAAAATAAAAAGACGGGTTTTATTTGCTCCTTAGTCATTGTAGGGGGTTCTTTAATGAGCAAAAGAGTTCCAGTATTAGAAGATACTGTGGGCTAACCGAGGTGGTGATTTTGTGACCCACTCACCTTGAAAGAAATTACTTTTTAAAAGTTGTAAGGCTTTACCAAGATACCTTCAATCTTTGCGACATATTTTCAGGCTCAAGTTGTTATATTTAAAGTAATGCCCTGGCCTCCTGGTGCTTACCACAGGCTGTGTGCTTATACTGACTGTACAGAAATAGGAGGCATAGTAAACCTACCCCATATACACCTCAGCTCAGGCTCTTTGTCTGGTCTGAATTGTGAATGGGGAGACATTGAGGAAAAAAAAAAAGAAGAAGAAGAAGAAGAAAAAAAAAGAAAATAAAAAAAGGAAAAAAAAATAAAGTAATGTCCTGGAAAGTATACCCTACAAATCTATAATTCATACCCAGTATGTCCCTCTTCAAATTTCAAAGTTCAATGCTGAAAACAAGCAAAGTGCAAAATACTATACAGGGCAAAGCAATCTCCAAACATTGAGTATCTCATGGGCTACCTTAAGGAAACGACTGCGTTTTGATGGCCATTACCTGTATGCAGGCTTTTTTGTGTAATTGTTTTCTTGATCCCTCAATGGGTTGGGGTGCCAGCAAGAAGCTGGTGGCATATACAAACTGAGTTCCTTGAAGAACATTGTAAAACAATCTATTTGAAAAGGTGTGTGCAGGTAACAGAGATCACTAAAGGATAGTGGGCTGACATCACTCCTAAATAGGAACAAGGGCTCAATTTGCCAGAATGTGGAAACAGAGAGAGGTGGGTAGAGAGACGGTGGCCTGCCAGGCACCGAGACCTTTAGCCAAGAGACACAGCCAGCCCATGGCCATAGGGAGCTCATGGATAAATAAAATGGCCTCACTCTTCTCTCTTCCTCTAATCACTTGCTTGTGCTCTCTGTTGGCTGAAATAGCCTGGAGCTCTGATTCAGGATAGTGTGTGGAGGAAAAAGGGCCACATGCTAACCTGACAAGCTCAGGGAGGGCCTGCATGGTGTTCCTGCAAACTCAAAGACCTAAAGTCACCACAAAGGATGGTCTGAAATGCAAACTTTTAAGGAAAAGCAGTTTTCAGTGGGTAGTCATGTCCTAGGCCAGTATCTTCCCTGACAAAGGTCAATCTTTACTTAACTGAGCCTATTGTCTTTTTGCATCTAAGATAACAAACCTCTGAAATGTCAGGGTAACTTGTAACCTCCCTTTTTTGTGGCCCCCTCAAGGGCTCCAGGGCAGATACCACAAATTACTTCATTGTTATTGTTATCATGTTAACTACCCTGCACCCACCTAAAAGAAGTACTTGTCTATCATTTTACTCTTTATCCAATCCCAAAGATTTCCCCTCCCTGCCCCGCCCCGCCCCCTTTGCTTTCTCCTGCCTCCCTAATCTATCACCTGTGGATTTCATGTAACCCACTTACATCTCCTTTTTTGATTGTAATGTATGAAACAAGGTGAAAAACTGTCATTCTCTGGAGCATTACTCAGTCCGTTGAGATTCTGCTTTCTGGCAATTGTCAACAGTTTGGCTCAAATAAATGCACAAAAATTCTTTACAGGTTTGAATGTTCTTACGTTACTTGGTGTAGTGCAGCGGGATTGAAAGAAGCTCACCCAGAAACATCCGCAGACTCAGATCCGCCATTCCCTGCCCATTAAATGAACATGGGTGAGTTGTCTCTTAGATCCAGGACCTCCCTGGTTTTTGGTAGACTTGCAAGTGCTTTCCAAGTTTGAATATTTTTACGTTAACAAGTGGGAAATAGATAAGCAGATGCATAAAGATACTCAAACACAGATTCCAATCTAAAAATGGCACAATTCCCATTATCTAGATCAAGCATGTCAAACTCAAAGGATAACACGGGCCAAATAAACAGGCATGAAGCCTGAGGGTCACAAGTTTGACATGCTTGATCTAGATTTTAACGACAGAAATAGAGTAAATATGACTGAAGAACAGTTGTGTGTGTATGTGTGTGTGTGTGTGTGTGTGTGTGTGTGTGTGTTTTGCCCCCAATTCAGAAATTCTTAATTATATCCTGTAATGTATAATAAACATAAACAATTTTTAAGTATCTTACCCTTCTTTTCTCACTCAGTCTAGCACCCCCTTTATTTTCAACCATTTTAGCTTTCAAGTCATCTTTTCTACCATTGCCTTATTCAATGACCTGTACTGAGCACATTCTGTGTTTGAGATCCTGTGTTAGGGCTGGATGAGGGGATGACTGACGCAGGCTCTGCCACTGTACTTTCTGGTAGACAAGATGAATATATAGATGAAATTCCCCAGTACTATAGAGTAACACGAAAGATATGAACAAAGATTCATTGGCCTGCATCTGTAGAGTGCCTAATTTACAGCCATGTTTCATAGAACACAAAAAGGTTCAAGTCTACCTTCAAGGCAATTTGTTTCTCTTTATTTAAATTCATAAAATGGCAAACTGATCATGATTAGGCTTCTTCCATGAGTCTGCAGATACTCAATGCAGGAGCTTCCGAGCTGTGGTGACTTGGCAGCGGCAGTTCTTGGGTGATGCACCCCGGAACCAGAGAGGAGGGAGCCCGATTCTGGGGTGCATCACCCAAGAACTGCCCTGTTGCAATCCGGGGACCTCTCGGGGGATGTTGGAGAGCTGGTTTTGGCCCATTCCTGCAGGCCAGGCCCAGGGACCCCACCTGCTGGAGGGACCCACTCACTCTGCAGACGCCTTTCGAACCACGGCACCGCCCCACGGGAGGTTGGCTCCAGGGCATGTCCAGCCTATCTCGTCCAGTCCTGCCCCGCTGGCCACCTTCTAATTACTTTCCTTTCAATGTGCATGAATCCGTGCACCAAGGCACTAGTCTATATATATAAAAGGCTAAGCGACCATCTGACCTTCTGACTGGCTGGTAGTTGTGATGTGCACTGACCACCAGGGGGCAGGTGCTCAACGCAGGAGCTGCCGAGCTGCGGTAACTTAGCAGAAGTTGTTCTCAGTTGATGCAGCCCAGAACCAGAGAGCAGGGAGCATGATTCCTCGCAGGGCTGCACAATTCCACCTTCAGCCATGGGTCATGTTGTTGCTGGGGCACTGCTGGCCCCGAATCTGGTTTACTGCACACTTGCATTTGCGTTCCACACCCTGTATGACAACAACTTTGTAGAGTGCCCTCTCGCAATCTGGGTCCCCTCGGGGGATGTCGGAGAGCCAGTTTTGGCCCGATCCCCGCAGGCCAGGCCAAAGGACCCCACCTGCCAGAGAAACCCCGCTCACTCTGCAGATGCCCTTCTAGCCACAGCGCCGCCCCAGGTGCGGCCGGCTGGGGATGGACCACAGGAGGTTGGCTCCAGGGTGTGTCCAGCCTGTTTTGCCCAGTCCTGCCCCACTGGCCACCTTCTAATTACTTTCCTTTCAGTGTGCATGAATCCGTGCACCAGACAACTAGCCCTATATAATAAAAGGCTAATATGCAAATCGACCGAATGGCAGAACGACTGGTCACTATGACATGCCCTGACCACCAGGGGGCAGACGCTCACAGCTGGCGAGTGCAGCGGTGGCAGGAGCAGGCCTAAGCCGCAGTGAGACATCCCCCAAGGGCTCCCGGACTGCTAAAGGGCACAGGCCAGGCTGAGGGGACCTCCTCTTCCCCCGACTACACGAATGTCATGCACTGGGCCTCTAGTAATATTATAAGCAACCATGAAAGAGGCATAGGGGAGTTATGAAATTATAGAATGTGTGTGTATGTATGTGTGTGGGTGTAAGAGAAAATGAGAGGGAACAGGGAAATATTATTAGTACTAGATATGTGATAGACTTGTCAAATTTTATGAAATAAATTGTAAATGATAAATCAGAAGTCAGTGTATTTTGTAGCAATATGAGATTAAAATTATTCACAGATAAAAATGTAAAAGAAAACTGTGAGCAATGGGAGAATTTGAGTGGGAATCGCTGTACTCAAAGACTTAAAAGTACTATACTGCAAATGAAAACTATCAGGACCATGAAGAATAGCATGCACACCTTAAATCATCTCACCATCTACATGCCTAGGATTAGGTTCTGTTCCTGGTTCTATTTCTAATTCCTTAATCAAATAGATACTTCTTTCCCTCAGAACCAAAAGATTTCATCTCTAAGATAATAAAAGTGAATTTTCAAACCTGTTTTTAGCACGTTTAGCATCAGCATTCTTTATTTTCTTGTACAGAAGTCCGCTATTAGAGTGACTGCTTTTGTTTGAATGGTGGTGCAGGAACTAATCTTGTCTAATTACCTCCACTCTCTTGTTCCTGCCCTCGTGGCCTCTGACACACATCCAAAGAACACGGTTTGCAAATCACTGAGCCAATGACATAAGAGATTCTTTTCACTTATAACAATCTTGGGATTAAAAGCAGGAATACTTTAATTGAATATGAAGCTTGCCTCCAGTCCCGATTAGATAAAGAAGCTCACCCTCCTCTTTTGTATATTTTTAAAAATAATATTCTGTCAGTCTTGCAAATTACCACCCACACCTGTGAAAGGGAACTAGCTGGACCTCTTTCTTACAAAGAGCCAACCATACTTTATTTGCAAAATACATGTCACTTGCTCTGAGCAGGTTGGCGTCTGGGTCAGACAGGTTCTCTTGCAGTACTAGAGAGGACGGATGATTTTTAACTGACCTGTGTGCACACATTTCTAACAGCTTGTAAATCTTAACTACTTCTGTTTATACATCTCATTCACACATTCATAGCATGTCAATTACTTGAATTAAAGTACCAGAGACAGGAGCCATACCTGAATTTTCAATTTAAAACAGATATGCCCACATCACCATTTCTTTTAGGCACAGCTATTTGCTGTGGTTGTTGTTGCCCTGAGCCCACTTTGTTTGAATGCCTTAAAACATCAGCTTTCCAAAGAGCAATGCCTTAATGTAGGAATTTACCCAAAGTGCATATAGTATTTATATAGCACATTAATTTTTAAAGTACACATTTTCAAAGATGTGGCACAGAGCTACAGCTAGTCCTGGAACATAGCTGATATCCAAGATGTGAATTCACACCAAGTCATGACTATGCACAGGCATTCCTAAACACAGTCAGTTTCAGCTAGTTATATGCTTCCAAATTCTCCAAATTTGAATGTTCTAGGAAGCTGACTTTTTATTTCGTTATGAATTAGTTTTGATATGGCAGAGGATGGGAGATACTGCATTCTCCTTTAATGATTTTAGGTGACAGTGGTTATCCTTTGAAAAACTACTTAATTACTTCTTTGTCTTATCCCCAGACTCCTTCTGAAATAGAATCAATATAAGTTAGGATGGAACTCAATAAGTGACTAGAATGATAATGAAGAATGCATTAGGAAGAGTTATAAATGGGACGTGGATGCCCCCCATTCAGTCTGGTGGGGCCTCCCTGTGCCGCCCTTCAGACATTTGAAGGCTCTATAATATCTAGCATGGCCATTAAAGCAGCTTGTCTTTTAAAAGAAGCAGCAGAGATTAACACAGCTCACCAAATGCCTGAAGTAAATGACTATGATGATGTGTACTTTTTGCAAATTTGGTACCAAATAGTAAAGTAGAGCTAGGGACAAGATGGTTTTCATTTTGAAAGGAAGAAAAAAAATCCTTTTACCTACCATGTTTGGGTAATTATTTCTATTACAGAAGTAAATTATGTATTATATTTTACCAGTGTGTAGGAGCTTTGGCAGGAAATACTAGGAAAGAAATTACTTTAGGCTGAGGCATGTCTTTTCTTCTAGCAGGCACTGGAGAGGTAATGGTGAAATTTCATTTGAGGATATGTCTAGTGATTGAGGCTTGCAGGAATACCCAAAGTTCATTTGTCCAAAGTGTGGTATTGACCTACTTATTTTTTTATTTATCTATTTTAGGAAAAAAATAATAATTATTTTTATTGGAATATTTTTTAACATAGTTGGAATTAAAAGCATATTAGTTGACATAGTTATTTATCTGTATTATCTTTACATTTATAGCTACTGATAGTCCAATATTAAATTTAATTTTCCAATCATCCTCAGTTTTGAAAGGCACATGACTTAATGAGGAAGAGGCATGTTTTTCTTATGGATGAATGCTGAGCAAAACAGAGCAAAACTCAAATCTAGCTTTTTTATAGTTGAATTTATTTTATTTTTTTAAAACTTTATTGTGGAAAGTATTACATAAGTCCACTTTCCTCCTGCTTGACCTCTTCTGACCTCCTATTTATTTAAATTGATCTTTGAACAAAATAGATCCAAAGACATAGAAGGATTCACCTCCCTTTCGGAGACTGACATGGAACTTAGTTCTCAATGGAGGGCACTTTTGCTTCACAGCTACCTGTTTACCCCTTTGGGGGAGTGGTGATGGAATATATTATTTTTTATTGCTTTCTCATATTTCTTATAAAATGTTTTGCATGTTATCAACTAGCCAGAAAACACATTAAGATAATGTTAGACTGCCTCTTTGGAGTAATCGCTGGCAGTTTTCAAAGTACCCCCATATAGGGTAGAGGAGCTAACCTTTCTAAAGTTTGAGATTTTATTTATGCGATCACTTTGCTACCAGAGTACTAGGGTGTTATTTAGTGGAAAATGATTATGATATTTTGGATTGTGGAAAAAGTATAACATTATTCACAATATATATGTGTATATATACATATATTTGGGATACATATCTTTGAAATCTATGTATTTAATATACATATACATGTATAAAATACAAGCCAAATAATGATATTTAAAGATAAAAATAATGAAGTCTATTCTTCAATTCAGATAGAAGAGTCTTGAACTGATATCCTTGCCCATTGAATTGAATTCCAGTCCTGGCTCTTGTACTGAAGATCTAAATTCTTTACCTTAGGAAAATCATCCAGTTTCCTTTACTCCAGTGCTCTCATCTATAAAGTTGGATTATGTGAATAAACAGTAATTTCTAACCTGTGAACCACAGCTTCCTGAGGGTTGCAGAGTTAGTTTTAAAAGGTCTTAATTCCAAATAGGAATTTCAAGTTTTATTTATAAACTAGGGGCCCAGTGCACAAATTTGTGCATCTTGAAAGGAACTGTGGGCTGCAAGACTGCAGTGGGCACAGGGGCGGGTCTCAGCCCATCCTCTGCACCCCCACCCAACCCCTCCCACCGAGGTGCCTGGTCCCCTATCTGCTGGCAGCCCTGCTCCTGCCACCACTGCTCCCATGTGCTGACAGTGCTGGCCCTGCTCGCATCCACTGATGGCATGGAGCGATTGGGGCCAGTGCCATCAGCAGGTGCAAGCTGCAGCTGCAGCCCTGATCGCCCCTCAGGAGCAGGGAGAGGTGCAGAAGCCCTCAGGGGCGATCGGGGCCAGCAACTGCCACTCACACCCACTGATGGCACTAAGAGATCGGGACCAGTGCCGGGTGCCAGCAGTGGGTGCGAGTGGCGGCTCTGGCGTCAGCTGCGGGTGTGAGTGGGGCTGGCACTGGCAGTGGGTGTGAGAGGCAGCTACCGACCCGATTGCTCCTCAGGAACAGGGGGAGGTGGAAAAGCCCTGAAGGGTAATTGGGGCCAGTAGCCACTGCTCTCACCTGCTGATGGCACCAAGTGATCGCGCAGAACCAAAGAATTTTCAGTAACCACCAGAGGCTCGCCCCGATGACAGCGACCAGCACCCCTCCTTGGTCTGGCGCCCCCTGCTCACCTGCTCCACCATCCCACCGTGGCCAATGCCCACCATGTTCTGTGCTCTGCCGCCTGTTGCTGATGCCTGCCATGTTTTGTGTGTACCCCCTGGTGGTCAACGTACATCATAGCGACTGTGTGTTCGGTTGTTCTGCCGTTCGGTCTATTTGCATCTTAGCCTTTTATTATATAGGATGGTTTAATGATTTACTCACGTAAGCAAAATACATTTTAGTGTATTTAACAAAAGTTTTCCAGAAGCATTCCTTAATTGATAATAGCTAGTTGTTGTAATGTAAATTCTCAATCAATTGAAACTATCCACATCTGCATATCATAATGTTTTTCATTTTGATCTTAGGAAGGGGTCTTCATATGGGAACAGGTTTGGTCCTCACTTGAAGAGATGATATTTTTTTTACATATGGGACTCTTCACCAATTTGCATGTCATTCTTGCAGAGGGGCCATGCTACTCTTCTCTGTATCATTCCAATTTTAGTATATGTGCTGCCGAAGTGAGCACGAGAGATGATCTTTTAAGTCACTTCCAACATAGTATTCTATGATTTCAGAATAATTTCATCATGTCTACCATGGCTTGATTCAAATGAAAAGTAAATTTGGCAAGATGAGCTCTATTTTATGGAATAGTTTTGTAACATATATTCTGAGATTTAAAATTTGACCTTTTCTTCCTATTACAGGAATGGCCATGTTAGATAGTCCTTTGGTCTATTACATTTATAATGTTTGACATAAAAAAAGAAAGAGAAGCTCATATCTAAATTATGTGTTGGGCTGGTCAAGTGTGCTTATTTTAGACTCACCAGGGCCTCATCAGAAATGCTTTGAGAATTTTAAAAATCATTTTTATTGCCATACATTCTAGCTTTATGTTCTTTACATCTAGAAACATCATTTATACTGTCTAAGAAAATCCAGTGAAATACTCCAAGCCTACATTTCTGGACATTTACCTTCCAAGACATCAGGTGTCAGGACTATTCATCCTTCCTGGGCTCACCTCCACTACAGAATTGCCAAATACCTACTAGGGCTATGGGACAGAGATTTAACAACTCCCCCCCCTCCTCCTCCAATTAGATAAATGCTGCCAGAAATGCTTACAGCACAAGTTGTAGTTTATATGTGGTAATGGGAACAGAGTCTACTCAATTTAGATTCAAATGTATCGATCATCTATTGTGAGTTGAGTACTGTGTGAGCACTTTTCTATAAAATGTGGATTCCAACCCTCTCAGAAACCCAGTGAGTTAGATCTCCTGCTCTCTTTGCTAAAGAGGTCACACAGCTGGTGAGTGGCGACCTGGGATTTGAAACTCAGAGTCCTTGATACTCTTTGCAGGTGGGATTCAGAGGGAAGATCCTGGACAGCAGGGGGTGAACTGCTTGAGGGTCTAATTAGGAGGCACTTGTACTTAACCTTAAAAGATCACTTTATAGTCCCAGTATATTAGGCAGTTTCTTTGCCACTCACCGCTCACACTTTGGTTTTCTTTCTTCAGGCACTCTCTGTCTTACCACTTTGTCTTTTGGGAAGAGAGTATGTCTTTTGGGAAGAGAGTAGGAATACACACATAAAGGTGTGTTACTTCAGGAATTGAGCCCCGACAAGAAATGCAGATTTCTCTGGAAATCTTTAGCACAAAGCAAATGTTCCTCAGTGAGTGAGGATTTATAAGAATGACTTGGAGAAAACAGGACCGATAATCTGGCCAATTTAGAGATCATGTAGTACAGCCTTTCCATTTCCCCCCATGAGAAAAATGAAGCCCAAGGAAGGGTAATGAACTCCCTAAAGGCCTTTAGCTAAACAGTGACAGCTCAAGGACTCAAAACAAGGTCTCTTGGCTGTCCACTGAGACATTTCCTGAAGCTTCTAACCCTACTTGGCACTTCGTATAAGTGGATCCCTGGGAGTATGTTGACTGTTCTATTTAAAACCATGCATCTATATTTTCAGGCAATTATTTCTCAAAGTCATATAAGACTAAAACACAGATTTGGTAAGAAATTACTGCTGCATCAGCATAAAGTCGATGAATAATGTGTTGAGACCCCTTCCTAAGACCTCCCCTAAACTCCCCGCCTTTAAAACTCTCAAGACCAAGGACCCACCTTGCACTCTCCCCTTTGGAAGCAGGCCTGTGCCTTTCTGGTCCCCCGCTTCCTTCCCCCCGGGAGCCTTACCTTTGCCTTTCCCTCTCCTAAGCTGCAAGGGTCCGTCTTTTGCTTCTGCAACTTGTTTCCTGAGCCCACCAACCCAGCTGGCTCACTTCTACTACCTCTATAACTTTCTAAATAAACTTTCAATTATCCTACATAATAAAATGGTAATATGTAAATTACCATCACTCCGCTACGCCCACGATTGGGCCAGCAGGAGGCGCAGGGGGCGGGACTCAGGGTGGCCGGGGTAGCTGATTGGGCCAGCAGGATGCTGAGCCATGGCTGCCGGAGGCTTTCGGAAGGCCTGGGGCACCGGCGGACAGCCGGCCAGGTCCCCCGCGATCAAAGGCCAAAGCGGGGGACCTGGCCGGCTGTCTGCTCCGGTGCAAGGCCTTTCGAAAGCCTCCGCAGCGCCGGAGGCTTTCGGAAGGCCTGGGGCACCCGCGGACAGCCAGCCCGCTGGTGCACCAGGTGCATGATTAAATCATGCACTGGGCCTCTAGTAATAATAATAAAAAGAGAAATGACTGGGCAGGCTATTTTCTCTAATCACATTTGGAGGAAAAATTAAAACAGCATATTAAAAAGTGGATTAGAGGAAACCAAAAGCATTGTCCAATTCTTGGTATAGAGGTTTGGGCATAAACTTCAGCATTAATTGGTCAAAATTCTCAGTTCACTTTTTCCATCAGCCTCAGCATTAGCTTTGTGCTTGATTTCCACATGGCGCAGTCCTTTCCAACCTAGCTCATTCTCAGGGCTTAGCATGGAAGCTGGAGTCCCTCTGAATGCTGACTGTCAATTGCACATTACATTACATCATTGCTGTAGTCACACGCAGCCCGTTCTCCATCATCTAAAGGAACTGGCCAGCAGAGAGCCTGGGCAGCCTTGGCCAATGCGCTTTATGTGAAGCCAAGGATAACGTAATTCTGCTACTGTGCAAGAGGAGATTTGTACTTCCCTAAGCAAATTGGCTAGAAAGGAACCATTGTGGTTTCCTCTAATAGGGCGCATGACTTCTTCAGCAGCAATGCTGTATCTCTTAGCTTTTTGAACAGAAGTTTCTTCTAAATCCTGGCAACGCGGGTAATTGGAAAACTGCCTGTGGGATTTGGAGAAAACCCTTTTGCAGAGCCTTCTTTCCTTTTTCCAATTTTCAATGTGGGGTCCCTCTAGGGTACCTTTCTGGGGGTTCAAATTATTCCACTTTTTTCTAGGAATATAGTGACACAATCCATTCCTTTATTTATTATTCTAATACGTTCTGCAAATATTTAACAAACCCAAACTATGTGTTGGGTGCCTCAGCTAGAACAGCAGCAACTAAGGCATGTTCCTTGCCTTCTGGCATTTACGCTAGTGCTTTTCAGTGGTGTGTCAGAGCTTCACCTTGCTCTTGAAGCCTTTCTAACTTCTTTGTGAATTTGCCTGGGGGTTTCTTTCTGGCACCTAAAGAATTTACTTGGCTAGCTGGGCAGGAATAATTAAACACTGTAAGTAAAACAATAATTTAAGAAAAGATGCCAATAGAAGTCATAATTGCTATTGTTTCATTTTATGTTAACAAATTTTAAAATATATATTCTCTATTTGCTTAAAATCCTTTACATCACAATGAGGACAATATTTTAAATTTCAGTCAAACTCCATATACCACCTGACTGGGAGAACAGGAGATGTGAAAGTGATACCATTATAATAATCTGGTTAGTACTTAACAGAAAAGGAATGAAGGGAAGACTAGATAATATAGGCATGCCATTTATACAGCTTTGCTAATTTAACACTCTCCAAGTCTGTCCTCTGCTGATTGATGGGGGAACGGACTGGACAAAGGTTCTTGGACACATGCCCAATAAGGTCTGAGGGATGTGCAAGGTGCTTACCCGTCTGTCAATCACACCTGGGAGCAGGTAATGGGCCAGAATAGGTATGATCCCTGCAAGGGCTTGAAACCTGAATAGTTAAACTTCTGAACAAAGGAAGTTCCCTCTCTTGGCCCTCTTGGGACTTCTGTCACATGGGGCACACTCTCCTGCATTTGCCTACATGGCTCAGAGCCATGTGGACTCCACACAATGGACTAATGGGCTTTAATAAACCTGATGCTTAGCCAGCCCCAGCCCCAATACAGAACAGAAGCTCTGATTGCTGGCTTTGCTTTTGGCTTTGCTGAATCCACAGCTGCCCCTCTTTCAGGACTGGCTTAAGGGACATGGGATTTTGAAACTGGAAGAATGTAACTCCAAACAAATAAAGCCTTTTAGCACATCTCATTCTCCTGTGCAAATCTTAGAAAATTCATTTTCTAAAGGTATCTTAAGAACCTCACTCCCATGAGGGATGGAGAAGTACACTCCCCCAGTAACAAAAGGGACTATGGCGAGGATACCATCAAAGGCAATTTTATGCTAGGCTACTCTGGATATGAGTTTGCAGTGTGGCTACTTATATTTACTCTTTCAGACATCCCACAGTTGATTTTTTTTGGAACCACAAATCAACAGGTGAGTAGGTGAAAACTGAAGCTTGATACGTTTGAAGTTAAGTTTCACCTAAATATTGAATTGTATAACATTTGACAGAAGCTAAAAGGAAACACCACTTCACCCTTTCAAAGAGCTTGGAGCCATTATTTAATTCCCACTGACTCGCTTTGAGGCTCAGAATTTTCATCTCCACTTCACAGATAAATAGGAGAAGAAACCATGGGAGGTTCAACAACGGTCTCAGGTCATGTAAAAAACTCAGTATCAGAGTGGAGATCAGAACTCTGCAAACTTGGGTCCTTTTGACTTCTCTGCTTTGAGAACAATGCATTTTTGCAAACTGACTCCGTCTTTAAAAAGCCAGCCTCCTTGGTAAAGCCCCTGTGTCCTTTGCAATTCAAAACTTTCTGACTTGTATTTCAGGCACTTTGGAAAGTTCCTACTCTCCTGGAAGACATAGGGTTCACAATAAGGGAGTATCAAAGAATCATGGTGAAATTTAAGTGGCACAGAAACGATACATCTGATTTATCTATTAACTAGGCCGGTCTAGCATCTCCAAAACCAATTTACTGATTTATTTAGGAAAGTATAAGTCTGAAATTACCCTAATAGTATTCTAGTGTACTAGAATAGTTGACCTTTGAGAAGAACTTGGCCATATTTAGCCTCACTTTCTCAGTCCCTCTTCCAGGGAAAAGAAATCAGTAAATTAACATTTCAAAGAAAGGTTAATTTCCTAGAATTTTCTAACCTAGCAACTTAAAGACAGGGGTAAGCAAAAGTAACTAACAAAACGAACAGAACTTGAATCATGAACATCTAAGTGATGACCTAATTTTCCCCTTTCCCCTTGGAGAGATATTCATGCTCCTCTAAACCTCATTTGGACCACATTGCAGATGATATGTATACAACCCCATCATTTGACCCATATTAACATTCACGTATCTGGGAAACAAAAGATCACTAGGGATAATTAGAGCAGAAAAGGCTGCTTTGAACCACCAGGGCGTTCCTAAGATAGAAACTGGGGTGGAGAGGCAGGACAGGCAGAGCAGGCAGAAGCAGGGAAAAGCATTTGTTGAGCATCAATTGGTACCTAGTGAATACCCACAGGAAAAGAAACCTCAATAGCTTCTTCTGTTCTTATACATACTGCTCATTACACTCCACTCTGTCATTTCATTGCAGTTATACCTGCTTTTTTGAATTGCACATATTGTTATAAATTATTTTTTAAATTTTGTTTTATGACTATGTAACAGACACCATTGTAATTAGCTAGTTATTAACAATAGGAAAGGGGCAAAGGGAAGGTCAGCTATTATAGACATGTCATGTGGGCAGCTTCACCAGGAAGCTGCTATTTCACACTCTCCAGGGAACACCGGCCTATACCCTGCAAAACACTAGGGGGAAGGGATCCAACAAAGAGAAGATAGGCAGGTGCCCAGTAGAGTTGGGGTGATATATGAAAAGTACTTTCCTGTCGATCACACCTGTGGACAGAGATGGTTGGCCAGAATGGGCATGGCCACTGCAAGAGTGTGCATATTTGGGGGTACATAATCCCCTAAATAAAGGGACTCGCTCTCTTGTTGCACTTGGCTCTTGACTCATGGGCTCCCTTGTTTTGCTGCTGCCCATGTTTCCTCCATAGCCATGTGGCCCTCTGGATCCCACATGCAATGGACTGATCATCAATGAGGAAACACAAGCTAAGCTAGCCTGATGCTGGACTGGACCAGGCTCCAACATGGAAAGGAAACTCTGATTTTAGCTCTACTGAAGCCTCAGCTATACTTCCTCTATAACTGGACTAAGGGAAATGGGACTTTGAAAACCCAGAATTACACATTATGGGAAGGAGTCGTTTAGTGCCAAGCAATGTTTGTTCTCCTTAGAACCATCTCTGAGAGAAGACTCTATCCAGGCACAGACTGTTGTGGAAGTGTTCACACATTCCAGGATGGATCAGTTCACTTCCTATGTAAATACTTTCTTGTCCAATGAGCTGACCTAATTTAAAGTATTAGATTGTCTCATACAAGAAATGTCACTCTTCCTGTCGTCCATGAGGCACCCAACTCCTCCTTGAGTCAGTGGCTAAGTACCACCTCTTTCAGAAACTACCAAATTCAGCTTCACCAAGACCTATGTCTTCCCAAGGCTAAAACCCTTTGCTCGGATAAATTAGAGATGCAGAGAGGCACATCCACTCTTCAGACCAGGAGAAGCCTCTTTAGTGAATAAAGCCTCTTCAGGATGACTCCATGAAGTACATGTCTCACTTAGACTGTGAGGGCACTTGGGTGCATGGATGACTGTTACTGAGCTTCCAGATGTATTAAGCTCTGCAGAATTAAATCTCCAATAAGTCAACTTTTGTTTTACAGTACCAATCTTCCCCAGGAAAACACACAGAAAATAAATAAACAAAACGTGCGCACGTGCACACACAAGGATAGGTTTTCATTGATTTTTAAAGAGAGAGAGAGAGAGAGAGAGAGAGAGAGAGAGAGAAACATCAATGTTGTTTTCCACATGGGCACCAACCAGGAGTCAAACCCACAACCTAGGTATGTGCCCTGACTGAGGATTGAGTGTGAAACCTTTTGGAGTATGGGATGAGGCTTCAACCAACTGAGCCACCTGGTTAGGGCCAAAATTATTTTTGTAATGAAAATAACAGTGGCACCCTAGCTGATTTTGCTCAGTGGTTGGAACAGCAGCCTGGGACTGAAGGGTCCCGGGTTCAATTCTGGTCAAGGGCACATACCTCGGTTGCAGGCTCTATTCCGGTTGGGGAGCATGCAGGAGACACCCAATCGATGTTTCTCTCTCTGTGTCTTTCCCTCTCCCTTCTACTCTGTCTAAAAAACAATGGAAACAATATCCTCTGGTGAGGATTAACAAAAAAAAAGAAAGAAAATAACAGTGTGACCATCAGTAAAAATAGGCATTCTCTTTTCCTTCGGTGAAAGGAACACATAAAAGATGATCATCACAGAGATGCAAATTAAGATGACAAATTAAAATTCTCACACCTCTCAGAATGGCTATTACCAACATCAATAAATGACAAGTGCTGGCGAGGATGTGGAGAAAAGGGAACCCTTGTGCATTGCTGTTGGGAATGCAGACTGGAAAACAGTATGTAGTTTACTCAAAAAAAGTAAAAATGGAACTGCCATTTGATCCAGTGATCCCACTTCTAGGAATATAACCCAAGAAATCAGAAACACCAATCAGAAAGGATATATGCACCCCTGTGTTCATAGCAATGCTATTTACAATAGCTAAGATCTAGAAACAGCCCAAGTACCCATCAGTAAATGAGTGGATAAAAAAGTTGTGGTACATTTACACAAAGGAATATTATGCAGGAGTTAAAAGAAAAGATATCTTATCCTTTGAGACAGCATGGAGCTAAGCAAAACAATCCAGTCAGAGAAAGACAAATTATCACATGATCTTATTCATATCTGGAATCTAATGGACAAAATGAACTGATGAACAAAATAAATCCAGGGATATGGAAGCATGCAACAGACTGACGAATTTCAGAGGGAAGGGGTGGTGGTGGAAGAGATTAACCAAAAAACTTGTTTGCATATATGCATAACCCACGGACAGACAATAGTGTGATGAAGACTTGGGGAGGGAGCCAACCTGGGGTTCCCAAATGCCAGGATAAACTATCTTTATATAGAAGTTTCTTTAGCGAGGAGTTTTATTTTCTTTAAAGTAATAAGACATATGAAACAACGATTTATTTAAATAATATTTTTCTCAGTGAAAAATAAATATTTTCCCCAAAGCATGTTTACATGCAAGATGAAAAGAGCCAGTCAGGGTGGGGAAGGTCCAGGCAGTGGTTTTAGAACATTGGCACACATCCAAAGGGCTGACAGAGCCTGTTCAAACATTGCTGGGCCTGCCCCTAGGGTTTCTGCCTTACTATGTTTGGGGTGAAGCCTGAGAATTTGTATTTCTAGTAAATTCAGAGATAATTCTGATGCTGGCTGTTAGGAAAGATTCTTAGAGAACTCCTGGTATCAGGGTTGGTTTCTCCAGTGTGATCTCCAGAAATACCAGGCCCCACTCCAGACAACTGAATCCAAATCACATTTTAACAAGATCCTCCAGTAATTCTTTTTTTTAAAAAAATAACAGCTTTGTGTAAATTCACCTATTGAAAATATATAATTCAGAGGTTTTAGTATATTTACAGAAGTGTGCAACCATTGCCACAATCTAATTTTAGAACATTTCATCACCCTCATAAGAAACCGAATACTCATAAACACTCACACATCATTCTCCCTCCTACTGCTCCTAGACCCTGACAACTACAGATTTACTTCCTATTTCTGTGAATTTGCCTAATCTGGGCATTTTGTATAAATAAAATCATACAATAAAGCCTCTTTTGTGTCTGGTTTCTGTCTCTTGGTCTAATGTTTTAAAGTCTCATCCATGTTGTATAGCATACCCATAATTCATTCTTTATTTTATGGTGCTTAATATCCTATATAATAAAGAGGTGATATGCAAATTAACCCTCATGCCCTCACAAGATGGCTGCCTATGACCAGGCAGGCAGGGGGGTTAGTGAGGGACAAACAAACGACTGAACAAGCAGGCTGCGTGGGACGACCAGGCTGGCAGGGGGGTTAATGAGAGATGACCAAACGACTGAACAGCAGGCTGTGTTGGGCAACCAGGCTGGCAGGGGGGTGAGGGATGACCAAACAACTGAACAGCAGGCTGTGTGGGGCGACCAGGCTGGCAGGGGGTGGGGAGGGGTGTGAGGGGCAACCAGGCTGGCAGGGGGGGCAGTTGGGGGTGACCAGGCCAGCAAGGGGAGGCAGTAAGGGGTGACCAGGCCAGCAAGGGGGGGGGGGCAGTTAAAGGCGACCAGGCAGGCAGGCAGGTGAGCGATTAGGAGCCAATGGTCCAGGATTGTGAGAGGGATGTCCGACTGCCGGTTTAGGTCTGATCCCCTGGATCTGGCTCTAAGCTGGCAGTTGGACATCCCCCAAGGGGTCCCGGATTGGAGAGGGTGCAGGCTGGGCTGAGGGGACACCCCCTCCCATGCACGAATTTTGTGCAATGGGCCTCTAGTTCCATTATATGGATGTACCACTTTGTTTATCCATTTGTCAGCTGATGGATGTTATGATCATTTCCACCTTTGGCTATTGTGAATATGTTGCTATCAACATTTGTGTATAGGTTTTTGTCTGGACATATGTTTTCACTTCTCTTGGGATTGCTGGGTCATATATATCTCATTTTGAGGACCTCCCAAATTGTTTTCCGTAATGGCTACTCTAATTAACATCCTCCCCCGCCCCCCAACAATGTATAATGGTTCTGATTTCTCTGTAACCTTGTCGACACTTACAATTGTCTTTTTTATTTTATTTATTTTTTTGGCAATCCTAGTGCATGTAAAGTGGTAGCTCATTTTGGTTTTCATTTTCATTTCCCTAATGACTGACTGATGATATTGAATGTCTTTTTAAGTGTTTTCTGGCCATCCTATCTAATAAAAGAGTAATATGCAAATTGACCACACCTCTGCTACACCCACAAGCCACGCCCACCAGCCAATCAGGAGTGAGTATGCAAATTAACCCAACCAAGATGGCTGCGGCTACAGAGAGAGCAGGAGGCTTGGGTTTCCCCAGCAATGGAGGAAGCCAAGCTTTCTGCACACCCTGGTGGGCCCAGGCCTCCACTCAAGGCTACAAAGTTTCAATTATAGAAGATAAATAAATCCCAACAAAAATGGCGGCATCCACGGAGCTGGAGAGAGCAGGAGGCTTGAATTACCCCCGGTGATGGAGAAAGCCAAGTTTCCACAGCCCTGGCCTGCCTTGGCCTCCACTTAAGGCTACAAAGTTTCAATTATAGAAGATAAATAAATCCCAGATACCAGGGCCTCCGCTTGGATCGCCAGGGGGCGTGGCTGGCCTGCAAACCACCACAGACCCTTCGCCCAGGCCACCCCACACCCCAAAGGAACCCCCACCCTGATTCGGGACATCCTTCAGGGCAAACTAGCCGGCCCCCACTCGTGCACCAGGCCTCTATCCTATCTAATCCCCCTATCTAATAAAAGGCTAATATGCAAATTGACCATCACTCCAACACACAAAGATGGCTGCCCCATGTGGTCAAAGATGACTGACCCCATGTGGATACAAGATGGCTGCCACAAGATGGCCAGAAGGGGAGGGCAGTTAGGGGCAAACAGGCTGGCAGGGGAGTGGTTAGGGGGTGATCAGCTGGCAGGCAGAAGCGGTTAGGGACAATCAAGAAGGTAGGCAGGCGAGCAGTTGGGAGCCAGCAGTCCTGGATTGTGAGAGGGATGTCTGACTGACTGTGGGATCGGGCCTAAACGGGCAGTCGGACATCCCTCGAGGGGTCCAAGATTGGAGAGGGTGCACACTGGGCTGAGGGACACCCCCTGCCCCCGTGCATGAATTTCATGCACCGGGTCTCTAGTTTGTATATATTCTTTGGAGAAATGTCCATCCAAACCCTAAGTGATTCTTATGCCCATTAAAATTTGAGAAATGCTTGCCTACGGAGATTTCAGATTACAGTCAGAGTGGCTCTCAGCTTGAAGACTGTAGCCTTCCTGATCCTGGTACTCAGTGTTGTGTATGGTTGAGCAGCAATGGCATCACCAGGGACAATGAGGCATGGGGTCTCTCAGGCCTCGGTCAGATGGCTGAATCAGAATCTGACAATATCCCCACTTAAGCTGCAATTAATTTTGCCGCCATGGGACATCTGGCAATGTTTGGAGACATTTTTCATTGTTACAACTGGGGGAGTCCTACCAGCAGCTAGTGGACAGAGGGATGCTACTAAACAGCCAACAATGCACAGGACAGACCCTCACAACGAATAATTATTCAGACCAAAATGTCAATAGTGAAGACATAAAAAACCTGATCTAGTACAGCCAGCTGGTCCATGCACAACACAGTGAGTACCTTTTTTGCCAGGGACTGAGGTGTTTGCCAGAATGTGGGACTTCTAGTGCTAAATGTGGGATTTTCCCTAGCAATCCAGGATGGCTGATCACCCTATCTCACAGGACTGTGTGAATCCCAGGCTCTTAGGTTTGACTACTATTGCATGAAAGGCAGCCTGCAGTATGAACTAAAGGCTGAAGACCCGGAAAGGCAGCTTTTCGGGGACTCACCTGCACTCACCTATAAGTTTCAGGGTGCCTCCTGCAAGCCAGGGAACCACAGGGAATCTGGGCTTCCCGGCAGGGCCCTCTCTGCCTCTGCATCACCCTGTGAGCCTGGCCCAGCTGCTCGGGATTCCTGACTCTGCCAGAACTGCATGATTGAGGCTTGCTGACATGCCCTTGCTCCCCACGCTCTTCTTTTAAAAGGGGTATAACAATAGGAACAATGCAGCATGGGGTGGCTGCGTGGAGTCCAGGGACAAAGGCACAAAACCATCACAGCCTCTCTAGTTGGAGAGTGGTGGGATCTCTGGCTGTCAGAGACCCAAATGGCCCAGGAGAGCGCCTTCAGCCCCTTCATTCTATGGAGATTGTGAGGCTGGTGCTTGAACAGAGAGGATTATGTTGGATTCATTACCATGCAGGAGTAATGCCCTTTTAATTGCCAGGAAAGAGAAAGAGAACCAAAACCTTTCCTTTACAAATCCTAGATGCCCCACTAGGAAGGTTCATTCACATTTAGGGAACTAAGTGTTCGTGACCCAGCTGGGCCAGGATAAAGAGTGACAGATGGTTACGTCCTGGAGCAAAGCAGGGGTTCTCAGACTTGAACATGCAGCAGAACTACTGTGGGGCTTGTTCAAACGGGTGCCCCCTCTCCCTCCTCCCTCCCCCCCACCACCCCCCAGGCTTCTGACTTGGCAGGTCTGGAGTGAAAGGTGATGATTGTATGTCTAAGTTCCCGCCCCCAGAGTAGAGCGAGACACCGAAGCCTTCCTGACCCTGGTACTCACTGTGTTGTGCATGGACCACCAGCAGCGGCATCACCAGGAACAGTGAGGCACAGAGATTCTCAGGCTCCGTTCAGTGGCTGAACCAGAATCTGACCATGTCCCCACTTAAGCTGCGTGCACATTCAAACTTGACAAGTGCTGGACAAGATTATTTAATCGAGGTGCTCGTGCTCTCGCTGACCCTCTAAAGCAGGGGTTGACTAGACATTAGGATCGTCTGGAAATTCCCCTGCGGGACATACCCCAGGCCAGTTAAATCCGAACCTCTGCAGGTCGGGCACAGTGTTTTTAAAAGCCCCAAGTGATTTCAACGTAGCTTTGAACCCTTGTTTTAAGTACCATCAGCCTACTGAACACCTTTCACCTGGGAGACTCCACCCACACAACCTCTACCAGGAAAACCTGCTCACCTGCCCCACCTAGTGTCTTGTGATTCCCTCCACATCTCCAATCACCTGCTTCTAACCTTGATTCATATACCATCAGCCCTTCTCCTGTTTGATGATCTGCTCTGGCTTCCTGACCTTTCTCTCAGTTATATCCTCTTGGTTTAAATGCAGGTGGGAAGTAGTGTCACCTTTAATATCAGTGTTGGTCACCCTGGACTGTAGAACTCTTACCTCAGAATCACCTGTGATGCTTGTTAAACATGCAGAATCCTGGTGCAACCCACCCCAGACCACCTGAACCAGAATCCTTTGAGTGTGTTCAGCAATCTTCCTTGTTTCACAAATAATCCAGTTGTTTCTGTGGCACTTAAGAGTTAGGGCACTACTGATCTAGACCTTCTGGTATACCTCCATCCCCTCCCCTGGCTAATTTCAATTTGTAATAAACTTAGTACCTAAAAAATGTCCTGCTCAGGCACATAAATCAAGAAGTGCACACTAGGGAGTGTGTTCTCAGCTCGCTCTGCAGCAGCTCGAGTAGAGTTGTCTGTGCCACCCAGGCCAAAGGCAAGGCCTGAGCCCAACCCCCATCTCTTCACTGCTGGGTGCCATCCCTGACTCCAGCTCCCTGCTGAAGTTGTAGTTACCAATGGGAACATCAAACTTCTGCTGCCTCTTGTAGTTTTGTTTTCTTTTTAATGGTGTTTCTTGTTTCCCCAATAAGGTTGCAAGTTTTCTATGTCTGGGAATCAATTCACGTTCTCTTCCTAGGGGGGAGATTTATTTCTTCTGAGGCATCGAGTGAACTCATCGTTGACAGGGAAATTTTCCTGTACAGAGGAATGAAACAATCCACAAAAGTACAAAGTTTGTTTCCCTGGGCTCAAACACCATTGTACAAGAGACTTTCACTGTAGGCTTCAAGCTCTATAAATAATTTCAAAACAAGCAATGCAGCAAACAGCAGCATCCAGCTACATTTCTCTGTCAGGGACAAGGGTGCCTAGCAGGAGTGACCTTGGAGGGGTCCTGCATGTTATCTGAGATCTGGCCTGCTCTAGCTAAAATCTTGATCCCGCTCTCATAAGAGAACTTTCCATGTGGGGCTCTGGAGCAGTTGATTTCTGACTTGTCCCCGTTCCTTTGCAAACAAATAAAATAATCTCTGTCTACTAAAGACATATTCCTTTTTCAAACTGAAACGATGATCGGAAAGTGTTCTTAGATTTGCAAATACCATCAAAGTGAGAAGCAGGGGTAAAGCCCTATGAAAACACCAGGCCGGTGTTAAGGAGAGTGAGCTATGAATGGGGGCTGGAAGCCAGCCACTGGGACAATCTCTGCAAAGCTGGCTCGGTTTCCCTCGTGCCACACGCTGGCAGCAGCCTCCGTGCGAGCTGCAGCTGAAGCTCTGCCTCCCGTGGCCCTTTGAAAACAGCCTTGCTAACAAACAGCAACAGCCCAGGTTGTTTTTATCCAGCTTTGCCATTTGTTTCCCATAGACCAATTAGGTTTGGCTGGAGGTTGACTTAAATAGTGGTATACTTTTCTGTGGAAGATTAAATGGGTCAAAGGAGAGCCTCTGTTATTGGGGAGTAGATGAAACACCTTTGAGTGAGCATCCGCTCTGGCCCCTGATAAGACTGTGACGGGAGATAAGTTTCCCTTTGATGCCTTCCTGGCGACACTGCAGATTTCCTAAGTGAAAATAAACCCACAGCATCTCTCAGGTTGGCACTAAATGGGCACCTGCTGGTGGGGAGGGGCAGTTGATCTGTGAGCCTGAGACTTCCCCAGCTGTACCCTTGGTAAGTCTGAGTAGTGCTTCTAATCTCCTCCCGTTGGGGAAAACACTATACTTTCTTGAATGCTCTGCCATACAAATAGGTATATGAAGAGAATGGAAGTACCATGAAGGTCAAACCCAGGGAAGACCAAAGCATTCAAACAACACATCACCAAAAGCTAGAAGGAAAAAAAAAAATCAATACATAAATCTAGCCCTGGCTGGTGTGTCTCAGTGGGTTGGGCGTCTTCCAGTGTACCAAATTCCTGGTCAGGGTAAGTGCCTGGGCTGTGGGCTCAGTCCCTGGGAGGGGGCGTGCAAGAGGCAGCCAATTGATGCTTTGAGCTCACATTGATGTTTCTTTCTAAAAAGCAATAAAAATATTAAAAAACAAAAAAATACTTTAAACAATAAAGAATTTAAAAAGTAACAACAAAAACAAATATAAATCATTCAAACTAACACTGTAAAGTATGCATAAACCAACTCGAGGTTCCCTCTAGAAGACTCTAAGGAACTTCTCCCTTTTTAACTACTGATATTTCTTCATACAGATGAAGCATTATGCAGTGGGCTGGACATAGATTTTTTAGTAAGTCAGATTTGGATTGGAATCATGCTAATGGCTAGCTAATCTTGAATGTGGTAGTGAACTTCATTGAGCTACCATGTTTTCAGCCATTAAATGGTCATAGTTGTGACTGATTAACACTCCTGTTTGCCAAATGTTCTGCTTGGTATCCCATTCCATATTCACTGTTACCAGTATAAGCCATTTTTGGAGACTCTGAAACTATTCATTACCAAGGCAAAAAGTTGCCTAAGGTACCTATAGACAAGATGTACATGAGAAGTTGAAGGCTGCTGTTAAAAATAAAAATGCTCAAAGCAGAATCAGAACTTCCTCAAGAATATCTGCATCTCCATGATAGGCTCTCCTTAGGAAATCTCCCCAGTGCTATTGCAGGATTGCAATGGACCAGTAACTTCTATGTGCCTCATATCTTACACATTTTCATATGGGAGTTTATATTGCAGTTATTCTTTCTCTATCCCACAATTGCATGTTGGGTCTGTAAGGAAAGATAATATGTTTGTGCCCCCTGGAGGAGCAACACCCAAGCCTAGGGTGAGGAAATTGTGCGTTGCCTAGCTAACTTGTTCTTCTGGCTATAGTGACTGAATGAGACTCTCAGGTTGTCTTAGAGCAAGAAGGATCTTCTGCATATGTGAGGGGACTAAACGTTTGATGGCCAAATAGTTTACTATAGGTAGTATCTGTTGTATTCCCTTTTTTCTCTCTGCTCTTCCCTACAGCATGATTATGCCACTCCACCCTGTAAAACTTAGGAGTGACTATCTGACTTATTCATCCAATAAAATGTGGGCAGAAGAATTACGTGTCATGTCTGAGCAGAAGTTAAGAACATATAATTTTCCCTGTCTCTTTCTCCTTTGCAATTTCCTATTCAGAAGGTGCTCTTTTAGTCTAGATCCCAACTGAAAATGGAACTCCCATTTGACCCAGCAATCCCACTCCTGGGAATATATCCGAAGAAACTAGAAACACCAATTAGAAAGGATATATGCACCCCTTTGTTCATAGCAGCACAATTCACCATAGCTAAGATTTGGAAACAGCCTAGGTGCCCGTCAGCAGATGACTGGATCAGAAAACTGTGGTACATCTACACAATGGAATACTATGCTGCCATAAAAAAGAAGGAATTCTCATCATTTGCAGCAACCTGGGAGGAATTGGAGAACATTATGTTAAGTGAAATAAGTCAGTCAATGAAAGAAAAATACCACATGATCTCACTCATTTATGGATAATAAAGAACATTATAATCTTGAACAAAAAGATAGATACAGAGATAGTAAAGCATCAAACAGACTGTCAAATTACAAGGGGAAGGTTAGGGAGAGGTGGGGGAGATAAGAGATCAATCAAAGGACTTGTATGCATGCATATAAGCATAACCAATGGATGCAAAACTCTGGGGGGTGGGGGCATATATGGGAGGGGGTGTGGGGAGGGCAATGGTAAGATATGTACACATATAATACCTTAATAAAAAAATTGAGAAAAAAAAAAAGAAAGAAACTTGGATTAGAGTCACAGTTGATCTGCATTAGAGCTACAGCATGCATGAAAAACAAGCCTTGGCTGGTGTGTGTCACTAAGTTTGCGGTCTTTACCTACCTCTGTGTTACGGAAATTAGGTTGACTGATAAAGAGAGTTGAGGTTATTATGAACAGCAAATGAGATAACATTTGCCAGTTTCTAGAACTGGCTGACACACAGTGTGGGGTTAGTAAATTGTGTTAGGGTAAAGTGGTGGGTATAACTTTTAGCTCACCATGAGGAAGTATACACCTAGTCATCTCAGTTCCTCACATCCAGCCCCAAAGAGGCTCGTCTGCTCTCCTGCCTGCATAGGGCTCTCCTCATAATTCCAGTTTCCTGTCTCAGGACGCATTGTGTCCTTGGCCAATTATACTAGGAAAGTCTCAGTCTTCCAGCAATGCTTGCTTTCTTTTCTACAGGGATATAAACATGGAAAATCTTCACAGAAGTGATAAAAATGTAATAATGAAAAATGACAAATTTAATATACCATTTTAATACACCAATGAAATGTATAAAATATCATATACAATATAGTAGAGTCTATACATAATAATTTCTTTATAGCCTTTCTGTCTGAAACATGTCTTTCTTTGAACCTTAGGAAGTATTAGTCCATCTCAGGTAAATTTTTAACCATGGGCATAATTTAAAAATTACCTAAGATGGAATAATATATTCCTTCCATAGGTATTTCAATTTTAGGGAATTTTTGTGGCCTTGGGAAAACCATATAACCTCTCCATGCCTTTACTTTCTGCATATGTAAGATAGAAATAAAAATATTTTTTTAGAGAAGCGTGAGGATTAAGTGAAATAATATATGCAAAGGATCTAGGAGAATACTTGACATTTAATACAACTATAAATATTCAAAACCCAAATCAAGGAGTTTTGAAATGATAGGTGATAGTGTTGCTTTACTTTTATAGTTTTTGTTTGTTTTTGGATGGTGCTATCTTAAACTCAAACCATTATCAATTTTTACATGCTCTAAGGCCAGCACTTCAAGGATTAATAACAAATGATCTTTTATGATAGAATGTTCTGGATTTCTCCAGCAAAAATGACCAACTCTAGAAAAATGAAAGCTTGTAATTGCAAATGATTAAACTATAATAAGGAGCCTTGATGGCTGATACATTCCAATTTCAGAAAAATTATTTTCCCTTTGTCCCATGGGCCTTTGCAGCAAGAGCATTTGGACAACCTTGCTGAATTATAGCCCTTTTGGTACAGTTTACACCATCATCAGTCAGAGAGGCAGAGACCATGACTTACAGGATTAAGACATGGCTAATGTCCCAGCTTTGCAGCTTCAGATTTTTCCTTTCTCAAGCTCTGTGACCTGCATATGTCATGTGACTTTCTTTTACTTGTATTTCCTTTGCTGAAAAATTGTATTTTCCTCCTCTTATATTCATTTAAGAACAATGTGGACAAATGCTGTAAAGCCTCCAGCAAAATAACATTTTTAAATATCTATCTATATAATAGAGGAATATGCAAATTAGCCGGGACTCTGTAATGTCACAACTGAACATCAGGGACCAGAGGCTGCATGGCGCTTGGCCAGAGTGAGGGACCTCAGGCCGCCACGCCCCCCGCCCCGGCACCAGGCCAGGAGACCTCAGGCCGTGCCCCCTGCCCCAGCGCAGGGCCGGGAGACCTCAGGCAGTGCCCCCCGCCCTGGTGCCAGACTGGGGGACCACAGGCTGCGTCCCCCACCCTGGCACCAGCCCAGAAGACCTCAGGATATGCCCCCCACCTGGCGGGGCTTGACAGGGGACCTCAGGCTGCACCCCCTGACCTGGCGCCGGGCTGGAGGACCTGAGGCTGTGCCTCCCGCCCAGTGGGGCTTGATGGGGGTGGGGCCAGCTAGGTCTGGGTCTCACCCAATGGGGGTGGGGCTGGCCAGGTCTGGGTCTCCTGCGTTTTCGAAGCACATGTGGGTGGTGGGCAGGGAACTGACTCTGGGTCCCACGGTGTGCCCGAGACTCTGACAGGAGGAATGTTTTCATATACATTTTACTAATTTTCTTTCATCTCTGACACTTCTATTATAGAGAAAGGGCAAATAGCAATATTAAAATATTTCCTCTAATTAATTCCCTTTTAATGTGCATGAATTTCGTGCATCAGGCCACTAGTATTAAATAAGACTTTTCAGAAATAAAGAAGACTTGGCTTTCTTAATAGACTTTGAAAGTGTAATCTTCAAGCACAGACATGGTTGTAAGATGTTCTTTTTAATGCCAGCTTTGTTAAACTTCATATATTCAATTTTCTTTTTACTGGTCCAGTCGTATTATTGGATTATCATTTAGTTGTGTTTTCATGTCCTTTTCTGGACCTAAAACCACATTCATCCTTGGAGTTTTGAAACTTTGAAGTCTGAACCCCTGGAAACTTTTGTTCAGTTTAAATTAGCATAATTCTCTACTACACAAAATCTACCTCATAGTTTTCTACTATCCCTAAGTTTTACAAGGGTAGTTTTACCCACAGTAAATATCTTATTATATTTATTTTGGAGTCCTTCTGTCATTGCAGAATGAATTATGATTTCTAGGAATTCACTGGTAAAGACCAAGATGTATAGTTAAATTAAATGAGCATTGAAAAAGTGATATAATGTGATGATGATAATGATAGCTAATATTTATTGACTACAAACTACATATCAACACTGATTTAAATATATTATCTTATTTATTTTTAATGAGAGCCTTCTAAATTAGATACTGTAGCTATTCCAATTTTTGGTGAGGAAACTGAGGTTTAGATCATTATTTGCAATAGTCACAGATTTAAAAAGTGAAGAAATATGGCTCCTCAGCAAATTAATAGATTTTAAAATGGCTAAAATCAAGTATCCATTTTCATTTTTATTTTGTACTTTGCTTTGATTAGCATTCTTTGAAGTCTTAAAAGGATCAGTTTGAAAAATGTTCTCATTGATCTGTGTTGATAGTCATTGTGGATAAGAATACAGTTGACTCTTGAGTAACATGGGTTTGAACTTCTCAGCTCCACTTATACACAAATTTAAAAAATAAATAACTCTACTATTTTCCATCCAGGGCTGGGAGATAGCAGACCAGAGGGCCGACTGTATGCATTGATCTACACCATTTTATATCAGGGACTTGATTATCAACAGGTTTTGGTGTCTTCATAGAAAGGTGGGGTGGGAGGGTGGGTGTGTCCTGAAACCAATCCCTATGGATACTGAGAGATAACTTAAGCTTTGGGGGAATCAAAAGTTCTATGTTGATCATCATGGGGGCTTGGCACTTCTAACCCCTGTGTTGTACAAGAGCCCAATGTAATAAACAAGGAAACATGGAGACAATTAAATGAAAACTGCCTGAAACAGTTCAGGCTGGAAGGAAGGTCACAGGGTTGTTTACCAAAGTGATTCTTGCCCCAGTCTTAGCCCCTCCCCAGCTATTTAATGGGAACATTTGCCTTCTGCAGCCAGTCCCTCTTCTCCCTGGTATCTATGACAGGCTGGTTCACTAACTAGTAGGCTTGGAGATAATCTTTGTCTCCAACATACTCGAGGGTTAATGTTATGTTTATTGGGTATTCTTGGATATACTGACAGTCCCCATAGAGGTATAGTTATCTACTAGCCTGCCTATAAACAAGTCTATAGGGTATGGTTTGTTTCTACACTGCTCATGGCTGGCTATGAGGCCTGGGGGCTACCAGCTGTGTATCATGCTGAGATTTGCTTTTCATAGTCTCTTTAAATCCATTTGTCTAAACCTTAGCCCTTTGTCTGCATGTTGCTGTCTTATCTTAGATCATTTTAAAAATAATGTAGCTACCATTGAAACATCCATCTTATATAAAAACTGCTGTTTGAAATTTTAACCCTGCTATTTTGGCTTCTGTAAATGCTTGCTTGCTTAAATAATAAGGAAAATAAGACCACTCCCATTTCAGAGAGGCCATTAAACCTTCCCCAGACAAAGTTATCAGTGCTGGCACCAGGCCAAGCCTTTGGTTGAGGTCTCAAAGCCCCAGCACATAGGGACTCTTTAAGAACTTGCAAAGGGGGCCGGAAACACCCCATATTTGGAAGACAAAGAGGGTAAAAAGGTATAAATACAGGAAACTTCCTGTGTGACTTTGCCCAGAATTCTAGAGACATTTTTCTCTTGGCCTGCGCATAATAATAATAATAAATGTAACTCCATCTCTCTAAGCATTGCTTGGTTCTTCTCTGTTCTTCTGTAACACCATCTCTACCTTCACTTCCAATCGATGGTTCTGGGACAGAACTTCCTTGATTTGAGCTTGATCTGTGATTGTCCTTTTCACCCTGGTAAGCAGGGTGTCCAGGATTTGTCCCCAGTGATTGCCAGATGTTCCAGCTCACTTTCTGCTCATTCCCTGCTTTCTCACCTTTGTTCCCAGTGTGAGACACTAGAAGAAAAGGCCACAGAGGTGTTTAGAACAATGAAGCATTACCAGCCATGTAGCAGAAAGGAAACTTGCTATCGAAAGCAATGAAAACAATGAACTTCTGCCATTTTCATATTCTAGGGCAACTACAGAGTTCACATGAGGAAGAAAATTCCTCTTTCATTGAGGAAAATATTTATTAAACTTTTTGGTCAAGGAACACAAAGGGAGCTAAATGGCTTGCTCTGTATAACAAAATAAAGAAGAAGTTGACCTAATGTGAAATGACCTTTGGTGCTTTGAGGACAGGCCAGAAAGATCTGCCTTCAGGGGAACTTAACTTTAATAAAAAGCAAAGGTATTAATGAGTTTGTATTAATTTTGAGGACGAAAGTCCAGAAAGGCAGGGCTTTAGAAAAGTGACAGAACTTAGGACTAATAATGTTAGATATGTAAGTATCCTATTCTGTAATTCCTTTCATTTTTTCTCAAGGATCCGGCAAAGATTTATTAATTATAAACAGTATCAGCTTTGGGTCAGTACTTCCTTTAGTAATTTTTAAAATAAGACTATTTTGTGGGAAACAGCTGTAAGTTCTAGAAAACTTTTGGGGGTACAATAAAATTTTTTTTTTAATGGATGAAAGGACACTAGGGGCTGGAGAAGACAGTAGTTGCTGAAGTTCAGAGTATGAGTGGACAAATGACAACTAGGATTCATAAGATTTCTTAGGAATTATGAGCAATAATTATGAGATTTATGAGAAAATCTGGGATGAGATGGTTTCCTGAGTGGATCAGCTATTGGGGGATTGGGTCCCCCCAAATTGGATAACCTTGTTTCAAGAAGACTGGAAGATTTGAAGTCACTTGGTTTTATAGATCACAGAAGGTGATAGAAAAAAAAAATGGATTCAGATATAGTACAGATAAATACATGGATATAGTCATTCAAAGAATGCCAATCAGAAGTTATTAAAAGTTATTAAAATGTATTCAAGGACATTAATGAGATTTTAGTAATATAAAAGGCTTTAAAAAGAGATTACAAAAAAGCCCCTACAACCTTTCATTGCTATTATTGCCGAGAACAAATATCCAGTAGGATGATATCCCCAGATGAGGTGAGTAATTCTACATTCATGTACAATTATATGCAGAGCTATAAATGGATAACATCTACCATTATTCTCTTTAATGACATAATGTGTATTACTTTTACTGCACTTTTTATGATGTGAGGTTTGTTGTGTTCATTTGCCTAGTACCTGAATCCCACCACTAGATTTAATCTCCTTCAGGGCAAACCTTATCTAAATAGTTTCCTGCTGAATCTCAGGAAACCAGAGTGCCAGGCAGGGAGTACATGCTCTGTAAAAATTCACTAACTAAAAGGAAGTCAGGAAGCTACAGAAGACCTTTAAACATTTCTTGCGTACTGGAACAAAGGAGACAAAGTAATGTCACAGGTAAAGGAAGATAAAATAATCGCATCACACAAAACATGATGCATAACCTACACAGAGGCTGATAATGCAATGGTTTATTCATTGAGCACAGAGACTATTTTCTTTTTTAAAAAAATATATTTTATTGATTTTTTACAGAGAGGAAGGGAGAGGGATAGACAGAAACATCGATGAGAGAGAAACATTGATCAGCTGCCTCCTGCACACCCCCTACTGGGGATGTGTCCACAACCAAGGTACATGCCCTTGACCAGAATCGAACCTGGGACCCTTGAGTCCGCAGGCCAATGCTCTATCCACTGAGCCAAACCGGTTAGGGCGAGACTATTTTCTTTACCACATAGATAATGAACTGCCTGTTCCTAATTGTCTGTGCCATCTGGTGCCACATTGGAAAAAAAAAAAAAAAAAAAAAAAAAAAGCACAAGCACATATGGATTGGGCTTTGGCAATTATGAGTCTGGAGTATATTAAGAAATTACTAAAATAGTTACAATATTTGAAAAATTCAGAATGTCGTCATATAAATTGTTATCCCATCAAAGTAGGCCACATTCAAATGATATTACCATTGTTCAAGTATTTTAAATGTCTCTCTTTGAGCTGCCTTTACCTTTAGCTAAAGAATCCCATAGAAAAGTCTCTTTTGATCTTGTTACACCTTTCCCCCACATTGACCTTCAAAAACATTCCTCAGGACAAAGTCCTCTCTTACTCATATCTATTCAGATTCCTGATGGGGGAAAATATCACTAAGAGTGAAAGGTATAAGACAGGTGTCCTCAAACTACGGCCTGCGGGCCACATGCAGGTGTTTTGTCGTTTTGTTTTTTTACTTCAAAATAAGATATGTGCAGTGTGCATAGGAATTTGTTCATAGTTTTTTTTTTTTAAACTATAGTCCGGCCCTCCAACGGTCTGAGGGACAGTGAACTGGCCCCCTATTTAAAAAGTTTGAGGACCCCTGGTATAAGGTGACTTTCATGTCTTGTTGGTTAACAATGCTCATTAAATAAAAAGACAGCCTTATACTGCATTCAAGGTTGTATTGTGGCCAAGGAAATGGAAGGTGCTAATGTTGCTCTCTTGTGTACTGGATGGTTCAGTTTGAGCCTCACACTTGAAAAATAAAGTGATAATTAAAATATTAAGGGGACTTACAGATTAATTGAAGGACTGGAGAATGTTTTGCCTCAGAGAGAAAACTCAGGGAGAATGTGATTCTGAATACAGGAGAGAATGAATTTATTTTGTACATCTCAAGTGGGTAAGATTAGGATATATTATAGGCATGGGGTTATTGCAAGAGACAGGCCATAGCAGGAAAGAGTTATTATCCCCACTGGCTTCACAGTTGGCACCTCCTTGGCTGTCTGATCTCTTACTTCCCATGCTCTGGCATCTGTTCTCTCTCTTGACCTCCTGGAACACAATCAATTTCCCTATCCGTACAAACAAGCCAGGGTAGCTCTCCCTTCCTTACACAAATAACAAGCACTGGAAAGTATAAAAAGACAGGTTTTTGTTTGTTTTGTTTGGCTGGTTTTGTTTTGTTATTATTTGGGGTCAAGATAAAGATGCAAAGTTTGGTGAAGTTTATAGGTGAAAAGGACAGAAGTATGAAGAAAGATAGTAAAGATTATTTTTGCAATGAACAAGTCTCCCAATTTGTCTGCATAAGAGACAAAAAAAATAAAATAAAATTGTAACCCAAAATAGATTTAAGCTGGCAGTGTTTCCTTACTTGGTGGGAACATAATTCTGCCTTTTAGTCTTTTCTCAAGGTGAAAACCATCCCTTTTGTCACAAGCTATGCTAAAATTCTGTAATCTCCGGCTCACCTCAATGGAAGTACACCATCTGTAAGGTGGAATGTTTGTTTACCTGCTCTTTTCTTTCTCAGTATGAGGGTATCTCATGGTCAGATAGAGTCCATTCAATTGTCATATCTATCTATATCAGTATGTACCTAGACAGGCATTCTTTACTATGCTATTTTATTAATACAACAAAATTATCTTTCTGTTTCTTGCTACATAACAAAACCTAATGGCTTAAAACAACACATATTATATCTCACAATTTTGTAGATCATAAATTTAGGCAGGGCTCAGCTGGACAATGCTTTTTATGTGTTGTCTACCAAGGTCACTCTATGTTATCAACTGACAGACAGGTTGGTCTGAAGGTCCAAGATGGTTTCATTCACATGCTTGCCACCTTGGTGGGGATGGATGAAAGGCTGGGCTCATTTGTGGTTATTGAGTGCCTAAATGCATTTTTAAAAAATACATACTATTTTTATTGATTTCAGAGAGCTAGGGAGAAGGATAAAGAGAGATAGAAACATCGATGATGAGAGAGAATCATTGATCCGCTGCCTCCTGCATGTCCCCATACTGGGGATTGAACCTGCAACACAGGCATGTGTCCTGACTGGGA
Source organism: Cnephaeus nilssonii (assembly GCF_951640355.1). Lineage (NCBI taxonomy): Eukaryota > Metazoa > Chordata > Mammalia > Chiroptera > Vespertilionidae > Cnephaeus > Cnephaeus nilssonii. Next base: position 48,724,104 of record NC_137086.1, on the reverse strand, counting down.
ATTGAACCGTGGCCTCCTGGTTCATAGGTCAATGCTCAACCACTGAGCCATGCCGGCTGGGCCTAAATGCATCTTTTTCAGCATGACATTCTTAGGGTAAATTAGAATTTATTCATGGATATTCTGTACTCTCAAAAAGGGTGTTTCAAATTACAAGAAGTAGAAATGATCCGTCTCTAAGGTCCTGGGCCCAGAAACTGTATTCCATTGGTCAAACAATTACACATCCCTTTGAATTTTAAGTGGAGGTGACATGGAGCCCACCTCTTAATGGGAGGAAAGTCAAAGAATTTGCAACCATCTTTAATCTTCCACAGTACTAGCTGTGGAAGTCTATGGGAATGTACATATAAATATATACAATAAGCTCCAGCATGTTCTCTTTGTTCCCTTCTCATAAAGAATTAATGTTGATCTGGCTGGTCTTGTGTCCCCTTCTTCATTATTAAATTTTGCATTGTTAAATTTTGCAGATTTTCCTGTCCCTTTTGCATCTTATTTCATACCTTTTTGTTATAGGATGTCACTTTTGTATCACAATGTCTTTATATTTTGCAGAAAATTATAATGATCTTTTACACTTGCTCAAGGTTCACTCTATTTACCACCTTTATTATAATAATTCTGCAGAAATTTTGTTCCTTTTCAATACATTCTGTGAAGTGCTGGCTTCCAGCTTCAAATTGCTGGGAATGGTACCCTCATCCCTTTTTATTTGAGCTCTTTACTCTTTGTGTGACTCTATGTGTTTTTATTTTTATTTTTTAGAGCAGTTTTAGGTTTATAAACCATTGAGAGAGAGAGATATTTTTCATATACTTCCAACCCCAACACATTCATAGTCTCTCACATCACTCACCAGAATGGCACATATTTTACCCAGGATGAACCTACATTGACACATCATAATCACACAAAGTTCATAGTTTATCTTAGGATTCACTCTTTTTTAAATTAAATTAAATTAAATTTTTTTTATTTTATTGATTAAGGTATTACATATGTGTCCATACCCTCCTATTGCCTACCCCCCACCCCACTCCCACACATGCCCTCACCCCCCTGCTGTCTCTGTCCATTGGTTATGCTTATATGTATGCATATAAGTCTTTTGGTTGATCTCTCCTGTACAGCCTATGGGTTTAGACATACCTTAATGACATATATCCATCGCTCTAATATCATACAGAATATTTTTACTGCCTGATAAATGTTCTGCTCTTTGCATATTCACCTCTCCTCCATCCCTCAAGATCCTGGCAAGCACTGATCTTTTTTATTGTATCCACAGTTTTGCTTTTCCAGAATGTCATACCCTATTTTATTTTGTTGGTTTTCTGCCAGCTACTTCTGTGGAGATGAGGAGGCACTGAATGCTGCTCACTCTAGCAAGAGGTTTCCAAATCTTGACATTACTGGCATTTTTGGACGAGATAAGATTTCAGTGGCACACTGCCCTGTGCATTGGCTGTCTCCCTGGCCTCTGCACACTAAATGTGAGCAGCACTCCCCTCTCCCATTGTGCCAGTTGTGTCCAGACAATGTCAAATGTGCCCAGAGCTACAATTCCCCCTGGTTTCAAACCACAGCTTTAGCAGAGATAGTAACTCCTTAATTAGAATTCCAGTTGAAAACAATAATTCTATGAAAACATGCTCAAAGTCACTAATCACCTGAGAGATGCAAATCAAAACAACAGTGAGGTACCACCTCACACCTGTCAGAATGGCTATCATCAACAAATCAACAAATGACACGTGCTGGAGAAAAGGGAACCCTCCTTCACGCTGGTGGGAATGCAGACTGGTGCAGCCACTGTGGAAAACAGTATGGCGTTTCCTCAAAAAACTAAAAATGGAACTGCCATTTGTCCCAGTAATACCACTTCTAGGAATATATCCCAAGAAAACAGAAACACCCATCAGAAAAGATATATGCACCCCTATGTTCATAGTAGCACAATTTACAATAGCTAAGATTTGGAAACAGCCTAAGTGTCCATCAGCAGATGAGTGGATTAGAAAACGGTGGTACATCTACACAATGGAATATTGCGCTGCGCTAAAAAAGAAGGAATTCTTATCATTTGCAACAGCATGGACAGAACTGGAGAGCATTATGCTAAGTGCAATAAGTCAGTCAGTGAAAGAAAAATAACACATGATCTCACTCATTTATGGATAATAAAGAACATTATAAACTGATGAACAAAAATAGATATAGAGGTAGAGAAGCATCAAACAGACTGTCAAATTACAGTGGGAAGGCTGGGGAGGGTTGTGGGGGGAGGTAAGAGATCAACCGAAGGACTTGTATGCATGCATATAAGCATAACCAATGGACACAAGACACTGCGGGGGTGGGGGTGAGGGCATGTGCCAGGGGGGTAGGGGAGGCCGGGGGAAGGTCAATGGGGGGAAAAAGGAGACATATATACTACTATTTGTAATACTTTAAACAATAAAATAAAATTTAAAGCAAAAAAAAAAGAAAACAGTAATTCTACTACTAGTTTAAAATATAGACCTCATGTAACCCCCCTGACACAGAAAAGCAGAAGCATTACTGTTTAACCTAATCATGATCAGAGTCCTGTGAGCTCTATGCCATTGTCCTGCACCCAACCTGATTCCCAGAGTCCTTTCCTGGTCCATGGCCGGAGTAAGGTTATACATAATCTTTCATTCATAGCCACTCTATTTAGTGATCTCCTAATGCCCAAGAGCTTGAGCGATACTTCTTAGATCCTGATTGTATCACATTTATTTCTACTTCAATGATGACTATCCTGTAGAAACTTCCATCAAATTCCCATACCTGAGATGAAAGATATTAATCTTTAATTAGACACAGATGGCTGGAATTCCATGAATCACATGAATTTTCTCCTCTCCCTCTCTGACCTCCACTGATCAGTCACAAAGTTTTCTAGATAAACATTGCCATTTGATTCTCAACAATTCACAGCAAAGAGATGACTGATTTATTAGAATTTTATCATAAAATGTTGTTTTTAAATACTGCTTGTTTCCAGTTCTGACCAAGTTGGAGTTAGTCCATAAAGCATATTTCCCTTGCTGACTACAACTAAAAACTCTATAAAGTAGGGAAAACAACTATTTCTGTACACTAAAAATGAGAAAAAAAACAAGTGCATTATACAGGGGAATGAAACTTTGGAGGAGTGACCTGTGTTGGGTGTGTTTCTCATTTTATCATATATTTGGCTTGAACTTAATGGAAGACCCAAGTCATAGATCTGTAATAGAAGCAAAAGCTCTGATAGGAATTCTACTTTTCTGTCCAGATGAACTAGTCAAAAGGACTGCTGTGGTCCAAAGAGTTGGAAGAAAACCATGTTTTAACCTTATTTTCTCATTTTTTGACTCCCAGCTTTCCACAGAAGGCAGAATCCAATAGCAAAGCTGCATAGAAGTGGCAGCATGGGAAGCTAAAACTCTGAGTAAATCTCTATCTGTCTAGTCAAAAGAACTGGGAAAATGGGTTTCCAAAGGCCAGGCAACATTGGAAGAATTCTAGTAAGGAGTAAGATTGAAGAAGGAGATCAACTAATTTGGTACATGAACCTGTGCAGGTACTGGGCTCACAACTACAATGCACAGGACAGACCAAAATCAGCATAGCAAAGTCTATTAGAACTAAATTAAGATTTAAGTCATCATGTAAATTCCAGAATAAACTCTGCTTGGCACATATGTGGATAGATCAGGAAGACAGAGCAAAGGCTTTATAAATCTAAACTGAGATTAGAATCCTGCACAGAAAAGATAAGGCATTATTTGCAGTCTAAACCTAAAATAAAACAACAGCAACACCAAATCAAAAATAGCAAATTTAGAAGATTTTAGCAGGACTTATAATTTATACAATATTGTATGTAAAATTACCACAATGTGCTGCAGCTGGTTTGGCTCAGTGGATAGAGCATCGGCCTGCAGACTGAAGGGTCCCAGGTTCTATTCCGGTCAAGGGCATCTACCTTGGTTGAGGGCAAATCCCCAGTAGGGGGTGCACACGAGGCAGCTGATCAATGTTTCTAACTCTCTATCCCTCCCCCTTCCTCTCTGTAAAAAAATCAATAAAATATATTTTAAAATAAATAAATAAAATTACCACAATGCAATCCAAAATTATTTAACATTTAAAAACAAGAAACATGAAACTGAGTTTTAAGACAAAATAAACATTTATTAAATGCCAACTCTGAGATGACCCATGTCTTAGAATGACCACACAAAGACTTTAAAGTAGCTGTTACAAATATGCTTAATATAAGGTAAAGGTAAACACATTTGAAATAAATGGAAAAAATAGAGCTTTTAATAGATAAATTGAAACTATAAAAACAACTAAATAAAAATATTAAAACTGAAAAATACAACCTTAAATAATAAAAGCCTAATATGCAAATCGACTGAAAGGTTGAACGCCTGGTCACTATGACACATACTGACCACCAGGCCATTCAAGGCAGGTGGGGCCCCTGATCGCCCCGCCAGTCACCCCACAGGTCAGCCATGATCGCCTGTCAGGCCTAGGGACCCTACCCGTGCATGAATTTCATGCACTGGGCCTCTAGTGATAGAAATAAAAAAACACCTGATGAGTGCAATAGAGAATGGAAGAAAAAAATGAAATAATTTGAAGATATATCAATATAAATTATCCAGTAGTAAAACCAGAGAGAAAAAAAAAAAGATTGAGTAAAAATTAGCAGAAACAGAGACCTATGAGACAATATCAATAGTTCTACTAATCAGGCCATGGGAGTCCCAGAGGAAAAAGAGAAAGAGATTGGTGCAGAAACATTTTTGATGAGATAATAACTGGAAACCTTATAAATTTGATGACTGACGCAGATTTACAAATTCAGGAAGCTCAGTGAACTCCAAATAGGTGAAACTTAAAGAAAATCATTCCCAGAAATTTATAATTGTTAGAGGCACTTCTCACAGACATCAGAGAGGTGTTATTGGCCAGCTCCCTGAGTCAGAGGGAGAGGGCTGTCTGCAACCTCAATTCTTGTCACCCCATATAAATGAATTTAAATGAGAAAACTCCAGATGATGAAGCCAATTTTATTAGAGCAATTAAAGCATGGCCCTTTATAAAAGAAGCAAGGCAAGTACATCTATGCATCTGGTTTATGAAGTGTAGATGGGCTCTCAGTTAATCTGAGGAGCAGGTTGGGTTGGGGGTCTGAGGTGTTATATACCCCCCTCCTGTCTATCAGTTTCAGAATTCCTCTGCTGACTATTTTGGTACAAATTAATTCTCAAGGTCCCTTTCGACTTTGTTGTGGCCTTCCCAGAATTCATGAGAAGCACCTGGCAATTTTATCTCGTCAAGCCCAGAGACTCCTGACTTCTCTGCTTACAGAGTAAAACTGCCCATTTTTTCCTTTTCCCTTCCCCCCTCCCCTTCTGCATTCTCTCATTAGGAAGGTTTTTAGCCATTTGCTCTCCTGCCCTTGGCTGGGGAAGATAATGGCTTGTTAGGTACAAGCTGGCTGCAAATTGTCCACACTGTTTGGCCTTGTCTTAACTTTCCTGTGTCAGTTTCCCCATTCCACTTGCCCTGGAATTTTCGGAGCTTTTCACTGCCCTGTAACATAATCACATGTTTAAAAGCAACAATAACAAGAAAAAACACCTTGGAAAAGGTGGTAGACAAAAATGACACATTGTCTGTAGGGGAACAACAATTCTTATTACCAAAAATTTACTATAGATAAATGAACACTGCCCTAGTCAGTTTGGCTCAGTGGACTGAAGAGTCCTGGGTTCGATTTCAGTCAAGAGCACATGCCCGGGTTGGGGTTCATCCCCAGTAGGGGGCATGCAGGAGGCAGCTGATCAATGATTCTATCTCATCATTGATGTTTTATCTCTTTCTCCCTCTCCCTTTCTCTCTGAAATCAATAAAAATATATTTAAAAAAAAGAATAGTGAAAAAAAAGGACACCAAAAGACAGTGAAATAACATCTTTATAGTGCTGAAAGAAAAGGCCTGTCAATGTGAATATATATCTAGAGAAAATATCTTTCAGAAATAAAGATGAAATGTATATTACCAATAATACTTTAAATTTTCATGAACATCAGTTTCCATAAGGGGAAAATATACCTTACACAATAGATAGGGAGGAGGAAAAATGAAAGATTATCTATGATAAAATTTCTCAATTATGGCTCATCCTGTTCTTAAATCCATGGCTTGTGATTTTTAAACTTTAAACCTTTCTTCTAATGTCAATTTCTTGTGTGTTTGTTTTTTTTTTCTTCTCAGAAATTGCAAAAATGGAGGATCTGGTTTTTCTTAGTAAGATAAAAATAAAATGAAAAATACTTGGGATTGACTTCATAACATCTTATCTAGCTATGTTTGATATTGACTGGTCCTTTTCTGAATGATTAATATAATAAAATTAATAAATGCATTATTTAAAATTTCATTATAGTCAAAGTATCTTTTTTCTAAGAAGAACTTGGACTGCCTGGAATTTGTCCATAAGATATGATCTGGATGGTTAGAAATCTGGAAATAACGTCACGCATGTAATGGATGGAAGGATGTGGTGCAGTTTAGGGAACAACAAAACAATTTGCATTGCTTTTCAAATCAGTTAAATTGATCTTCTCCTGTTTTCCTTGGATGTCTTATTTTAATTGGTATTGCCTCTGAAATATACATTATATAGTGACTGTAGAGTCAAAGGCAGTAACCTTAAGCCCTCTTGAATTGTTTTCCCTCTGAGCCTGCGTTTCGCTGTTTAGTGTCCATGTACATTTTCTAAGACTGAGAATTTCTGTGCTGGCAGCACCTTGTTCCATTTAAGGTCAGCAGCCCAGGGACATGTTGTCAAATGATTGCTCTGGCTATCACATTAAGAAATTTAACAATAGATTAGTGGATTATGAACTGATTAGAAAATAAATATTCTGATAATTTCACCCAATAACCTCCTTAGGTTCTAGTGGAGCCATGAAAGCAAGCCCCATACACTATTGGATTTGACCTTGTAGTATATGGCTTGAGAACAATATTTATAATACTAGAGGCCTGGTGTACAAATTGGTGCATGGGTGAGGTCTGGCTGGCCCGACCTGATGGGGACCGATTGGGACTGGGCCGACGGGGGTGGGGGGGAGGGGCTGAGGGAGGTTGGCTGCCAGCCCGCCACTTCAGGGTGGGGGGGCCAATTGGGGGCTGGGGGAGGGGCCACAGGCGGTTGGGAGGCCTATCGGGGCCCCGATCAGGCCAGTTGGCCCCTGCAGTGTGCATCATAGCGACAGGTCATTCCTGTTGTTCTGGTCATTCTGTCATTCCAGTCACTTGGCTTTTATATATATAGACACCATGCCATCAAGCTATTAGCCACATATATGAGAAAAACAAATCCCATGGATATAATTCTCCAGAAAGTTCACTAAGCCTATTATACGTGGGGTTCATGTGATTATCACAAAAGAATAGCAAAGGATTTTTGTTTGTGTGTTTTTAGCCTTTGTCCTTTCAGGATAATTTATTTTTTCTCAGTCTATCCCAACATTTCCTTAAATCTCAGTTCTCCCATAAGCAATTTGTCCTTCTTCTGCCTCCAAGGTTGCTACTATTGGACAGCTCCCATTAATTATGGGAGGAAATTGACTTACTTTTGCCCATGGAATTAGTTATACCGTTTTTGGTTTCTGATACTTTATCTAGGAGTACTTCTTATTTTCCAAATATGCAATTGTTTTTAAAATTTGTTTGCTTTTCAAATTCTTCTACAAATACTTTAACAAGTATTCCCCAAGTTAAAAGAGAGCAAATCTCTTTTCTTTAGGGACATTGAGGGAGTAGGGGAGGAAAGGCACAGCGTTAAAGGACATTTCATGTTAAACATTCAATTTATTTCTCATTTGGTTTTACGATTAATGTAATATTTGCATATATCTGTTCCCAAAGTTATTCATGTTTGTTGGGGAGCACAGGAGACTTGGTTGGAAAGTTTGGAAGGAGGACATTCTGATACAGGGGAAGTGTGTGGAAGGCCGCCTGCCCTGTTTATCGGAATTCCAACTTAGGGGAGTGTCAAAGGCGGCGCCCCTAATTATTCCTTGACTTTTCCAAACAAGTCTGTGCACGAGCAGACGCCCGGGTGTTTACTGGAATCATTATGCTTAATCCCTGGATGTCCTTGCCTAGAGGACAATGTAAACACATGTGTCCTCCCAAGGTTACTCACCCTACTGATTGTATCTAAAGATAACAATTCCAGTAAAGGCCTAATGAGACAGGCAATTGAGGCAGCCTGGCTCCGTCAGCCAGGATGTCCCTTGGCCTCTCTTTCACAGTGAAACTGTGTTGGATAATCTGTTCATCCATTGGTCAGGGGCTGCAGGTCAGCCCCGGCAAAGAGGTGTCCCATGTGAGGAGCCCTGGCACATGTTTATGTAATATAGAATGCTATTCAGAGTTACCAGTTCATTTGTGTAATGACACCACTACCATACCCAAATCCGTATTTAAGACTGACACCTTATGAGGAAAATATCACATTTGACTCTCATCTGAACCTTGAGTGACAGTGAAAAGAGTATTATTATCTTTGTTATATAGATGAGAGGTCTGAGGCTCAGAGAGGGAGAAAAGCTTTTTAGGATCAAACATATAATTATAACTATGTTGATATCATTTGAGTGATTATGTCCCACAGGATTTTTACTTCATTAGCACATTTAATCCTAGGTACTATTATTGACCCTGCTCTACTTATGAGAAAATAGACCTGGATAGGTTAAGCAACTTGCCCAAGCTTATATCTAATAATTGGTAGAAATCAGGACACAAACTTCTGTTTGACCTCAAACCTACACCATTAACTTGTCAACTGTGTGGTAGAGTCTAGAACTCGTTTTCTTCTCTCTTTCTGTTCAGGCCATTCAGGCTATTTTTAGTCTAATTCTATTACAGTCATTTCATCTTTCATTAAATGGCCCATGTTATTTTGGCCTTTCCCACAGTCTCTTCCTAAGAATTTTACACAGTTAGCGTCACTTGTTGGTTGGCCAACCCATTTCAGATCCAGCCACATTTGGTTCCTACTTTGAGTCCCTAGTTTCTGGCAGTTTCCTTGAGCAAGGAAAAATGCTGATGACTGTAGAAGCAGGGCAGGAGGTAAATTAGGAGAATTATGTCCTCTACATTTTATTTTTTCAATTCTTGGCTCTTTCTGTCTCTTGTCTCTCTTTTGAGGCATTGACTTAGCAGCTTCCTATGACCCTGAGTCACACTTTAGGCTGGACGCTAGGCCAGCAAGGATCAGAAGCAGAGGAGTGTTCCTGGGTTGCCAATGTCAAGAACATAATCCAAGGTGAGAGCCATTTCAGGACCAGGCTAGGGAGCATCCATGAATGTAAAGAAAGCTGACAAGCCCAGTAAGAGTTTGTGAAAAAAGCCGAAACCAGTTTGGCTCAGTGGATAGAGCGTTGGCCTGTGGACTGAAAGGTCCTGGGTTCGATTCCGGTCAAGGGCATGTACCTTGGTTGTGGGCACATCCCCAGTAGGGGGTGTGCAGGAGGCAGCTGGTCAATGTTTCTCTCTCATTGATGTTTCTAACTCTCTATCCCTCTCTCTTCCTCTCTGTAAAAAATCAATAAAATATATTATATAAAAAAAAAAGAGTTTGTGAAAAAAGAGTTTGTGACTAAAGCTGCAACTTGTTGGAGATAACAAAGGCCAAGAGGTAAGGGTAGAACAACAAAAACAATAAAAGAGTTTTAAAAACACACAAAAACATATCCAAAACTTTAAAATAAGGCAAAGAGAACAGTTTTGTCCCGTCAGTATCTTACTGGGATGTTATTTAATAGACAACCCAAGATTATATCTAAGAAGATATAACTGTTTGGCTTTGCTATTTACTATTTGATTAAAGTCCTGATATTGAAAAGTTATGTGTTAACTCGTAGATTTTTGTCTGCTAGATATGCACATGATTTTTTTTTTTTTGTTAAAAAAGATAACCCCCCAAAGATGTGGATTTATAGCCCTGTAGAACATTAAGAAGTTTTATAACTCACTTCACAGCCTTATTTAAACTTTATTGTCTGCCTTCCCCACTTCAGTTTCTCTTATTATTATTTTACATTAGTGTAATTTTTTACAATTGCTGAATCAATATTAATACATTATTATTAAATAACCTCATTACTTTTAGTGACCAGTCTTCAAATGCTTTTTGAAGTAGCATTATCATCTTACCAATACACTCATTTATGAGTTAAATAATTTTTATACTTGTACTAGAGGCCCGAAATACAAGCACAGGTATAGTCCCTAGGGCTGGCCTGGGATCAGGGCCATCTTCCCGGGCCGCCTGCAACCAGCCCCACTCCCCGCCGCCACCCACCCCACTTCCCCATTCTCCATCGGGGAGGCTATAGGAGCCTGACAGCCGGGAGAAGGGACCAAGAGGTCGGCTCTTCCTGGCCGCTCACCGGCCCTGCCCCTGCTGCAGGTTGCCGTCTGTGTGTGGAGTGACTGGCAGGGCAGGGGCCTTGGCCTGGTGCCACCCACATCCCCTGCCATCCACCCCCGGTTCTCCGTTTGCCATTGGGCGATCGGAGCCTGTCAGCCAGGGAAAGGGACTGAGAAGTGGTCAGCGCGCCTCATAGTGACTGGTCGAGTGGACTCGGGGTGGCCGGGGTAGCTAATTGGGCCAGCGGGACGCTGAGCCATGGCTGTGCTGCGGAACAGAAGGGGCCTCTGGGGCAGCAAGCTCACGTCCCGCCGCCGCGGACCATCAAAAGCGTGGGAGCTGGATGCCTGTCTGCTCCGGCACCAGCAGACAGGCATCCAGCTCCCCTAGGATCGAAAGCAAAAGCGTGTAGGGGACCCTACACGTGCATGATTCAATCATGCACTGGGCCTCTAGTTTTATAGATAAAATACACTATCCAAGGTTACACAGCTAGTCAGTAATGCCAGCAGGTGGATTTCAAGGAGAAAAAGCATGAAATCTTCTGCTACAAAATCTAGAGATGAATTTGTAGAGAGAGTGTTTCTCTTGTGGCATGCAGCTCTTTAAGCACAAGTACCAGTCTCTACATTTCTTTGTCTGCCTCCCTGCTCCTTAAAAAAAGTGAGAGTTAGACTGATTCAGAGAATGGTGTCCAATTTTCTTGCCTAGGATGGTATGCCTAATTGTATTAACTTGAGGTTTAATAAAAGCTCTTGTTAATAACCTGAGTGTATTAATAATCTTAATAATTCAATGTAAACTATTTAATATGAATGCATACTGTATACATATTGTGTAAGTCCAGGAAGCAAAAAGATTCATCCGTTGTTACTTCACTCAGTACTTGTGGGCATCAAACATGCCAGCAAACCCTCATATCATGGAAATTATTTATAGCTCATTAAGCAATTGCATTCATGGATTTAACACAAAAATCAAAGGCAACCTGGCTTTTTTTTTTTTTTTTTTTAATCCTCACTAGAGGATATCTTTTTCCATTGATTTCTAGAAAGTGGAAGGGAAGGAGGAGGGGGACGGAGAGAGAAAAAACATCCACCTGAGAGAGAAACAATGGATTGGTTGCTTCCCAAACGTTCATATCCCCACCCACTGGGGCTGGCGAACCTGCAATGGAGGTACTTGCGCTGGACTGGGAATCAAACCTGTGACCCTTTGGTCTGCAGGCCGGTACTTTAACTACTAAGCAAAACCAGCCAGGGTGGCAACATGTCTTTCTAAGCTTGACAACATGTTGTGAAGGCAGAGAGCAGTTTTTCTCTGTGCTCTCTGCTTTCTATGGAGGGACAAGTGAAGCTGAGAGTCAAAGTGCCTGGTCCAATATCACATATTTAACTCCTGTGTCAGGGAACACTTCACAACACAATGTGAAATACAACAGGCATGCACATACACAGCACACAGTTCCTGACCATAGGGAGTTTTTGTCCTTAGAATTAAGATCCATACCTACAAATTAATTCATAAGTCACAGCAGTGGTGTTTAATGCATGTATTATGCAAGTTAAAGAAAGAGGGATGTCAGGGTGGCCTGGAGTACTCAGAGAAGATTTCATTCTGCAGATGGAGCTCCAACTAAACTGTGACTACCAGACAGCATTTGGAAAGGGAGAGAATAGAGGACACTAAGAATTAAGGTTTCTGTCAACTTTTACAAGTGTCCCAATAAACTCTTTGAACCACTTGCTAATTCAGTCCACTACTGGCCACTTAGCACTTGTCCTAGGCCATTTTTGCATCCTTCTCTTATATTGTTTCAATTGTTTTACTCGATAATATAAAGCCCCAACCTTTTGAAGAAAAATTTGTATTTGCCTTTTACACCCATATTTATAATCTCACAAAATGGTTTGCTTCCAATTGTGGTAATGATTTTACTCCCAGGCTCCTGGACTGAGATGAGAATTCTGCCTCTAGCATGACATCCAAATCCCAAGCTTTAGAAATTTAGTAAAAAGCTTTACTCTAATCGTCCCCAAACACCAAACTGCAGTTGAAAATATTTTTAAAGCTACAAGTTAATATCCCTCAAGTTCTCTTCCAGTTTTCATGCTGTTCAACACAGTAAAAATATTTTATAATGTCAAGTATAAAGATCCTAGGATATATTTACAGAATAGCTCTCTGGTGATAGAAAGAGAATATGTGTAGAGAAATGTGCTTTGGACCGCAGAGTTCCCCCACTGTGGTAGAAACAAAGGCTTATACCAGAACTAATTTACTGCTGTGCCATGAGATCATTTTGTGTGCTGTCTTAGAGCAGGGGTGGGGAACCTTTTTTCTGCCAAGGGCCATTTGGATATTTATCACATCATTCTCAGGCCATACAAAACTATGCACTTAAAAATTAGTCTGTTAGCCCTAACTGGTTTGGCTCAGTGGATGGAGCATCGGCCTGCGGACTCAAGGGTCCCAGGTTCGATTCCAGTCAAGGGCATGTACCTTGGTTGCGGGCACATACCCAGTAGGGAGTATGCAGGGGTCAGCTGATCTATGTTTCTCTCTCATCGATGTTTCTAACTCTCTATCCCTCTCCCTTCCTCTCTGTAAAAAAATCAATAAAATCTATTTTTTAAAAAAATTAGCCTGTTACATTTGGTCAAACATTGCATTAACTCACCCCTAATGCCTTGGCAGGGCCAGACCAAATGATTTCTCGGGGCCTTACTAGTATAAAGCCCGCAGGCCAGATGGTCCCCACCCCTGTCTTAGAGTGGGGGGAGGGGGGGGAGATACTGTAAGAATTCATGTTTTTAGCAGAAACTGGCTCAGTATTTTAAATGATTTGTGAATAAGAGGGCTAAGTTAAGGTGAAGAGGAATATAGCTGCCTAAAAATTTCCCTGGGCATGGTGCGTGAGATTTTTTTTTTCTGTTCTGTAACCTTCTCCTGTCCGTATCTTATTTCTATAAACCTGTGCTCGAATGAGGCTGTCAAATATATCCCCAACTGTTAATCCAGGTGCTTGCTAACATGAATTAATCCCTTCTAAAATGAAATGAATTTTTATATTAAGCTTAAAAAACACAAAGCCTTAATCCAAATGAATGAATATACAATGATTAAAATTACATGAGATGGCACTGACATTTTGGAGCATGAGGTTTTGTCCAGTGCCCCATCAAATTAAATTATTTAGATGAAAACACACCCTTCCTGTTGATAACTACAGCCAATCCTGCTGCAGAGTGGTTAACACTTTAAAGTCATTATAAACAGCAGCCTTATGTTTGGAAAAGATTAAAGCTTTAGAGCAACACTTTGAAATAAGCTTAGAATCTGGATTGGGAACAGGATGCAAAATTTCTGTTTAGAAATGGAAATGCCCTTAACTTGGAAACATTCTCATTTATTGTTAAAAAAAAAAAAAAAAGGAAAAGTAAGAGACCAAGAAATATATATCCCTGCTCTTGATATAGAGGATACTGGAGCACAGAGAATGTCAGTGTGTGGATAAAATGTCTTAATTAAATACAAAGTAATCCTTTAAAGAATGATAAAATAATCCAAGAGAGTTGTTTAATGAAGTGTCTTATTAATAGCTGCCTGCAGCTTGTAGTGATTTACTTGCAGTGTTTACCTAATCTAAATGAGTCATTTATAATAAATCTTGCTGATAAAATAAGATAGTATTGAGGTTCGAGGACATTTACAAAAGGTAAGTAAATAATTATAGCTCATCATTTATTTCCAAGGAATGATAATTATAATTTCCTTAACTGTAAGACTGGTATTTTATACTTACTTGGATTTCTGAACATTTTACCTACAGAAGGTAGGAACAGATACTAGTAGACCTATGAGGTTATCGATGGTGAAGACCACATTTAATTCTTATTCTCCATTGGAAAAAGAAACACCTTAAGCATGGTTCTTTTCCAGATACCGGGCTTATATTCAAACAGAACAGAATAACAGAACATTCTCCTGAGAAAGATCTCTTCAATAAGAGCCAACTCTCTTCTATTTTCCCAAATAGTATCCCGGTAGGTTGCTAATTAAGTTTATGTGATATTAGGATAAGAACTTTTACCTCCTCATTCCTGAAAATATATTTCTGTAGATGTTAATTTGGTGCTTGATGAAATAATTGTTTCAAGGTCAAATCAGTTTGCATAATGATGGTTGAAACTAAGTTGTATTATTGCTAAGTTGTGTATTGCTGTGTAACAAATTACCCGAGAGGTTAGTGGCATAAAACAACAAACTTTATATTTGCTCAACATTCCATGAGTCAACAATTTGGGCTGGGCCAGATGGGCAATTCTTCGTTGGTCCTGTCTATGGTCACACCTGTGTTACTATAATCTGGTGGCTTGACTGGGGTTGGATGGTCTAAGATGGTCTCACCCACATATCTGGTGGTCGGTGCTGGGTAGCATCTGGGCCTCTCTCCACATGGCCTCTTTTTCTCAAGTAGACTAGCTCAACTTTCTCACATGGTGTCAGAAGGATTCAAGAAAGTGAAAGGTGTTGCATAAAATTATTCCCCCTACATTTTATTGGCCAAAACAAGTTGTAAGGCCTGCCAAGATTCAAAGTCCTACTCTTTCTGGGAGCATTTGTAACCATTTTTAGGCCATTACTTATTTAAAACAATTTTCTACACTATACAATTTTCACAGTATATATTGGGGAATACAGTATATATTGCTTGTGTGTGTGTGTATCTGCATATGATAATTCATTGAAAATTGTTCATAACAGTATATTTAAGGAAATTCTATTTTGGTTCATTAATCTTCCTCAGGCCCATATTTTTAGAATATCTAAATCTAAGAAACTTCTTATGTTCATTTTCAATTCCTCTACCACCTCATAGAAGCTAAGGCTCATTAGTAGTCATGACACTAACTTTAGATTATAACTTAGTTCCCTTCAATTTTATTATAGTATGGCTAAATGGAGAGATGAGAGAAGGAATAATTTTTCAATAATATCTCCATCTGAAGAAAACCTTGATTAGCCACATTAGCTCTTTTACTAAATGTTATGTTTATTAAAATTTAGTTATATTGGTTATCAGTTTTATGAGGTTTGGAAAGATACAAGCCTGAGTTCAAATCTTGGCTCTAATACTTGTTAACTGAGAGATTTAAGACAAATAAATGAACAGATTTTAGTTTTAGTTTCCTCATTTGTAAAAGGTAATTAATAAAACCTGTTCCAAAGTGTTATAGAGGATTCAGTGAAGTATGTTCAGAGAGTGGTTAGCATAAAGAAACCGTCCATAAATGGAAGCTACTATTGTCACTACTAATGACCCTTTGACCCTATAGGTTTGACCCTAATTCTTTTCATGCCATTCTTCTGGAATAGGTGGTCCTTACCTACTTCTTTTAATCTCTTTATTATTCAACTGCCCCTCTGCAATTTACTCTGTGTTTTTAATCTCTTTATGAAAATTGCTTCCTCAAAGTTCACCACATATCAAAAGTCCAGGCTCTAAAGTTGAACTTGGCATCTGGAATAAGAAAAGAAAATTTCAGGATTTCAAGCCATACATAGAGTAACCTTAATGGAAGAAGATGGGAGAATTTCAGAGCCAAACAGAGATGAAATTGACTAGACTTGGGTCAGAGAAGCCAATCATTTTTGATGACAGCCAATAAGGTCAAGACCCAAACTCAAAATCCAAAACATGAGACCAGGAGTAGTGTAGAAAGAACAAAGATGGAGCAGAGTGTGGGAGGACTAAAATAGATTCATGACAAACAGCATTCGGAACAAACACTACATTTGACAAACAAAGCATATGGTGTTTGTAAACAATGCATATATAGTCAGACAAATTTCTATTAGACTGGAAGCATTTCCCTAAGGAAGTAGAACTGAGATGGGCACAACCCTTTGTTTGACCTTCCTGCTGATGGAGGTAACACTGTAGCTTTCTGACTTATCTTGATGGAGAGCCATCTCTTAGCCTGGGATGACTCTAGAGAAATCTTTGATTGCCTGGTGTATGCCTTCCACCCAGAATCTTGCTATCTCATGACTGCATACGTTAAGAAGGATCTGTTCTGCTCCTTTTAGTATTATTTTAGAGGAAAGCACGGTAGGGAGGATGAGATCATGACAGATTACTTGTGGGATGTCCAAGTGAGATATTGTGTGTGTGAATATTGTGTGTTGAACTATGTGTGAATATGTTTAGAGTATCTGTGCATATGTGTGTGAGGTTGTGCATAGTGAGAGAAAAATAAACAGGAAGAATATCTGTTATTTCTTATCTTAATTCTTGGGATTAGCCAAGAACCTGCCCTCCTGAACATAGTCAGAAGGTAATATGTCATCTTGCCAGAACCATCTCTCACAGTGTATGTCACTTACAATCCATGGTTTTCAAATAAGATGAAAGTTAAATAATCTTGTAGCTTTCCCATAAAGGTCCAAGCAGTACCGGGTGGATTGTTTTCCCAAGTTTGCAACTTTTATCCATAGTAATAGCATTCCTTGCATTAGGCAACATTTTCAATACGGTGCACATCAGAGTTCCTGCTATTTTTACCATCTTGACTACCCTCTGGAGGTGGAGAGCAGGGATCTACTCTGGGAGAATAAATAAATGAGTGCAGAATTGAACTGAACACACTGGCTACTACTAGTATAAATGCAGGTTGTGTGTGATGGTTATAATATAAGGGAAGATCCTAGAAATAAAGGCGGATCAGAGTTGTTGCCCAGCTGAAATTGAAAAGGTAAGGGAAGTCAGAGAGATGGAACATAATACTTATATAGAATAAACAGCAATGGAAAAACAGACTGGAATGTGGGTGGAGTGAGGTTTCCAGAGAAAGCACCCAGGCACTGAGTTATGACTATGAGTATCTCCTCTGCTTGGAATGACAGAAGGAAACGCTGGCATGTGGCATTTCCTCCAGCCTGAGGATTTTCCCTCAGTCAAATCTTCCTTGCAGCATTAACTCAAAGATTTTACAGGAGTATACCAGAATTAAAATAAATGAGAACATAATCGAGATTCCTGTGAAATGGACACATATCTTTACCTCATTGTGAACACAGTTTATTGAGTAATCAGTAATTGGTATTGTTGATGTTCAATTGCCCTAGATACCCTATGCTAGTAGGATGCCCTTGAAGGAGGTACATGACTAGCAATTCAGAAAAGCTGCAAAGACCTCAGAAATTACATCTTCCCAGAGGAAAGCAGACCATGGCCACTCAACCTTTTTTCTCATGCCCAGGTGGGTCCTGAGTATGTATGGATATTTTTGACATTAGCCTTTGCACTTTTGAGTCAAGCTGAGTTGCCAGCAATGTGTTTTATGGTTTGGCATATATCATTTCTTAAAGCTAAAGTTGCTTTGGGTGTAATCTTTTGTATGTGTGTTATGAGTTTTATTGGGCTCCACCAAGCTGCTGCTGCTGATGGAGCTCAGAGTTGCAGATGGCATGACTGGAAATTGGAAAGTAAAGCCTTGGACTCTGTAAAATATCAACGACCTTTCTTTTAATGCTTTTGTCAGTTCTAGTTTGCATTCATCTTGATATCTCTGTAGCATTTGAACATATCTTTAATCACTGGGTCTGTTTTCTTCTTAAATTCTATGATATTGTTCTTGAGCTTCTGTTATAGATGACAAAAAGTCTGTGGAGTACACCTTCTCTCTTAACTGAGTATTCTTCTGAGACACAGTCTTCTGTTCCTGTCTTCCTACCTGCTGGCTCCCCATAGGCAGGTTACCTCTGCTTGTATTAGTTTTCTATTGTCATGTAATAGATTACCACGATTTTAACCACTTAAAATAGCATCTATTATTATCACAGTCTCCATGGGTCAAGAGCCTGGGCATAGTATAGCTGGGTCCTCTACTCAGGGTCTCACAAGTCTAACATCAAGTTGTCAATCAAGGCTGCAGTATCAGCTGACTCTTGGTGTCTCTCCCAATCTCTCTCAGGTTGTTGACAGATTTTATTTTCTTGGACTCGTGGCATTTCAGAGCCCATAGGAGAGAGTCTCTGCTGCTTCAAGTCATCTCTAGACTTTGTTTTAAAAAGCTTAACTAGGTTAGGCCCACATAACACAATCACAGGGATGATCCTAGCATTCTCTCTGCCACATATTAAAAGTACTAAATAAATCTGTGCTGATAATTCCAAAGTTGGCAACTACACCAAGCACAAGAACCACATTTCCTAACACTGGAATCTAGTTTAAAATAGTGCCTGGTTGGCAGCTCTTGTTATAACATCTCTAAACTTTCTATAGAAATGCATATTCATAAAATATATAACTTTTTTAAAAATCTCACAATAACATATTCCAAACCTTAAAATAGCAGTAATAGAAGAACTCAGGAAGAATTTTCCATAAGTCCAAGGTTGTTAGAGTTGACTTGGTGAATATATATACCAACATTCACTTGATTTTGAGGGGCTAGAAAAACAGTGTAACTGCTGTCCTGGAAAAAGGTAGAATATACTTTGATCATACGCCTATCCATATCTTAACTATGGTCCTAAAGCTCATGACGTTCAAAGAATTTGGTGACTGTCTTTAAACACTTGAGTTCTACTTTTGATGTTACTAGTACACATTGATGTCTACATTGATTCAGAAAAACAGGACAAGACTTTTGCTGGTACATTATATCTTGAAAGCAATTGTGCAAAAGTAGAATTCTTCAGAAAGAAGAGAATAGTAGCAGTGCAGTTTAGAGGTGGTGGCTTCAATTTAGTAATAGAAAATCAGGCATGCGGTAGAAGAAGATCCCACCTTAATCTGACTAGATAAATGCATATTAGACATTTGGAAATGGGGTTAAAATAATGCTATGACACTGCCTTAGTGCTGTAGATTGGGGAGGAGGCTGTATCTACCCGAAGTCTATGTGTATCTCTTCAAATGCGAGGGACATAGAATGCATGTCTAAAAATATTGCATTCCAAGTTAAAAGATCCATCATCATTCTTTTAAATATATATATTGATTTTAGAGAGGAAGGGAGAGATAGAGAGAGATAGAAATATCAATGATGAGAGAGAATCATTGATTAGCTGCTCCTGCACGCCCCACACTAGGGACTGAGCCAACAACCTGGGCATATGCCCTGACGGCAAATTGAACTATAACCTCCTGGTTCATAGGTCTATGCTCAACCATTGAGCCATGTTGGCTGGGCCATCATCATTCTTAAGACTTAAAGAAAGAGCATACTCAGAAAAAAATGTTGTTACATAGCAACCATAACATTCAAAAGGCTGTTTTGTTTTCTCACATGGAAGTGAGAAGATTATATATATATATATATATATATATGACACATGACATATATATGGCTCACTTTGGAAGCTATATAACATCATGTTTCTGTTTTAATATCCTTTCCCCCTTGGGTATCTCACTGAGCTTCCTTTCCATCTGTATTCCTACCCTTGTTTCTCATCTGGCAGTCATTTTAATTTATCTCATTCTCTTTTTACAGTCTTCTTTACCACTAGAATAACAAATTCACCAATCTGGAGTTTATAAAATTCTCCATTTGCATAGTTTCAAAAGTATAATTTCTTTTTAATAAAAATTGTGTTTCCATTTTCTTTTGGGTGTTGTACCAGTACCTCAAATACAGTATGTATAAAAAAGTATGACTTTTTTTTTTTCACTCAAATCATCTTCACTTATCAATTTATCACTCTCAACAATGTTATTCTTATTCTAGCTACTTTAAAACTCACAGAATTGGGCCGAGGCCGGTTTGGCTCAGTGGATAGAGCGTCGGCCTGCGGACTCAAAGGTCCCGGGTTCGATTCCGGTCAAGGGCATGTACCTTGGTTGCAGGCACATCCCCAGTGGGGGGTGTGCAAACAGCTGATTGATGTTTCTCTCTCATCGATGTTTCTCTCTATCCCTCTCTCTTCCTCTCTGTAAAAAATCAATAAAATATATTTTAAAAAAAAACTCACAGAATTGGAACTTCTGAATCTTCTTTGATTAACCCCCTCTATCACTCCTTTACTAATTATTACTAAGTCATTATAAAAATTAATTATTTATCATGCCCGGGGGTTTTGGATACCTCATAAGCAAACAGTTGAGTTTTGCATACTCCTCTTACTATCATGCCATTAGAATCATAAGTCCATGTAAAGTTCCTTTGTTACCTCTAAACCATAATCTGGTTTTCCTATGCTGCTTACACAAAATGTTTGATATATGCTTCTTCATAGGCCTGTATTTTTAGAAAATATGCATGAGTATGTATATAGGTTTAATGTATGCAATTCTATGAGCTAAAGAACTTATTTTGCTTCTTACTATTTTGATGCAATACTATTTTTAAGGCCTATGGCTGAACAGTAGGGACAAATAGTTTCTTGCTTCTGACTGCAGCAAGATAATATATTATGAATGTACCTCATTTTCCTTATCCACTTCCCTAGCAATAGGTACTGATATTGCTTTTACCACCCTGAAAGCACAAATATCTTCCCACAGATCTCCATGCAGACCTAGTTCATTAACAAGTGTCACACACACACTTAAAGCACCATGCAATAAAGTTACCATATGAAGTTCATTTGGGAAACCTTTACAAATACAGAAGTACAGAGAACACAACCCCCTGGACTCGCATTGCCCCAAGGCTTAGGTCTTAGCACAGGGAGTCCAAGATGGCCAGCGTTCCAGAGAGGCCCATCTCTGTAATGCTCTACATATTTACATAGTTGAGGGCAAGTAGAATCTAAGAAGAGTGTCCTATTAGAGAAGCAGAACTTCTAAGAGCCAACCAGTTGAATTACACTTTTCTTCTGCTGTAATACTCACACCTGCTGAACCAGCTCAAAACATGAGATGGAAGATCGAGGAACATATGGTGACAGCCATAAGCTTGCAGAAGAATTTCTCTAGTATATAGAGAAGAATTTTCTCCAGTATATAGTGTGAGTGCGGGGACATAGATATTCTTACTTTTACTTAGTGTTGGTCATTGCTTTCCACAAAGGTTGTGCTAGTTTACACTTTTACCAGCAGTGCCTGAACGTCCTTATTTCTTCAAACTGTCATCAACATTTCCTGTTATCCCACTTTCACAATTTTGTTGGTCTACAGTGTCTAAATTGGAATGTTGTTTTAATTTTCTTCTCTTTAATTTCCACCGAGATTGAGCATATGTTCAAAGCCTGCAAGTCATTTAGATTTCTCTATCTATGAATTGCTTGTTTAGTTTGTGTTTCCAGACTTTTCTTACTGATTTGCATGACTTTTTGGTATATTCTAGATCAGACTGTTCAATAGAACTTTCTATGAAAATATTTTCTACCCGCACTGTTAAATATAGTAGCCACTAGTCTCATGTGGCTAGGGAGCACTTAAAATGTGGTTAGTGCAGCCTGGCTGGTGTGGCTCAGTTGGTTGAGCATCCTATGCACCAGGAGGTTGGGTTCAATTCTTGGTCAGGGCACATGCTGGGTTGCAGGCTTAATCCCCAGTAGGGGGCATGCAAGAGGCAGCCAATCTATGTTTCTTTCTCATCGATGGTTCTCTCTCTCCCTCTCCCTTCCTCTCTCTGAAATCAATAAAAACATATATTTTAAAATGTAGTTAGTGCAACCGAGGAAATGCAAATCTGTTTAATTGACTTAAATTCAAATTTAAATAGCTGTACATAGTTAGTGACTATATAATAGACAGAATAGTTCTAGATAATACTTTTTTGTCAGTTTTGAAGATTGCAAATGTCTTCTTTGAATCTGTACATTTTCATTAATTGTATCTATAGTTGTAATATGTTAATAGAAACATAAAACTTTACCTTCTAGTTTTGTTCTTGTTCTGAAGACATTTCTCACCCTTAGGCCCAATACAGTTATATATTTTTTCTATTTATTTCATAATTTTACTTTTATATTTAGGTATTTTATATGTATTCTGCTCTGTGAGATAGTTTTCCAAGAACCATTTACTAAATAATCTGCCTTTTTCTCATGGATTTGTGATCCCAACTTTATCACATATTTCATTTTTCAACACAGGTCAGTTTCTGGGTTCTTTATTCTCTTTCATTGTTCTGTTTGCCTGTTCTTGGATAAGTTCCAATTGATTTCTGTTATTATGATTTTGTAATATGTTTAAATGTCCAGCAATATTATTTGTGTTCCTTGGTTGTCTTGAAACTTATATTTTTCATATAAATTTTTAGAATAAAAATTTATCAAAAATCCAGCTAGAATACTAATTATGATTACATTGAGTTATTGTTTGATTGAGGAATAAATTGACAATTTTAAGAAATTTTTATATCTTCTATTCATGTGGTATAACCCTCCATTTTTCATATTTCTCATCATTTTTGGTAAGCTCTCATGCATCAAGTCAATTACTATATATTTATTTATTTTTGCTACTATAGTTAGTTATTTGACTAGAGAACACTATTTTTATAAATTAAGCTTTTATTGGCAAACTTGGAGAACAATTATATTAGTTCTAATGGTATGTCTAATAATTCTTCCATGGAAATGATGATATCATCAACAAATAATTCTAACTTCTATTTCTTATCTTCCTTTCTCTCTCATTCTCTCCCCCCCACCATCTTTGTTTTTCTTTTATTTTAATTTTGTTTTATGGCATTGATCCCAATGTACTGTGTTGATCCCTTTTGTACTGTGTTAAATACTAGCAATGACGGTACACATAGGTAGTGAGTATCATTGTCCTTTCCTGATTTTAAAGGATGTGCATTCAAAGTTTCCCTTTTGAAGAACATACATGCATAAACCATAGACACAGACAACAATGTGGTGACAGCCAGAGGGAAGGAGGGGTGGGTACTGGGTGGAGGTGGGCAAAGAAGGGGGAATGGAGACATCTGTAATATTGTCAAAAATAAAGTTAAAAAAGTTTTCCTTTAAAGAGTAATATTTGTGGACAGATACATGAAAAAAAATGAAACTAGACCACCAACTTACACCATACACAAAAATAAACTCAAAATGGATAAAAGACTTAAACATAAGATGGGAAAACATAAAAATACTAGAGGAATCTACAGGCAGCAAAATCTCAGACATATGCCGAAGCAATTTCTTTACTGATACAGCTTCTAAGGCAATGGAAACTACAGAGAAAATAAACAAATGGGACTACATCAAGATAAAAATCTTTTGCACAACAAAAGAAAACATCAACAAAACAACAAGAAAGCCCACTGCAAGGGAGGACATATTTATTTGCCAATGTTATCACCGATAAGGGGTTAATCTCTAACATTTACAGGGAACTCATACAACTTAACAAAAGGAAGATAAACAACCCAATCAAAAAATGAGCAATGGACTTAAATAAACACTTTTTGAAAGAAGACATAAGGAAGGCCAAGAGACATATGAAAACATGCTCAAAGTCACTAATTATCTAAGAGATGCAAATCAAAACAACAATGAGGTACCACCTCACACCTGTCAGAATGGCTATCATCAACAAATCAACAAACAACAAGTGCTGGTGAGGATGCGGAGAAAAGGGAACCCTTCTTCACTGCTGGTGGGAATGCAGAATGGGGCAGCCACTGTGGAGAACAGTATGAAGTTTTCTCAAAAAAACTAAAAATGGAACTGCCATTTGACCCAGTGGTCCCACTTCCAGGAATATATCCCAAGAAACTAGAAACACCAATCAGAAAGGATATATGCACCCCTATGTTCATAGTGGCACAATTTACCATAGCTAAGATTTGGAAACAGCCTAAGTGCCCATCAGCAGTTGAGTGGATTAAAAAACTGTGGTACATCTACACAATGGAATACTACACTGCGGTAAAAAAGAATGAATTCTTATCATTTGCAACAGTATGGACGGAACTGGAGAGCATTATGCTAAGCAAAATATGCCAGTCAGAGAAAGTTAAATATCACATGATCTCACTCATTTGTGGAATATAATGAACAACATAAACTGATGAACAAAGGGGTAAGAGGGAGAGATCAATCAAAAGACTTGCCAATGGACACAGACAACAGGGAGGTGAGGGCATGAGTGGAGGGGTGTGTGGGGTAAATAGGGCTATAACGGCACATATGTAATACCTTAATCAATAAAAAAAGAGTAATATTGTTCTAGGTTTTATATATAACTAGAGGCCTGGTGCACAAAATTTGTGCACGGGGTGGCGGGGGGAATCCCCCTCAGCCCAGCCTGCACCCTCTCCAATCCAGGACCCCTTGAGGGAGGTCCGACTGCCAGTTTAGGCCCCATTCACAGGGCAGCAGCAGTTAGACATCCCTCTCACAATCCGGGACTGCTGGCTCCTAACTGCTTGCCTGCCTGCTGGCCTAATTGCTATCTAACTGCTCCCCTGATGGCCCCCAACTGTCCTGCCCTGCTGGCCTGATGGCCCCCAACTGCCCTGCCCTGCTGGCCTGGTGGCCCCCAACTGCCCTCTCCTGCCCACCTGATTGCCCCTAACCACCTCTGCCTCAGCCCCCACCACCGTGGCTTTGTCTGGAAGGAAGTTGGATGTCCAGAAGATGTCTGGTCACCTAGTCTAATTAGCATATTACCCTTTTATTAGTATGGATGGTTACTGAGCAGTCCATTCTGGGAAACATGGGGAAGCGGTCTTATGACTCAGAGACCAGGGACTCTACAGGAAGCTGGGAGGTCTGGTCTCACTCAGCAGAGGATGGGCTTGGGATCATGGGTGAGGCCTGGACTGTGTTTAGCTCCGAGGAGCCTCCCTTCTCCAGGCACCACTTGCTCAGTGGCCTCCCACACACACGCCGACATGGGTTTAAACACACAACCTTTCAATGTACAGGACGAAGCTCCAACCAATGAAGCCACCTGGCCAGGGCAGTTATTCTTAGCTTTTATTTTATTTTTATTTTTTACTCTTTTTTATTAAATTTTTATTGTTGAAAGGTTTACATAGGTTCCCTTTTCCCCCATTAATCTTTTCCAGCCTACAACCCCCTTAGGCCCTTACCACCCCATTGTCTGTGTCCAGGGATGATGCATATATATACACAGACCATTGGTTGATCTCTTCCCACCCACCCACCCACCCTCCCCCGCCTTCCCTCTGAGGTTCCACAGTCTATTCATGCATCTGTGTCTCTTTTTGTTCATCAGTGTATTTGGCTCATTAGGTGTTAAAAGTGCTCTGGTTGTGATCACTTGGGTTTTCTAAAGATGCAGTCATATCATGTACAAATCTTTTTTCTTTTTCCAAATTTATTTGTGGACACATTGGGAATATAGATACCAGAAACAGAAGTCTGTGAATAAGTTGGGAATAGGATGCTTTTTCTTTCGTTACGTTGTGTATGTGATCCTGTGCTCCCGCCGTGTTGAGAACACTGAATACTCTGGCTGCAGGGAAGCTCTCATTGGCAACTCATCCACATAGAGCCATAGCCTCCCTCTCCATCAGCCGGAGCTCCCAGGACAGACTCATGCACCCCTCAACAGAGGTGGGGGCACTTGGCCACCTCCCGCAGGCTTGCCCCCTATCATCACCCGGTGGGGCCCACCTTCTGCATATCACCCTCTTGTTCCTACTCCCAGGCCATTCCATGCACTTCCTCTCAACCAGCCCCTTCTTCCTCCCATCATGTCCGGAGCCCCAGGTGCTGTCCCTGTGAGGTCTGTGACACTCCCTACCAAACGATTTCATCTCATTCTTTCATGGTGTCCAGTGTTTTTTCTGCCTTGTTAACTTGGTTTGAAACTGAACGGAAATGGCTCCATCTTCTATTCCATTTGTGTCCTTTCCACACCTAAGTTAATGCCGTGTCCTTAGTATGTGGCTATGAGATGTCCCTATGACTGAGCTAGGAAACCTTTCATATTTCTCTTTCCTTTTCTTTCATCTCAGGATAACTGAGCTCTGTGGTTTGTGTGGGACCAAAGGCTCTGGGAATACAATGCTGAGCCCTCTGAACTCATTTTATTCTTTATTGTATTATTTAATTCCTGGGGTTGAATTAAACATGAAAATAGAAGAAAATATACCCTTAGATATACAATCTGAGTTATTACCCAGAGATTTCTGCGGGAGCTGACACTGAGTTATGAGACCCATGTGTTTATTGGTCAGTTTCCTCACCTATGGTAGGAAGGTTGAACCTGCCCCTCGGATCCTTTGGAGGTTGGATATGATGCATCCAGAGGGATTAACTGGCGGCCCGGAGAGTAAGATCAGAAGTCAACAGACACTTGTTTCTTTTACCTGGACAGAGTTAGAAAAACACAACTCTTTATCATAACACCTGGAAGGGCTATGCCTGTGGGAGGAGGTGCAGGGAACTGGGGCTTCCCCCTTGCTTCTGCCCTGCCCTCCCTTCTTCCAACCCTGCACTGGCCCAGCCGCCATCAGGGAACCGCCCATCTCTCAGGAAGGAGCATGCACAGTTTCTTGCAGACACTGAAGCAGCTGGGGAGTAGGGAGGTGGTGGTTTTTCCCCCCTGAGGAGGCGCTGAAGTCCTTGTTGAAGTCTCTGCTCTGGAGCCTCTCACAGCTGTGAGTCCTCATCCAGGAAGGCTGTGCAGTGGAGGCTCCACGTTCCTTTCAGAAGAATGTCAGCTGGGGGAGGGAGCAGGAGGTCTGCCTTTCGCCCGCTTGCCAATCCCCAGTCCCGCCTCGCTGCCACCCAGCCCAGTTCCCTATGGCTCTCCATTGGCCATCCAGCCTGATGGGAGCCGGTGGGCCAGGGGTGGGGGAAGTGGAGGGGAGGGACCAAGAGGTGCTCCATGCACTTCCTGGTTACCGGTAGGCCTTTCTGGTCGTGATGACCCTAGGCTTTTGGCCTGGAGCCGACGTGGACACCCTCAGCAGCCGTGGATCCAGCTGTTGAGAGGTGCGGGGGGGGGGGGGGTTGGGAGTCCCCCCCCCTGTGCCTCTCAACAGCTGGATAGGCCACCCCGAGTCCCACCCCCCAGCCTCCCGCCGCCCAATCATGGGTGTAGCGGAGTGATGGTTATTTGCATATTACTCTATTATTAGATAGGATTTTTATCAAGTTAAAAAAATATTGTCATTTCTAAATATCTCACATTTAAAAAACATAAATAGGTATTGAACTTCATAAAATTATTTTCATGAGATAATCATGTGATTTTTCTCTTTTATAATTAATTAGCTAAATTTAATCAATGTACTGATGTCAAACCATCCTTACATTTCTGGAACAAACCCTACATGATTAGTACTACAGCTGCTTCCTCTAGAATAAAGAAACTAAGACAAGGGTTAAAATGCTAGCAATTTATTTAGAAGATGCCAGTTCAGGGCTGTGGGAGTTAGTGAAAAGGAAGTTGAAATCTGCAGAGATGCAAAGCATCATAGTGTGATGCATTATAGCACTGGCTACTGCTTCACCATGAACTCCAAATAAAAAAAGACTAGCAGGATTATTTGTTGGATTTTTTATTTAGCATGTACCAGTATATCTTCTCTGGCAACACTTTCAAGAAATCAGTTAGAGACAAAATAGGAAGAATTTATCTGCTCAGCTCCTTCTGATTCCCCATTTCTCATTGGTTAAAGTTCTCCCCGTGAGGTACTAGTGCTCCCACATGTTTATATTGTGCTCTCTCTGCCTTGGTGGCTGCTCAGAAAGGTAGATCTCATACTCCATAGGATAGTGGCTCATCCATAACAGAAAGTGGAGGAGTGTTCCCTCCTTTACCTTGGGAGATAGCGTAGAATGACCTAAGACCACTGGACCTCTAAAAACTTACCTAAGGTGATACTCTAAGTATTTTTGCCTATTTTTATTCTGCTCTCTGAGACACATGTGTTTAGTAGGAAATTTAGTATACATATCAATTAGTTCATAATTGCATGTCATTATCAATATAAAAAGCCCAGTAATGTTCTTTGTAATGTTAAAGCAATCAAGGTTATGACTGAGGCCAGTTAATTAATATAATTCTGAGGCACAAAGAAGAGGTTTAAAGAGGCAAATTTAATGGGCATGTGACAAACTATCAGACACATATCTTTTAAATTTTTAAGGGTGACACTAATCTCTGTCATTCCTCTAGGAAGTAGCAGTAATTAGAAAAAGCATATTTTAAGGTAAGTGGTTCATATAAACTGCAGCTACTATTGGGAGTCATGGTAATTGTTAGGAAAGGCATATAGAAAAATCAGTTTCCTACAGCTCACCCATATGCCATTATGGCAAATTTTCAATCACAGGTCTGCTTGTTTCCCAAATTGCCTATATAACTATAGCACTTGCAGATCAATTTCACTTTTCCTCACCTCTTTTCCCATATCCTTATTTTCATTAAATATCATAGAGAATTATAGAGTATATATTCCTATAGTTAATTTGGATTAACAGCAGGGATTTAGAGCCAATAGAACTTCAAATTAAAGCATTCTGGTTCTTTAATTAGTTCTTGAGGCATTGCATATTCCCTTAAACTCACCCATCCATTTATTCATTCATTTGTTCATTTGTTCCATGAATTCTTATTAAATAAGTATATGTGGAGTTCTGTATCTAGGTCGCTTCAGAGAATGTTGATATTCTCAAAATATGGTCACTGTGTTACAGAATTTACCAGGTGACCAAAAAAATATGTAGGAGTACTGGAGGCACAGGAAAAACCCATTTATTTCCAGACATTTCACATGTACCGGTACAGTGACTCAGGGGAGTCTGTTTCTCTCCAAATCCTGAGCCCCCAAATATGGAGGAAGCTTTCCCTTTATACCCCTTTGGGTATATGGACTATACTTCGGGACCTTTCGCGGGCTTTGCAAAAAGCCCCATGTGCTGGGATGGAGGCAGTGGGACCACACCTCAAGGCTTGGACTGGCGCCAGCACTGATAACTCTGTGTGGGGATGGTTTATGGCCTCTCTAAAATGGGAGTAGTATTTTGGGTAAACAGGTCTTGCAGGACCAGATACTTAAAGGGACAATGACTAGATTCAGGTTGCTAGCCCCTACAAATGTCTCATTTACCCCATTAACTGGACCAGCATTTTTAACATATCTGGAACTTGTTAGAGACACAAAGTTTCACCCTACCCTAATGAATCAGAAGTTTGGGGTGACACTCAGAGGTACGTCTTTAACAAGCCCTCCAGGTGATTTTGAGCACACATCAACTTGAGAATCACTGTTATAACAAATTGCATCCCTTGGCCTGCAGAGGTAATCCATGATGATTCTCAGGTTCTCGTGGAGTGTAACGTAGTAATAAGGGATGAGATAAATCCCCCCCACACACGCTCCCAATTCAATGGTTTGTTGTAAATGTACACTTTCATTAATTGAGGGAAAACGTATCCACCTAAAGTCAGAGTTCTGGCAGGCAGAAATTGGCTGTATTTTTTTTTGTTTGTTTTGTTTTTATATTTTTATTGATTTCAGAGAGGAAGGGAAAGGGAGAGAGAGATAGAAACATCAATGATGAGACAGAATCATTGATTGGCTGCCGCCCCGCAGGGATGGAGCCCACAAACCGGGGATGTGCCCTTGACCAGAATCAAACTCAGGACCCTTCAGTCCATAGGCCAACGCTCTATCCACTGAGCCATGCTGGCTAGGGCTGTATTGTTTATTTACTTGTTTGTTTATTCATTTTACCAATTATAGCACCACTATAGCCTTAAGATATATGAAGAAGTTCTGAAATGCCTCCTGAATTAGTTCAAATGAGAACAAATCCATATTCAAGCTTTAACTAGAAACGTAAAATTCAATAATTTTGTATTAGTTTAGAAGATGGTCAAACCTAATCCTCTATCCGATCTTCTCCAGTGCACAACAACGTGAAATAAAGCTCAAACAAATGTCCCTAGAGTCCTGTGAGAAACTCAATGATGAAAGAAAGATTCTATTATGCTCTGAACCCACTAAAGGAGAAACTTTAGAACAACATTAAAAAGCAAACAAAACAAATCTCAACAGACACTTACCGTGTTAAACCAGGAGTTTGTGCATACATACACTGCATTTTAGGATACAGAAAAGAAATAAATAGTCTTAAAGTATATTGAAAATATGAAATACTAGAGGCCCGGTGCACGAAATTCGTGCACGGAGGGGGGTTGTCCCTCAGCCCAGCCTGTACCCTCTCCAATATGGGACCCCTTGAGGGATGTCCGACTGCCCATTTAGGCAGGATCGGGCCTAAACGGGCAGTCGGACATGCCTCTCACAATCCAGGACTGCTGGCTCCCAACTGCTTGCCTGCCTGCCTTCCTGATTGCCCCTAACTGCTTCTGCCTGCCAGCCTATCACTCCCTAACCACTCTGCTGCCAGCCTGTTTGCCCCAACTTCCCTCCTCTGCCGGCCTGGTCACCCCTAACTGCCCTCTCCTGCAGGGTTGATCACCTCCAACTGCCCTCCCTTGCAGGCCGGGTGCCTCCCAACTGCCTTCTCTTGCTGGCCATCTTGTGGTGGCCATCTTGTGTCCACATGGGGGCAGGATCTTTGACCACATGGGGGCAGACATATTGTGTGTTGCAGTGATGATCAATCTGCATATTACTCTTTTATTAGATAGGTTAGAGGCCTGGTACAGGGGTGGGGGCCAGCTGGTTTGCCCTGAAGGGCGTCCCGGATCAGGCAGGGGTTCCCTTGGGGTGTGGGGCGGCCTGAGCAAGGGGCCTGTGGTGGTTTGCAGGCCGGCCACGTCCCCTGGCAACCCAAGCAGAGGCCCTGGTATCTGGAATTTATTTTCCTTCTACAATTGAAACTTTGTAGCCTGGAGCGGAGCCAAGCCTGGGGCTCCCTCGGAGGCCAAGGCCGGCAGCCATTTGTGTTGGGGTTATAATTGAAACTTTGTAGCCTTAAGCGGGTGGGCCCGGCCAGGGTGTGCAGAAAGCTTTGCTTCCCCTGTTGCCGGCGGCAACCCTGGCCTCCATTCTGCCGCCATTTGTTTGAATTTATTTACCTTCTATAATTGAAACTTTGTAGCTTGAGTGGAGGCTTAGGCCTGGCAAGGGCAGGCGGAAAGCTTGGCTTCCTCTGTTACCTAGGAAACCTTGCTCTCTGTGGCTGTAGCCATCTTGGTTTGGGTTAATTTGCATACTCGCTCTGATTGGATGGTAGGTGTGGCTTGTGGGTGTGTCGGAGGTATGGTCAATTTACATATTTGTCTATTATTAGATAGGATAATAGCTCTGGTGACATGAATGACTATGGTTAAGTGAGTGCCTGTTGGGCCTTGTGCTAAGACTGTTACTTACGTTATCACATGAAAACTTGCCATTTTACAGATGGGAAACCCGAGAATTAGGACAAGTAAGGACTTACCCAAGGCCATCTGGTAGTAAGCAGTATAGATTCAGGACTCAACGTAATCATGCCTTAAATCAAAGCTTATGTCATTTACTGTGAGAGCATACTGCCAATGATCTGGAGACATCAGACTCCTGATACTCCCAGCTTCTACTTTTTTTTTTTTTATCTTTGGTGTGTATATAGGAAATGAAGCGTGCATATTGAAACAGAGCAAAGGCCATACTCCATATTATCAGAGCTCCCAGGAAAACACATTTCTAAGCTCCTCAGATAACGATGCTTTAGCCCTTCGAGAGCCGATGCAATTTTCCCTTTTTATTAATCACAAAGTTGGAGTTAGATGAAGGACTCCTGTCTACATGCACCAAGTGCTATTCCTGGGGCACATTTGGAATGGAAATAGAGATGTGAGGAAGAACCAATTCAAATTTTTGGGAGATGTTAAGGCATCATTGGAAAGTTTCCTCTTCTTTCACCTGTGGCATTTTTACTGAAAAAGTCAATCTTGAATCCACAAAGGAAAGCCTTGGAAAAGAAGACTTATGAGAAAAGTACACAGGGCCATAACCTTCTGGTGGCCTTGGCCACCACTCCAATCTGAGAGTGACTAATAGCACCTACCTTAAAGAGAGCTTGTGAGCACTACATGAGGTAGTACAGGTAACACTGTGTTGATCACAGAGGAGATGGTCAATAAATCTTAGTTGCCATCGTTGTTGTCATGTTCACCATGGGTTTTTATGCACAAACACAGCCTTCACACAGGCCCATACTGAACCTCACTCACTCACAGTGGCCAGTGGACTTGACTGAAATAAGTGGTAGTGTCTATTTGAACTGAAGTTCAAGTCTGTGGCCCTGTAAACAAGGCCTAAGTGTCTTGTTTGGCCTTTGTGCTATCTCAGACCTTTGATAAACTGTGTAAATAGTCAGTCTTTGACCAAAGGAGCAGGATCTACATGCTATTGGGTGTCACTGTGCTTTAGAAATTGATGTCCTACAGGGCCAGAAGGGCATTGGTAAGAATGAGGTAAGGAAACTGATTTGTCCATCTGTGTCTTTAGGCAGAGGGCATATTTAATCTCAGTGTGATGCATTAACTCTACTTCCAGGTTTGTGTTTTTAAACCAATGTAATCTCAAGACACTTTTTTAAAAAAAAATTCTTTATTGATTAAGGTGTCACATATTTGTCCTCATCCCCCCATTCCCATCCCACACCCCTCCCCACGGATGCCCCCACCCCCCTGTTGTCCTTAACCATTGGTTAGGCTCGTATGCATGCACACAAGTCCTTTGGTTGATCTATCCCCCCTACCCCCACCCTCCCCTACCCTCCCTCTGAGGCCCGATAGTCCGATCGATGCCTCCTTGTTTCTGGTTATGTTCTTGTTCATCAGTCTATGTTGTTCATCATTTCCCCTAGATGAGTGAGATCATGTGTTACTAGAAATATACTTATAAGAACCGAATGTGAGACGAGCAATAATAGTTATGCTGACAGTCAAATGAATCAGTCTGTACTGAGTTTCTTTCTGGACCAACAGTTCTTTTGAGACCCAATTTCAATGTCCACCAGTTCCTTATGTGTACATGTCGGCACTGACTTTTCAGCTCTGAATGGTGGACAAATGGTGGTAATGCAGGTCCGACTCCCTCTGGTATGGTCTCGCCCGGACCCAGGGGCGCGTGGCCTCTCCCGGACCCAGGGGCGGGGCCTCACCCATACCCGGGACCCAGCCTCACCCGGATCCAGGGGCGCACGGCCTCACCCGGACCCAAGGGCATGTGGCCTCACCCGGGCCCAGGGGCATGCAGCCTTGCCCGGACCCGGGACTCAGCCTCACCCTGACCCGGGTCCCAGCCTCGCCCGGACCCAGGGGCGCGCAGCCTCACCTGGACCCGGAACCCAGCGGGGCCTCGTCTTCCCGATCCCAACTCTCATCGGTCAATTCCTTCTCAGCAATTCCTCCGGCCATTTTCTCAAAGCTCCAGGGCGGCTGCCGCGGAACTTGCTGGGCAGCGGGCTCGGCGAAGCTCCGGTGCGCCCGGTGCGCGGCGGCGGGCTGGTCCAGGGTCGCTGCGTCGGCGCTCGGGTCTGCAGCGGTGGCCGGTCACCGGGCGTGCGCACCTGGCCGCTTCCAGGGCGCTGAGATTCTTGAAGGACTCGGAGGTCAGCAAGGGCGGAGTCTCCCACCCCATGTCTCCCAGGGGCTCGTCTGTCCGTGCTCGGCAGCGAGTGGGGCCTTCCCCTCAGCCGGAGGCCGCCGGGGGAACTGCGCCGAGCACGTTCCAGGCCGCCATTGTGTCGCCTGAGCCGTAGTTCTTAAAGTGTGATCTTTGGCTCACCGGTATCAGCATCATCCCGCGTACCCCTCTCTTTTATTCTAGTTGTAGAGCATCTGCTCAGTCAGCCCTCCGGTGGTTCTGGATGGTGTCTGCTCTGTTTTCCAGTTGTAGTTTCAAAATTGTTGTGGTAGGCAACAATCAGGCGTCCACCCTATGCCGCCATCTTGGTCCTCCTGGTGTGGTTTGGGGGGCGCCCGGCGCCAGCACGCACAGCAGCAGAAGGAGGGGGCACAGCCGGTGCGAGGTGGCCGGGGGCGCGGGGTCCCGGGCGGGGCATGCCTGCCTCTCTGCGGGCCCCTCCCCACACTCCCTGGTCCGTGGGTCCCGGCTCCTGCCGGGTCCCGGCTCCAGGTCAGACCAGCCCGGCTTCCCCGAGCTCTCAGCTCCCGGTCCGGCCCGGGGACTCGGTTCCCGCTCAACAAAGAGGGAGCAGAGCCTGCCCCCTGGCCGCCTCCGAGGCTCCGAGAAGTCCTCGGAGGGAGAAGGGGCGAAAGACTCTCAAGACACTTTTCAAAGTACTCATTTCTTTTTAACCTTTTCTGTATTTTTTTTTTTTTTAATTCTGAAACTTCTATCATCTAGTCATTATCCGATCGGGCATTAGCTACTTTATTAGTGAAATAGGCTTGTTTTTAGGAGTTCAGTCTTGGAAGGGTCTCTCACCATTTTTATCACAAAAGTTCCCTGCTGAGGCAAAATATAGGGTGAGCAACTGCTCGCTGCCAGGAGTAGTCCCTATGCCTAAGGTTCCCCTTTGGCCACAGAGAATGTACACAGAAGAAATGCAGTGATTGTCAGAAGTAAATGAAAACACAAAAAACGTGTCCAGAGTCTGCCCCGAGTGCATGTATCATGTATGTAAAGGCTTCTCTCTCCACCTGAGCTCCCCATTGGTGAGTGAGCGAGTTTGCTCAACACTCGTGTTAAACATGAATGCAAAACTGGGTGCCTGTATCTAGAGACCACAATGGAAAGTGGCACTGGGATAATAAGATTTCTGTCAGCAATGGAGCTAAATAATACAGGTCAGTGGTTCCCCTTTGTTAGAACTGGGGCCAGAAGTTGCCGAATGACCCTGAGCAGGGAAGGTGGCGCCTGGAAGTCTAGGCAGCCCTGCAGGATTGACAGAAATCAGGGAATTAAAGGGGAAGCATGACATGAGAGGTGATCCTGCAGGAAGCAGGGCTTTATGGTCCTTTAAATTCATTTCTGATATAAAAATGAATCCAGTGGTTGGGGCTGGAATGGAGACTAGGTGTAGGCCGAGTTCTATAAGCAAAGGAAAACTACAAGGTTTGTTCATGCTCCTGGTCCTCAGCTCTAGCTCATTATTGGAAATTCAGGGCTTGGGAGAGCAACTTTCTCTTTCTCAGAGAGCATCTTCTTTTATCCCACTGCTGCTGATGTGCATTTTTCCCAGGGCTGGAGGAACTTTAGATGAGGGGCTGCCAAACTTTTTCAGTAAAAAACCAGATAGTAAAAATTTTGTGCTTATATGTCTCTGCTACAACTACTCAATTTTGCCAGGATAGCATAAGAGAAGACATAGGCAAATAGGCAATATATGAACAAATGAACATGTCTATGTTCAAATTATACTTTATTTAAAAAACAGTCTCAGTTTGGTCTATAGTCCATTGTTTACTGACCTCTACTCAAGAAATTGGTTCTGCTTTCCAAGCCTAAGCCACTGATAGTAATAGAGGACTAACATAAAATCTGTGGTGACCTTTGATGTTGACAATGCTCTCTAGTCTCATGAGTAGCCGCCTTTGACTCACCTGAAATGAGAATTGGGTAAACTTCCGATTAAGGTATGACCAATACTGCCTTCTGACTGAACCCAACCTTAAATATGCATTTACTTCAGTGAGATTTTGGCTCAGGACAAGGTTTCCCCAAGTTTTGATCATATCCCCTGTGATCCAAAGGTGAGGTCAAAATTTTCATTAAGCAACCTGGAAGAAGTGTGTGAGGTTTTCCTGGTTGCATTCACAGAATTGATAAGGAGATAAAATATGTTCAGAATTGGCTTCAGCCATGTGAAAAATTCTTAAAAAGCCATTACCCAGAAGCTCATTATTTGGAGGAAAAAACTGTTTTATATCACTGATGATTTTTTTTTTCTTTCAGAAAGTTAAGGAACGATAGTGCTGCTGAACAGAATATCATGAAGAATAATATGGAAAGAAGGGATTGGAAATGTGAATCAATAGCAAAACTGAGGAGAAATTATGACATCACCTGAGATTTCCATTGTGTTTAAGAATAGTTAGAATCAAATAAGTAAATTAAGAAAGCAGATTTCTTTCCAAAGAGGAACTAAATTTTTAGGGAAATTAAGATAGAAAAGATTCCTGTTGTTTACATCTGTAGTAAGAAAATTAGCAAACAAAAAGACATTTGATTGAAAGATGACAGATCACTTGACAAGACTGTACTTCCTCCTGCGTCATTCAAGTAAACTGAAATAATGACTCAAAAATAAGCTTGGATTTCAGACAAAAGGTTGAACCTCTTCTTAGGGTTCACCCATCCTTTATGTTAGTGTATTTTTGAGTTTTTTGAAGGACCCTTGCCTTAGGGTTGCTTACATAGCCTCGAGCCTCACTCTGAAGCTATTGAGTTAGAATTTCTATGAACTTGGACATCTGTAATGTTAATGACATTTTTGTGAATCTCGGTCACTCTGAAGTATGAGAACCTCTCTTATTCCTATCCCCTGGGACAAAACCTTCCCCCATTCCCTGAGGAAGTATTACAGTACTCAGAAACAACATCATTGATTGAATTGTGTCCCCCATAAATTCATATGTGGAAGCCCTAACTTGAATGTTAGTGTAGCATTTAAAGAGGTAATTTAAGCTTAAAATGGAGTCATAACCATGGGGTCCTAATCCAATATGAGTGTTATGCTTCTAAGCAGAGGACATTGGGACACACCAAGGGACACCATGGATGACAAAGAAAAGGCCATGTGAAATCACAAACAGACTGCAGGCATCTGCAAGCCAGGGGGAGAGGCCTCAGAAAAAAATAAACCTGCCAACGCTTTGACCTTGGACTACGAACTTCAATAACTATGAGAAAATAAAAGTTCTGTTGTTGAAGCCACCCAGTCTGTGGTATTTTTTTTATGGTAGCGCTAGCAAACTAATGCAGGCACTGGCTAAGAAAATACAAATCTAGCCTTCAGGGAGATGAGAGTGCAGTGTAAGAAAAGGTTCAGCCAGCACTTTCCACTGAAGACTGAGTTTCCCCGCTTAGAGCTGAAACACGGGAGAAGTCTCGCTGGAGCGGAGCAGAGCAGAGCAGATCATCCGGAGCTCAGCAGAGCTGCCTAGCTGAAGAGGGCCTGGCCAGGGCCGCCTCACAGTCATACTGTTTTCACAGCCATGCTGCATCCAATTGATACAGTTCGGCTGTGCTGTTTACACAGCCATGCTGTACCACTATTGAGCTGTTTGCACTGAATAAAGTTTCCTTCTTCACTGCACTGAAGCATCCATCTTATACAAAAACTGCTGTTTGAAATTTTAACCCTGCTATTTGGCTTCTGTAGATGCTTGCTTGCTTAAATAATAAGGAAAATAAGACTACTTCTACTTCAGAGAGGCCATTAAACCTTCCCCGGATGAAATTATCAGTTCTGGCACCAGGCCAAGCCTTTGGTTGAGGTCTCAAGGGCCCAGCACACAGGGGCTCTTTAAGAACTTGCAAAGGGGGCCAGAAACACCCCATATTTGGGAGACAAAGAAGGTGAAAATATATAAATAGGGAAAATTCTTCCATGTTGGGGCCCAGAATTTGAGAGACATTTTCCTCTGGACCCGCGTGTAATAAATATAACTCCATCTCTCTAAGTATTGCTTGGTTCTTCTCTGGTTTTCTGTAACAGCACCACATGCAAAATTCACAAGGAAGCCAGGCAGAGCATGGCAGAGAGTAGAGGAGCAGCCATGACCGTGAGGTAGAGGGCTCCCACTCACAGAGCTTGTTCTGTGTGTCAGTGCTTGATGTAAACTACCAGTGGAATGCATTCCATAACCTGCAGAGATAAGATTTATTATCATCTCCATTCTATGGATGAGGAAATTGAGGATCAGAAGAATTAAATATTTAATGCAAAGTTACCCAGCAAATAAGAAGCAATCCAAGATTTGAACCCAGGTTTTTCAGTTGTCATAGGTGATACTATTAAGAACTCCGATGAGCCTCTTAGTACTCAGCAGGGCAGGGCAGGGGGTGGAGCTCTGTGATTGGCCTGATCAAGCACTCTCCCTGGCTGGAGGCAATGCTAATCACTCAGCTGTTAGTCTGACTGTTTTGAAAATAGTGACAAAGTTTGGAACATCTCTTATGTAGTACTGACACTAGTCATCACACGAAGCAAGGACTGTGCCCTGGGTAGTGTGGCTCAGTTGGTTGTGCCTAGTCCCTTGCACTGAAAGGTTGCCAGATCGATTCTTTGCCAGCACTTGTGTGTTGATTCATTGATGATAACCATTCTGCCAGGGATGAGGTGATATCTCATTGTGGTTTTAATTTGAGTTTTTCTGGTCATTAGTGACATTGAACATCTTTTCATATGTCTATTGGCCATCTATATGTCCTCTTTGGAAAAGAATCTATTCAGGTCCTTTACCCATTTTTTAAATTGGATTGTTTGTTTTTTCTGGTATTGAGTTTTATAGGTTCTTTATAAATTTTGGATATTAACCTCTTATCAGATGTATCATTGGCAAATATGTTCTCCTATTCAGTGAGATGTCATGTATCCTACTACTGATAGATGAAATGCAAGATCATTATCAGCTGGGCTCTGCTTTGTTGCTTGTTTATTGCTATTTAAACAATCATGTTTTAAATAAAACATTGAAAGAGAAGTGCAAAGTGCTGCCGAAAGAAATAAATCAAACTTAATTCATTTCCAGGTACACACCTCTCTGATCCCTGTCAATTTGAAGAATGGGGAATAATCAAGTTAGCACAGACACTCAGAAGGCCAAAGACAAACAGGTTTACTTCTCAAAGTTAAAAGAAAAAATAATGATTTTGCCAATGGTTTATAGAATTAGTCTTTTATGCATTTTAAGGAAGTGGGTGCAGTTTCCTAGAATGCTTCTTCTCAAGTGATCATGAAAGTAATTGCATACTTTACATAGTTATTATCACTTGAGTATATAATTGTGTAATAATAGAAAGCATCCCATTGAATATTACCCTGTGAATGAAACACACATATTTTCCTCTACAGTAGTCTCATTCAAATAAGAAAAAAACAAAAACAAAACATAGCTGACCCATGATGTAATGTAATTTTAACTCATACCACTCTTTCTTTGCTGTTTTAAAATGCCAAACCAGCTCATTCCCATTGTATAAGCTATGACAGCAAAGCAAGAACAGCTTTCTCATTTTCTGTGCCTGACACACATAAGTGTGGGAGGAAACACAATTTCTACCACATGAATGTACCCTTGTTTTTTGGGAGGGAGCTGAAGATGACAAGAATTCACCATTCACAAAACCTATACTTACTAGGCATAAATATGCTTTTAACTTATAAAATGTGCAAAAGTCTCTCTTTTGTCTTGTTTCTGAACATTGCTTGGTGCTGCAGATTTTTCCCCAGGGTTTTTATCTGTGAAGTGCAGTGGCTCATTTGCATATTTCTAGTGTCATGAAAATTTAAGGTTATAGGACTTAAGTGAGTGATATTCTATTTTACTTGACATTCAGGCTGCAAATAGCCCCTGGATCTATCAAATGTTAGGCTATTTTTCTTTTCTTTCTTTTTTTAGTTGCACAGTGGACTAAAATTCTGTATCCAACTGGAAAGCTTTATAGCAAATCAGATTTTTACTTCAGATAAATTATGTAAACCATCATGTTGATTTTTTAAAAACAAAATAAACACATTTGTTTTATTTATTTTGGTATTAATATGTCCTCCCAAATTCTTCTTTAAACTAGAATAGTTTTTAGCTATCTCTATAAATATATAAAAACTGGAAGAATTTCCAAGTAAGATTAATCTTTTAATTCTGGGATTTCTATGTATCTGTACAGTGTATAACCTCAAAGTATAAGTAAGATAAAATTTGTTAGTGTCTAGCCTGGCTGGAGCCAAGGTCAATCACTTATAAATAAATGCAGATGAATTTTTATTTTGCAGGAAAAAAATATTCTTGAGATGAAGCCCAGAAAAAAATCAGACACTTAGTGAGATGTTTATATGTTCTGTGGTTAGCGGTGGGGAGGGGGCAGCAAAGTAAAGAGGGGAGAGGAAGAAAAAGGAGAGTGGCTGTGTTCCAGGACCCAAAAGTGAATTGCTGAGATCAGAAAATTAAATAGTTGTCAGTAACTGCCTCTGCTCTCTTTGGTTTGCAGACAGACCAGTCCAACCATGTGGAGTGGGAGTAGGATGACAATAGAGGAACCTCGAATGTAGGCTTTGGAAACCATAGTTACAATGAGATGAATGAAAAAAGAGATGCATCATAAAAGCTCCACACCTGTGTTTGTATTTGCAACCTTATTTTATATTCATTATTATTTTTTTTCAAAATCTACAAGTAATTTTAAAAACAGAGATGCAGATAATAATACTGTTCATCCAATAATTCTAGTTCCATACCTTCTGGGCAAGTTCTGGGTTCCTTGTGGTTGGATGAGGCCATGTAAATAGTTCTGGCCAATGAGTCATAAACAGAAGAGTCCTGTATACATTCTAGGCTGGGCCAGTAATTTCTGACTTAGGACCTTTCAGAAGCCTCCCTCCCTCTGGAATATTGACCTGACCCAGTGATGGGCAACCTTTTGAGCTTGGTGTGTCAAACTTCGCCAAAAAACTGAGCATAACTCGGGTAGTGTGTCACTTTGAGGAAAAAACATTACTTCGCAAATGTTTCATCCTCAGGAGCAGCAAATGTTTCATCTTTGGCATGCGGCCGCCTCAGCGGCCGCGTGTCATCAGAAATGGCTACGCGTGTCAGTGCTGACACGCGTGTCATAGGTTCGCCATCACTGACCTGACCCATCAGTCTGGGTTCCTGAGAGAGCCAGGTCATCATTCAACATGCAATTGATTTACAGTGTGAATTACATGAAATCTTTGCTATTTTAAGTTACTGCAATCATGCCATGGGTTCCTAGCATCATCATGCATGTTTTCCAACAGAAATATATACCCCTGCTATTATGTTTTTAGATTTTCCAGTTTGTGGGCTAGTTCTGATTGAGTTAGAATGTTAATTTAACAATCTCATTCTCCACTCAAAAAGAATAAGATATTAAGTCCTGCTTCAAGATGGAGAATCTGATGGCTTATTATTATCACCTAAAATGCCCATTCCATAGAACTCTTAGGTTATATTAAGTCCTTGTGTTCTCTCTCTCCCTCTCTCATACCTGATCTTGGCTACTTTCACAGATTTACTGTCATCTTTAGTTCTCAGTGGTTATCCTAGCGGTTATCTCAGTCCAGATCTTCTCTGCGACCAGATCCTTCCTGGAAGGTCCACTTCAATGTCAGTGCACACCACTGCCTGCCTTCACCATGGCCAGTCTACACCGCTGCACCTCTATCACCCCAGGTTTTTGTTTGTTTTTTTAAATATATTTTATTGATTTTTTACAGAGAGGAAGGGAGGGAGATAGAGAGTTAGAAACATCAATGAGAGAGAAACATCGATCAGCTGCCTCCTGCACACTCTCCACTGGGGATTTTTGAAGTTCTGCTTCCTTTGGACAGTTTCCAAGCTTACCAGTCATGCCAGTCTGATTCCTGGGTGACGGATGTACCTCGCTGAGAGCATCAGTGCCAACCAGTGATGAAACAGGGACTATGAGGACATGCTCCCTGGCACTTGGAGCTTGTCCCATGTAGCTGTGCCCCGAGAGACAAGCACTGAAGCTAGATCCAGCTTCCAAATGCGGACTTCACCAAAGATCACCATGATCTTTCCTCTTTTATGCTGGTTCCGTATGGTAAAATGTGACCCATGATGACTCAGAGGCAGGTTTGGAATGGAGAAGAGAATCCCTGATGAGTGAAAGTGAATTAGAGAGCTTATTAAATAGCCCAACAGAAGCATAGTCAAAGCAAGGTCAGGAGAGAAATAGAGAGAAATATCTTCAGGTTCTGAATGCTAAGAATCAAGAAGTGGACTGTCCGAAGACCAGGCCCAGAGCCCAGCCTCAAGAAATGTGATCATCTTTGTAGTGCTAGCTATCACGGCCATTCTCTTTAACAGCAAAGGCTTTTTAGTGTGATTTTTATGTGACATTTGGCCACATTTA
The DNA here is from genome assembly GCF_951640355.1 of Cnephaeus nilssonii. NCBI lineage: Eukaryota > Metazoa > Chordata > Mammalia > Chiroptera > Vespertilionidae > Cnephaeus > Cnephaeus nilssonii. The sequence continues at coordinate 48,681,672 of NC_137086.1, read as the reverse complement.
TGGCACAAACTTACATGAATGTCAGCTAGTCTGGTCTTCTCTTTAATAAGCAGTGAGATTAGAGGTCATGGAGACAGGGTGACTGGATTTGAGATTGGGTGGGATTTTTGACAAGGTAAAGTAGGGAAAACAGAATCCTGAGCAATGGGGTAAATTCACACAAATGCACCAAGAGGATTCAGAGCAAGTGAATAAATAGCAAACAGCCTTGCAGTCACATTTTCTCTGCCTCTTAAAGATATCAAAGTAATTTCCTCTAAATTGTTTCAAATGCCTCCTAATGCATCCATTGTTTATATTTATTCGACTTAGTGTGTATCAGAGCTACTCTGACTCCTACATTCCTTATAACCTTTATTTCAGAGTGTTTGACATCCTAGTTGATTTTGAATACCTAAAAAAAAATAAAAAAAAATGCATTACTCTAGAATGGGCTGAAAGAGAGAGAAGAAATATTCATCCAAATTCCCAGGGCAAGTATATGAAATGCTTTCTGAAAATGAAAACCAAATCGTCCTGACTACACATGTGAAAGCACTAGAAGATTCAGTAGTCACATTTAACACGGAGAAGAGATGCTCAAGCTGGAAATGATGAAAGGCTTTTTAATTAAAGCAGCATGAAACATGGCTCTGCAATTTACTCTGATTGTTTGCATCATACACTCCTTCGAACTCCAGTATGTCCTGGGGAGGTTGTGAAGCTAAGTGCTCCATTTCCTCTGTCGATCCTGGTTGCTAAGTTTCCCGTTCATTATAAGGCATTGCCTGTAAGAGTTGTCCAGTTTCTCTCTGCTCTCTCCACTCTTTGAACTGTGGTGATTATGAATGGGCCTGGATAATAGTGCCTACTTTTCTCTCTCACTCTCTGTCCTACTTTCAAAGATAACAGTTGCTTGTTACTATCGTAAATAGGGCTGCCATGCAAACACAAGAAAGCTTTTCTCTGTGCCATGTATTGCATCCAGAAAGATAGCCAGCCCCATACACCCAACGCCAGCCAGGGGCTGGTGTGTTTGATTGACAAGAAACTGCTTTGCAAATCAATTATACAGAATTCAGGAGATGGTTTCCAACATCAAACTGGGTATGATGTTCTTATGGTTGCTGCATATTAAAAACTAAGGCAGCACTTATTGAGGTCTATCCCGATGGGTCTTTTTCTGTAGACTTACGTCGTTGGAAACGCCTCATAGAATAAGTATGTTGCTTCCTTTATTCACAGAACTATTTGTTAGATCTGTGGGAAGGAGTTACAAGACAGCTGCTAAAACTGCAACAGACTTAATAATCTTTCTAATTTCTTTAATCTTAGGTATTTTTTTATATCCTGAAGATCTGTACTATTCTAGGGAGTGATAGCTTAGGAGTGAAGATTTGCACTTACTCATGTTTAGCGGGTGTCTGAAATGAAAAAAAAACAGGCAGATCCATCTGCTCAGACCCTAACCATGGCCCTAAAGTAAATTGCTTGAGGAAATTAGTTCCCAACGATTATAGGTGCAGAGTTTTTGAAGCATGTCCATATTCAAGTGTAGATCAAAGAAGCTCAACTAAAAGAATTGTGGACAGACCGAAATGACATCAGGATTGAGCATAAAAGGGAGTAAGATGATTAAGACTCAAACTCAGGAGGAACTAAGGCAGTGGAAGAACTAAGAACATCTGAAATTCCTTAAATAAATAAAAGTTTATTAACTTTAAAAAAAAAAAAAAAAAAAACTAAGGCAGCACTTAGAACCCAGTGTCCAGATAGCAGGGGGATGGGTGTGTTAATGATCTCAATCTTGGTCACCATTCCACAATGTATATTTCAAAACATCACATTGTATGCTTTATGTATATGCAATTATATTTATAAATTATTTCTCAAATTTTAAAAAAAGGAGAGCAGGGGGTAAACTAGTTCAGAAATAGGTTCTTTTACATCCATTTGCTTATGTACCACATTATGTGATGGGAAATTAAAAAGTAAACATCTGCTTCCCCAAACATCTTCTTACTGCCTTGGGTCTCATACACCAAACCATTTTGCAGTAGTCACATTCTAGTTTCTCTAGAGTATTCATGCTCTCTCCTTTTAATCTTTTATCTCTCCAATAATTCTCTCTAAATTTAAATCCTATGCATTCTTTAAGGGATATTCTAAAACCCAACCTTTCCATTCAGATATGTTTCTCACTTCTCCAGATCTTATAGAATTTGTAGATAATAGCATCTAATTTGACATGTATTCATATGTTAGTTATGTTATTCTCTAAGAATTTTAGGTGAATAATCTTTTTCTCCTAAAATATTAATGAACACTCTGTTCTGGAAGGAACTCTATGTTTCACTGTTTTGATTCCCATATCTAGACTTACCTGAGGAAATTAAAAAATACTTGTTGACCCTGACCAATGTGTCTCAGTGGTTGAGCATCAACCTATGAACCAAGAGGTCACGGTTTGATTCCCGGTCAGGGCACATGCCTGGGTTGCACACTTGATCCCTAGTAGGAGCATGCCCAAGGCAGCTGATTGATGATTCTCATTGATGTTTCTATCTCTCTCTCCCTTCCTCTCTCTGAAATCAATAAAAAACATAATAAAAATATTTTTAAAAATGTTTGTTGGTAGTTTGGCATCTAACTTTTTAAAATAGAAAAACTCATAGAATGCTAGCACATTAAAGTTAGAAAGTTGAGTATAATTAATGTGATATTTTTCTTTTCATTTCTACACTATCTCAGACAGGTGGTCCTTCAGGCTCTGTTTGAACATTTCCAGTGAAAAGAAGTTTATTAAACTTCAAGATAGTTCATTTCATTTTGGACAGCTTTAAATGTTATAAAATTCTTCCTAATTGTGGCCTAAGGTTCTCTGTAGTAACTTCCATTTAATGGCCTAATCTGCTTTCTGAAATGATGTAAGTCAAATTCTCCTTTTTGTAACAGTTTTTTATATAGTTGAAGTCAAACAAGCATGCATTGCTAGGAGCAGAATCAAAATGGTACCAACCAGGCAACTCCAACTCCTCACCTCCCAAAACAGAAATTTTAGCTCAAACCAAAAGATATTTGTGAGTAGCCTATTATGCTCTGGAGAGCTGTGAACCCCAGATAGTCACCTGTTTATAGACAGAGAGGAGTCACATTCTACTGGACCCTCAAAACAAAAAGGAACCTCCCATCAAAAAGAAACCTTAGGCTATTTCCCAAGTGAGATATGAACTTCTTTTCTAAAATGTCTCTAATGTAGTCTTCACTGCTTGACTTAGAAATCTTTACTGAATGAGTAGCAATAATCTTGATGAAGCAAGCAGGTACTATAATAAAGCCATGACATAAAACAGTTAGATGAAGCCCAAGTGTAATTAAAATTGCTCTGATAGATTTTGATCAATTGAATCAAACCTATGAAGATGCAAATATATTAATAGAAACTAAAAATTATAATACCAATCATATCAGAAGTAAAATCAGAGGTTTTTACTAAGAGCATATTGAGGTGTGTTGAAAGAGCATTGGCCTGTCTTTTGTAGGATCTGGTCTTTAGGCTCTGTTTTGTTCATTAAATTACATGGGTTATTGGGTATGTGGGGCTCAATTTCTTCAATTATAAATTGAGCAAATTGAACTAGATGAGCACCAAAGCTGCTTGAACCTTTAACTTTCTCCATTGTTAAGCACTCTTGAATTCTTACATATATGTACTCTTTGTTTTTAAATTCTTCAACACTTTGCTAAGAAAAAAAAAAAAGCCTGTCAATTGTTGCTTTAATTAATATTATCAATCTGACCCTGAAAAGATCCTATGAAAACCAAATAAAATCATATTATAATATAAACTATTTTCATTGCTTACTGTTTTTTTCCCCCCAAATTCTAGAATTCTCAAAATCTAGGAATTTCACAAATGACTAAAATAAGGGAGTTGTAATCTCTAAGGCTCCTTTAAATTCCAATTATATGTGAAATATGTAAGGGTCCAGAATAAGTCACTTAAGATGTGCCTTCCTTATGCACATTGTTTTGAGCTAAAGATAATTTTAGCTTCAGGCTTAAGAGAACTTCTGCCCCTCCCTTTAACTATCTAGAAGAACTTGAACCAGGGGCTTTGCACAAAATGGGAGATTAGCGGAGATAACCTATTTTGACCTATCTACAGGGCAGGGCAAATGTCAATTTACTAAGCATCTGCTCTTCTTCTCATCCTGCAATGACCTTTTGAGGTCCCCAAAGCACCTTACCTTATCCCTAGCTCAGGATGTCTTTTATGTCCACGATCCCTTTTTGTCTCTGAATCTCTCCTACATGTGGGGACTCTTAACTCCTTAAATATGTGGGGTTGCAATACATATGTATGCATTAAGTTTGGTTATTTTCTCTTGCTAATCTATCTCAAATATATTTGATTTTTAGAGCAGCCAGCAGTACCTTGAAGGTAAAGAAAAGTTTGTTCCTCCCTGCAAATATATAATTTAATTCAAAGGGACCTTGGAGATTCAACTCCCTTATTTTAAGTTCAGGTATACTGAGTTCTAGGTCAGAGCTTCTTCCACTAAACCATCACTTAATGCAATTTTCACAAAATAGTGAATTCATTCATAATGTTAAAAACCATCTTCTAATTTACCTGTTTTATTCACTAGGAAATTCTTACTGTGGAAAACCTACCCTCTATCTCTGGAGCAATTTCTAATTGCAGTTATCTAAGTGTTATAGACCTTTAAAATCCTGGTTTTTCTATAGTTGCTTGCTTAATTGAAAGGAAAGAAAAGTAAAATCCCTGAAGGAAAGGTACTCAAAGCTTGAAATATGCATTTAGACTGCTTAGAGTGACTGAATTTACAAACTAATCACTGGTTCATCATATGGTCTGTGCTGTATGCTTCTGGACTGGAAGGAGCTGCCACATCTATATATATAAAAGGCATAGTGACCAACCATCCATCTGTCAGACCATTCAACTGACTGACTGGCTGGTGCGGTACATATGATGCATACTGGCAATTTAAAAATAAACATTGACTCACCCATGTGCAATACATATAAAGCTGTTGCTGGTGCCAATTGCATGCATGTTTTAATTTTATACTATATTATATATACTATTTTGACATGTAATTTTTTGCAGTAACGTAATTATTGCATGAATCTTTCTTCTAATTAATTTCCTTTCAATATGCAGGAATCTGTGCACCGGGCCACTAGTATGATTATATTTATTTAGGCCCATGTTAGTATGACAGGCAAATGTGTGCCAATGTCACAAAATTTTCCATTTTTATAAAGTGGAAGAGGCATAGACATAAAAGGCAGACTAATGCTACTGTCTTTGGGGTTATAAACCTCTTGTTCCTGAACAACCTGGGACAACTCGCTCATTCTCAGTCATGAAAAAAAGAAAGAAATTTCTCAGCCCTATTGCAATTTTATTCCCTGCAATAACCATTTCTCTGAACAGGACGCTCAGGCACAAATGCCTGGGAGGTACTTTATAATACGTTCTCTCTATATTATTTTGCAACAAAATTTCTGTCCAGTTTTGAGATTATGAGAAGTTATTTAGTAATTTCCCTATGGACAGAAAAAAAAGATGCAGTAAAATTGCAACAGGACATATTTATAAACAATATTAACACAACTGTCCCACTTGTGAACATAAGAGATCCTAGGGGTACTGAGGATCTACAAAAATGAATATTTTGAGGACTAGTGTTTATAAATTATAGAACTGAATTTATATGACTTTGGATTTTGGATGTTGAGTTGAGAATGGATTGAAGGAAGTTATCTACTTCCCTTCTTAAATTTGTCTTTTTCAAAATTCTCCTGTCTTTTCTGGTTTCCAGAAAGATGACAAGGATAAGGGGATGGAAAGGGGGGGGGGGCAGAAATCTGGGGATGATTTGTTCTACCCAGAAATAGTAACAGAAACAGTTTCTGTAAACAAACAAACAAACAAACAAACAAATAAATAAATAAATAAATAAATAAATGGTATGTACATCTGTGCGACTCAGCCATTTCACTTCAACATGTTTGCTCAACTAAATTATTTGACAAGTGTGGAAAGATGTTTGTGGAAGGATCTTAACCACAGTGTATTGTTCAGTTTAGTTCAACAAATATGTTAGAAAACCCATGTCGGGGAGAAAAAATTTTTCTCTATCCTGCAAGGTTTTCTGGCTGGTATAATACACCGTAATTAAATTGACATGAGACAGACTAGCAAGAGAAAAACAAATTGAAGTTTAATAGTGTGTATGATCTCCCATGCATGGGAGAGATTCAGGAAAACTGACTAATTTGCCAAAATTTTGGAAGCCCACACCTTAAATAGCACCTTCAGCTAAAGATAAAAGCAAAGGTTGGGGTGGAGATTACCAGGAAAAGCACAGTCAGCAAAGGTAAAACTGTTATGCAGATTTAAGTCCAAACCTTCTCCATTGATTCTGAAGGCAGCCCTGACACAGTGAGGGAAATTCCCTTAAAAATGGAAATTTTCCTTACAATGCTTTTACAAATGGTAACTTGTATTTGATTTTCAGAGCCTCTCCCATGTCTGCTATTTCTTAAAATTAACCAGCCTAAAATAATCAACATCCCATATTTTGGGGTGGCAAACATTGCCCTCCTTCACCCACTGTGTGTCTGTAACCAGTTGGGTGCTAAATTTTCTTTTTAAGCTAAATTAGCATAGATGTTTTGGAGGAAAGGTGGAAAAGTCTAAATCCAGTATTGTTCCGAAGAACTGACATGTAGCTTTACTCAAATTCATAAGAGCTTTAATAGGAGACATTTACATACATGGGCAAAGCAGCTGCTACCAGTGTTGGCTGCAGGGAAGAATCCACACCTCTCCCATGACAGGGTCTCTTTTTATAGGGAGTGGAAACCATATGATGGGTAGTCACTAGACCTCCAGAAAGAACAATGCATTCAGAAATTAACAGATAACACCAGGCAGTTTTAACACTCTATACATTCATTAACCTCCTTCCTGGGGGCATGATGTTTATCTTTGGGCATCATTCTAGTTTTATGAGTAGTCAGCCAAGCCTGAGGCTACAGAGAGTTAAAAGTCCAACAATTCCCAGAAGCCTTTGCTACTGGAATCATATTGCATCTCAGTGAGTTCCCTACAGTGTATAGACACAAGGAATAAGAAATTGCACAATATGATAAGGACTATGATACAGGCCTTTTAGATGCAATGGGGGCTCAGAGAATGCCACCCAAGAAAGACTAAGGGGTGAATGTCCAGTAAAGGTTCTGTGATATTGCTACTGATTATATATATATATATATATATATATATATATATATATATACACACACACACACACACACACACATATATATATACATATATATATGTGTGTGTGTGTGTGTGTGTGTGTGTGTATATACATATATATATGTGTGTGTGTGTATATATATATACATATATATATATGTATATATATATATATATATATTTAATTTTTATCCCCTTTTTTAGCACAGAGCTCCTGAAACCCTTGGAATTTCCTAAATGATGAGTGATAAACGTCTTTTGTTATGTTAATGAGGTGCCTTTTGGAAAGCAACTAAGAATAGGGGCTGCTGGCCAGAGGAGTCAACTTTGAGATTAAAGGGTTGGAATTTTAAAATATATATATATTTTATTGATTTTTTACAGAGAGGAAGGGAGATGGATAGAGAGTTAGAAACATCTATCAGCTGCCTCCTGTACACTCCCTACTGGGTATGTGCCCGCAACTAAGATACATGCCCTTGACAGGAATTGAACCTGGGACCCTTGAGTCCGCAGGCCAATGCTCTATCCACTGAGCCAAACCGGTTAGGGCAAGGGTTGGAATTTTAAATTCTTCCCATTTCCACCTCTGGGGGACAGAAGACACACTAGAGGTTCAATAGTTCCAGGTTAATGATTTAGTCAATCATGCCTATGTAATGAAGCTTCCATAAAGACCCAAAAGGATGGCCAACTAGGGGGGCTTCCAGGTCGATGACCACATGGGAGCCCTGGGACTCCCACACCTCTTCCCACACACCTTGCCTCCCACAACTCTTCCACGTGGCTAATCCTGAGTTATATCTTGCTAAAAGATAAACAAAGACATATTAAAATTTTTAAGTTTATTTGAGCAAAATTGATTTGAATCAGACAGCGTCCAATCTAGGAAGTAGAAAGGAGTTTTGAGAAGCTGTACAAATGAAAGACTTTTATTGGCAGAAGGGAGTGAGAGCAATAATGTTGTACGAGGCAAAACAAATTATAAAAAGTGCAGAATGGTTACTGCAATTTTATTTTATTTTATTTTTTAATATATAGGGGATGGAAAGGGTTTTTCAGGCAGAATACCTCACTAACCTACCAGGAGATTTCTAATTGACAGGTGTAAGGAGATTTTGGTTTTTTTGTGTGTGTTTTTTTGTAAGGAGATTTTTGATTGACAGGTTTAAGATTTCATTTCTGGGAAACCCAAAGCTATAATTAAGTTAGGTTTCAGTTTGGTGCCATAGGGCTTAGCATAAGAAACTCCATGTTAGGCCTATTTTCTTTTTGGTTTTTAAAGAACCCTTTTATAATAAACTGGTGATCTAGTAAGTAAAATGTTTCTCTAAGTTTTGTGAACCACTCTAACAAATTAATAAAATCCAAGGAGGAGGGTCATTGGGACCTCTGATCTACAGCTGGTGTTAGAACCACAGGTCACGGCCTGAACTGGTAACTGAAATCTGAAGTGTGTCTGTGGGGGAGGGATACAGTCCGTGAGATTGAATCTTTAACCTGTGGAATGTGATGCTATTTCTCAGTAGATGGTGTCAGAATTTAGGTGAATTATAGGTCATGTTACAGAATTTACCAGGCGACCAAAAAATACACAGGGAGTACTCAGAGATGCAGGATAAACCCATTTATTCAGATGTACTAGAACAGTGACTCAGGGAGTCAGTTCTCCAAATCCTGAGGGAGTGAATATGGAGGAAGCTCTTCCCTTTATACCAGTGATGGGTAACCTTTTGAGCTTGGTGTGTCAAACTTCTCCAGAAATCTGAGCATAACTCGGGTAGTGTGTCACTTTGAGGAAAAAACATTATTTCGCAAATGTTTCATCCTCAGGAGCAGCAAATGTTTCATCCTCGGCATGCGGCCACCTCAGCGGCCGCGTGTCATCAGAAATGGCTACGCGTGTGCTGACACGCGTGTCATAGGTTCGCCATCACTGCTTTATACCCTTCGGTTTCTTTGTTTTCTATCTGTTTCCTAACTACCAGGCTTTTGTGGTGGGCTTCCACAGCCCCTCCTGAGTCCCTTAGAATGGGGAGGTTAGATTGTCTAAATGCCTGGCCTGGGTGGTGCTAGTGACCTCCCCTCCAGCTAAGCTGTTACATTCTTTGTTTATGGCCCCTTTATAAATTAGGAGTAATTAGGAAAACAGGTCCTGCTAGACCAGATTGTTAAGAAAGGGGCGGTTACTTAATTATAGGCTATCCAGAATGTACATTAGGTTACTGGCACAGATTCAAATTGCTAGCCTCCCCCAAAATGTCTTATATTCCCCATCAGTCACACCACTGGTGTCAGAGAATTGTGGGTGTGGGGACCCTCCCCACCCACACACACATACACACCTTGGAATTGGGTCTAGAACCTTTAGATTTCCTCCTGGAGATTTCCAGATATGTTTCTTTCTCAAATAACAAATATATAACTATACATTCATGTAATGGAATAATATGCTTTCACAAGGCATGGGGGCATTTATTTCTGTATTCTCATGAAACAGTGTTCATAATATATTGTTAAATGAAAAGGAAAAAAAAGCAAGCCAAAACAAGATATTGTAGTGGGATCCATTTTGTACAATATAGAATATATTCATGTACAGTTAAATATATATAGGGAAATTCCCAGGTTAACTTCAGCCGTCTTGGTGCTAATTTCTCCCTTTTTGCCTATCTGTATTTAAATATATGTAAAATTAATCTGTATTATTTCTGTAATTAAAAACAAAGAAAATGATGTTTATGGAAAGAGACTAGCATAGAAAAAAGTGGGCTAGATGCTAGGAAGGTGAGAGATGTGGTTATCTGGTCAACCTGAGCAATCCTGTTATTGTGGGTAGGGACACGTCTGCCTCTGAAGCTTGAGCTTTACTAGAGTACTATTTTTGTTACACTCTGCTGTTATCCACAGCTGCCCTGACAATTGATGCAAATGTGAGTGAAATAGTAAAGAGAATTCAAAATGAGTGCCAGTGATAAACAATTTACAAGCTATGAAAACTGCAGGGAATATGGATGTAGGATGGTCCAAAAATGAATAGCGCTATTATGCCTGGAATTGTCACCTCATTATAAATGTCTCCATTTTGATCTCCAGCCCTCGCTCTCTGTTAATAATTCAAGCATTTAAATTTTTATTGGATTGCAGGTTGATAATGCAGGACATGAGTCTGACTTCACAACTGTCATATTCAAAATTGGAATGGAATGAATCATTTTTTGCTTCTCATCGAGTCACCCATTTGTACTTCCAAGTTTGTCTAATGGGCAGGAGAGAAGCATGTGATGGGAGGAAAACTCCAGGAAGTTAAAACATTTGTAGTGCAGTCAAACTAAGTGTCCACTGGATTTCACTTTAAAATGGCATTGGGCCCGTTGCTGCTGATGCATCACCTCCCAAATTTCTACTGAAATAAATATCAATGAAGACACAGAAAAAGACAAACATATACACCATCTCCAGAAACTAAAACTTTAAAAGAGCTAATTACCAGTTTCTGAGAACATTGACTCAATGTAAGACCAAAGAAGTCCAATTAAGAAAAATATACTGTTGGTCTAACAATTCTAACTCCCAGGCAACTAAGCAAACTCACTCTCCCCCCCGCCCCCAACACCCCCGACACACACACCTGAAAAAAGATACAAAGATATTTTGTTCCTTCATGCACTGTCAGCCTGTGAATCAATGTTAGAGTTTGCAATCACCCCTTTATTGTGTGCGTATGATTATTCTGTAGCAGCTAAAATACCCCATTGATGCTCCCCTGCAACTCAACCCTTCATAAATCTTAATCCCAGAAAGCTAGAGAGCCAGAGCAGGAGAAGATGTGCCATTCTATGCATTGGACTTTCACATGAGATTTGATTTGAACAAGTGGTCTTCCCACTATTTCTGTTGCTGCTGCTACTGAATAATCCTGGACTTGGCAAGTGGGGAAAGTGGCTAATCCTATTACAGAATTAGATATTGCAGACTGGATTAGTAAAACAGGATGAACAGGTTGACTAAGATAAACTAAAAGGGTCTTGCCTTTAGGTTCAGCCAGAAGATATGCATAAACAGGGCCCAGTTGTGGCCAGCTGCTTCGAAAGGTGTTCATTCTGGACCTCAGGATCATGCTTCCACTGAGACTGATCCCGAGTTCCGGCTCTGAGACTTAGATGTGTGTGGACTCAGGGAAGCTGCTTGACTTCTCTGAGTCTCAGCTTCTTCATCTGTTGGTAAACTGGAGATTATTACACTTATTTCAACAGGTTATTATAAGAAATGAATATGGTAGTAGGTGTAATTGGACTCCATAAAAGCAAATGTAAGAGCTTGTCTTTATGATTATTATTATTTAAAATATATTTTTATTGATTTCAGAGAGGAAGGGATAGAGAGAGAGAGAGAGAGAGAGAGAGAGAGAGAGAGAGTCAAAGAGAGAGAGAGAGAGAGAAACAGAGAAAATCATTGATCAGCTGCCTCCTGCACACCCCTTACTGGGGATCAGGCCTGCAACACAGGCATGTGCCCTGACCAGGAATGGAATCATGACCTCCTGGTTCATAGGTCAATGTTCAACCACTGAGCCACACTGGCCAGGCAAGAGCTTGTCATTATTATGTCTTTTTTTCCTCAAAGATTTAGTGTATGTACATGGTTTATTTTGCAAACCAGCCATAGTTCGGTGAATGTATCATCCTGCAAACCAGTACAGCATTTAGGGTCTGATCACTCAATGACCACTTAAAAATGATACATAGGGTAGGAATTACTCATCTTTTTCTGTAGTTGACCTTCTCTCTCCCCAGCCAGATCACAGGCTCATTTAGGACAGAGCCCAATATTTAGACTTGCTTGTATCCCCTTCTGCACTCCACAGCCCTGTGCTTACTGAGGGCTTGAGAAGTGCAAGTTGATGATCATGGTCATCAGTTTCAGCCCTATAATTATTTAGGTATTTTCCTGCTGCAGGCAAGGGCATATTTTTCTTCTGCAGGTGTGAATCACCAACACTGATAGCATTCTATGTGTGTCAGTGGGAATATTTACCGTGGTGTGTAAGGTCACTGAAGGTGGGACTGCATTAAAGAGGTTTTATTTATTTATTTATTTATTTATTTATTTATTTATTTATTTAAGTCTACACATTGCGTAGAGTCAGCTGCAGATATAGGCTTAATAAATCAATCTGATAAAAATTTCTCCAGGTGCAGTCTGCAGCTAGAGAGGCGCCATAAAAGTCTCAAACCTGTATTTGCTGTTGATATGTGAGAGATAAAAAAGAAAATGTAAGTACCCTATAACAAAGTATTTGCTATTCTAATTTAAAGTGCTAGCCATTACAACAATTTATTACAAAACATTTTCATATTGCTATATATTTTGCCAAGGATTATGCTGTCCTTTTTATTCGTCGAACTATGTTTTATTAGGTTCCTGTACAGTGCCGCTGTTCATTTGCAAGGAACTACATTTCCCAGTTGTATAAATTGAGGAGCCATTTGTCTTCTGAGGAACCTGTGGAAGTGGGAAGGCAGTATGAGTCTTTTTTGCCACCTTTTTATTCTCCTTATAAGTCCTTCAGGGAGATGGCACACCTTCTATTGGCCACTGCCAGTTTAACGTTCAAGGTCTTCATATGTTGTGGCTGTAATCAACACCACACAATACATCCCTTTATTGTGAGCAAAACAACTGCTTTGTCATTTTCTGGTGTTTTGCCTTGAGCCCCTTTATGGTCTAAGGTGGTCTTGATTGATAGACTGATACCTAAAATGTAGTCCCTTATTCTGCCTCTTTGTCCCCTGCCCCTTTCTTTCTCTTTCTTGTCATTTTCAATGACTAGTTTTGATAATTCCTCTTCCTCGCCTCAGAATCTCACTGTTTCTCCCCACTCCCCCCCCAGAAACATTTTTTCTCTCATATTAGCCACAGAAAAGAATGATGAATCCCTACAACTTGCCACGTAGAGCTAGAAAAGAGAAAAATTAAAATGCTGAAGGAAAGCAGAAAGAGTTTCTGATCCTTCTAAACCAGATGCTCTCAGTCCTTCAAATCGAATGAAAAGCTTTTAAATCCACTGATGCCTGACCTGTGTCTGGACAATTGCATCATGTTCTATGGGGATGGGATCTGGGCAGTGGTGGGAGTAAGAACCACTGCACTGCCGTGGCCTTTTAATTTCCTGATTAGTGGCTTCCGGTGGCAGGCAGCTGGAATTGAGGGAGAGCCACTGAGTGCTCACACTGGGACAAAATACACTGCACCCCAACTGATGAGAGTTAGGAGGCCCCACTCACGAGCTATTCCTACTCCTTGGCGTCACGGCCCAGTAAAGAAGCCTGATCTTCCAGGTTTTTCCAGCGATGGAGGCTGGGTTATGTCATGTGATTACCTCAGGCACACAGCAGATCTGAACACATTCCCTGCAGACCATTCAAAGGATAAGGTTCAATGCACATGTACAGCCCTAGCCGGTTTGGCTCAGTGGATAGAGCCGCAGCCTGCTGACCGAAAGGTCCCAGGTTCCATTTTGGTCAAGGGCATGTACCTCGGTTGCAGGTTCCTCTCCAGCCTGGGCCCTGGTTGGGACTCGTGCCAGACTCTTTCCCTCTCTCTTCTACTCTCTCTACAAATCCATGAAAAAATATCCTCCGGTGAGAATTAAAAAAAAAAAAAAAAAAAAAGGTCTATGTATAGCTTGCTCTAATGTTATCTGGGATAATTCCCATCAATCAACTGCTTCTTTGCTGGGTAGGAGTTTCTCTTGTCTGCTGAGGAAGGAGCTGTCCTGGATCCCACATTTTGGGAGAACTAGTCTCTTGCCATTGGTCCCGCCTTCTGTCTCCCACCCTGGCTTTCCATATGTAGGTTCCACGCTGTGGGCCTCTTCCCTTTGTCTGCTGCTGCCAATAGCTTCTGCCTCCTCACACCCTCCCACTCAAGCTTGTCCCTGTGGTGCACTTGCTTGCTCATCGCCATCTGCCTCCCACTTTCTCCTGCCGAAGGAAGTTCCATGATATATGGCTTCTGAGGGAAGTGCTCCTTCCATCGCATCTTTTATTCCACAGCCACACTTCAGACACGCCACAGGCCTAGCACCAGCATTGTCGGAGGCCCAGCCCCCACCCCGCCAAAATGATGCAAGAACTTCTGCTCTCAGGACCCTGATGGGCTGTGCATTTCCCAAACAGGCAGAGTAGCAGGGAAGCTTCTCTGAGTGGCAAGGGTAGGGCACAGAAAAGCTGATCAGCTCAGGGCATGGCCTGGGCCCTGCTGAGCCCCGGATGAGCCATTCAGCCACTGTGACATCTGGAGTTGAGGTACTCAGGGAAGTGCTGATTTATTTAGCGGGGAGAAGAAGCTGTGATTGCAGACTTCCCTGCAGTCGCTCAAAAGGGAAGAGGAGCAGGCGAGGGTTATCATCTGGATTCTGTAAATTAGGAAACCATGGCTGTATTTTCCAAGGTGCAGAGAGAAAGCTTTTCAAGGTTTCAGGAAAGGAACTATAACCCAGAGGTTCAAAAGCACTGCAAAAACCCTGAAGTTATGCAGTTTTTTGTTGGTTTGTGTGTGTGTGCATTTTGCTGAGTCTATAATTTTAATAATATTCTCAGTGGGTTCTATGACTAAAGATTTTAAAAAGGCTAAGAGCATGTGTTTTAGAAAAGAGTACAGAGTCCTGAGTGCAAAGTGCAGTTCATGTTATTTTTATTTCCTCTTCCCTTTGGACTCACAAACCCTAGGACAGAGCTTGGGACAGAGAACATATGCTCAGAAGGTATTTGTCTAAATATTTTTTCTATCACTACGATGCAGACTCCAAAGACAGAATATGCAAAGGGATAATATCTGAGATTCACTGAGTTCTTTTTTTAAAAATAAATCTATTGTTCAGATTATTATAGTTGTTCCTCTTTTTTTCCCCCATAGATCCTCTCCACCCGGTTCCCACACCACCCTCTGCCCTTACCAACCACCCCCCCCCCCCACTGTCTTCATCCACAGGTGTACGATTTTTGTCCAGTCTCTTCCCGCACCCCCTACACCCCTTTCCCCCTGAGAATTGTCAGTCCACTCCCTTTCTATGCCCCTGATTTTATTATATTCACCAGTTTATTCTGTTCATCAGATTTTTTATTCACTTGATTTTTAGATTCACTTGTTGATAGATATGTATTTGTTGTTCATAATTTTTATCTTTACCTTTTTCTTTTTCTTCTTTTTCCTCTTCTTAAGAATACCTTTCAGCATTTCATATAATACTGGTTTGGTGGTGATGAACTCCTTTAGCTTTTTCTTATCTGTGAAGCTCTTTATCTGACCTCCAATTCTGAATGATAGCTTTGCTGGGTAGAGTAATCTTGGTTGTAGGTTCTTGCTATTCATCACTTTGAATATTTCTTGCCACTCCCTTCTGGCCTGCATATTTTCTGTTGATAAATCAGCCAACAATCGTATGGGTACTCCCTTGTAGGTAACTAACTGTTTTTCTCTTGCTGCTTTTAATATTCTCTGTCTTTTCCTCTTGGCATTTTAATTATGATGTGTCTTGGTGTGGTCCTCTTTGGATTCCTTTTGTTTGGGGTTCTCTGCGCTTCCTGGACTTGTAAGTCTATTTCTTTCACCAGGTGGGGGAAGGTTTCTGTCATTATTTCTTCAAATAGTTTTTCAATATCTTGTTCTCTCTCTTATTCTGGCACTCCCATAATTCAGATGTTGGTACGCTTGAGGTGATCCCAGAGGCTCCTTACACTACTTTCATATTTTTGGATTCTTTTTGCTTTTTGCTTTTTTGGTTGGGTGTTTTTTGCTTCTTTGTATTTCAAATCTTTGACTTGATTCTTGCGATCCTCTAGTCTGCTGTTGGATCTCTATATTATTCTTTATTTCAGTCAGTGTATGCTTAATTTCTAGTTGGTCCTTTTTCATATCCTCGAGGGTCTCGCTAAATTTATCGGCCTTTTCTAGGAAATTCTTGAAAAACCTTATAACCGTGGTTTTGAACTTTATATCCAGTAGTTTGCTTTCCTTCATTTCTGTCATTTGTGACCTGTTTCTTTGTCTCCGCATTTTGGCTGCTTCCCTGTATTGATAGAGTGGCTTTGTGTGCTAGGTGTCCTATAGGGGGCAGTGGCTCAGCCTCCCCAATTACCTGAGGTGGATACTCTTGGTGCACCCCTTTGTGGGATGTGTGCACAGTCTTGTTGTAGTTAAGCCTTGATTGTTCTTGGTATCACGGGGAGGAATTGACCTCCAGGCCAATTGGCTGTGAGGATCAGCTGTGTCTACGCTGGGAGAACTTCTGTGCTGGAGACACCCTTATGGGACAAGACTTGCTTCAGTGGGGCTTTGGTGCTTACTGAGTCTGCCCCTTGAGTGTGTCCCTTATGGATCTGAGGAGTTGTAATCTGGATGGCCCCACTCTGACCACTGGGTACACTGGCTCTTGGATCTCCAAGGAGGTGCAAATTTAGCCTCTGCCTGAGGCCACCCAGCAGGAGCTACAGAGAGATCTGCAGATTCCTCTTCTTTGGGGTTTGGAGGTGCCCAGATGAGGCCCAGCTGTGAAGCAATGCAATCTGCTGTGGGGCCTTGGGCCTTCTTTTGGAAGTTCTGGGGCTCTAACCCAGCTGCAGTTTGTTAGGTAATTTTAGATTGCAAAGGGCCAGGCCATTCATATGCAAAAGCCTCTGCCCACAGCTTAAGTGGGGCGGGGTCTCAGGGAATCAACAGGGTTGAGAAAACAGCTATGGCTGAATTATGGGAGTGCCAGAAGAAGAGAGAGAACAAGATATTGAAAACCTATTTGAAGAAATAATGACAGATCCTCAGCTCTGCCCTAAGAGGCCCCTGGGTCTCAGTGTCCCTTGGTAATTGCTGCAAGCATTTCTGAGAGAATGCCGCCCTCGAGTTCCGCCCAAAGCCAGACAGTCCGGTTTCTCCCCATATGAGTCTGGTTTCTCCCCAGAGTCTTGCCCGGAAGTGGAGTTCAGAGCAGTTGGGAGCTTGTGTCTCCCTCCCAATTGAAAAAGACAACTGCACCCTCAGTTGCCAGCCCTTTCCGTGCACGCGCATGCCTGCGTACCTCTGCACTTTACTTCCGCACCTCCTCTGAGTCTCAGTGTGCTTTTCTCTTTCCTTCTAGTTGTAGAATTTCCACTCAGCCAGCCTTCCTGTGGTTCTGGATGATGTCCGTTTTGTCTTTTAGTAGTAGTTTTGAAGTGGTTGTGCAAAGCAACAATTTCAGGTGTTTACCTATGCCGCCATCTTGGTTTCTCCCTAACTGAGACGTTCTTGCTGGGAATTCTAAAGGCTTAGCATCTGGCCTTAGTTCTACCATCTCTGTGATTTAGGGCAAGAAAATTCACTTCTCTGGGCTTCAGCTTCTTCCTCAAAGTTTGGATTGTATAGACTACCATTCAGTTCTGAAAGTCAAGTAGTCTTGTCCTGACACAGAACAGAGTTAGAATTAATCTACAATTTTAGCAAACAAAGAAGAGAGTCTAATTATTTCTGTGTGGAGAATTTGGACTATCATAAGTATGATGAGAAGGAGCACAAAATACCTTTGTATTCCCTAATAACTGAAGTCCAATCCTCTTCCCTATTTCATGTTATAGAAGGGATTGGCCTAATTGTATTGTTATCGGTGGGGAGCTCTCCTCATCCCCACCAGTTGCTGTTGGGAGTGGGCTTCTTGCCATATCTTGAGAAAAGGAATTTTTTTGACACTCTTCAAGGGAGGATGAGATATTATAGAAAGCTTTATTTCTGTGGAGTTAAACCCCTAAGATTCCAAGGTCCCTTTTCCCTTTGTTCCGCCAAGAAAGAAGTCCAGCTGTGCCATTATCAGGTTTTGGATTAAAGCCCTTGGCGAGAGTTTCCGTTCCATATAAGGGCACAGTCTAATCCAGCATCAGGCTAGTTTAGTTAGTGTTCCCTGCTGCAGTCCATCAGTTCATTGTCTCTGGGGTCCACCTAGCCACATGGCTAATGGAAGGAATATGGGCAAACAAGAGGAGAAGCAGAGAGACAAAAACCAAGAGGCACAAACTCCTTTGTCTGGGGGATTCTGTACTCCCAAATTTTCACAAGCCTACAGTGGCCCTCTCTAGCCAATTATCTTCATTTCCAGGTTTGACTGACAGGCAACTTCCTTTCCTCACTCTACTTAAATGCACATGCGTCCATCTTCCCCTTCTCCCAGTAATCTGCAGGGAATGGACCAGTGGCTCTCTGGGGAGGGTAAACTTGCAGCTTCCTGGTGAAGCTGCCCAAATGACATGCCTTTGATGTCTGGCCTCCCTTCTGCTTCTTTTCTATTATTAATAACTAACTAATTACAATGGTATCAGTATGACCACAAAGTTGAGCATCAACTCTGTGCCTAAAATTGGACTAGGCAATAGTGAAATACCCTGATCATTTTCTCAAGTATCTGATAACCTCATAGATAAGATTAAGGCACATTAAACAGGAAGAACACAATTAATTACTAAACTACAAAGGCTGCAATTATAACTGTAATAACTCTGAAGACTGGAGTGATCCCAGAGGTTTCATGGGGAAGATGGGACTTAAATTGTGTTTTGAATGTTGGGCAGAATTTAAATAAGTGGTGAAAGGAAGATACTCCCAGCGGAAGTGGGTGAAGATGGACGTGGGGATCAACCAAGTGTTAGGGGAAAAGCAGATTGGTCTATCTGACAAAAGCAGAGGTTGTTTGGGGGAAATGTGAGAATGTTTCTGTTCAGTAATCTTTGAAGGCCTGAAAGGAAGTTCGAGGCATTACATCTACTTGAAGAAACTGCTCTAAATTGTTTCTTAGACTGGAGCCAGGTGCTGCTGCCATCACGTGGGTGTACCTCAATAAACCAAGATAATGTTGGAAGCAGAGGAAAGAGGACAACACACTCTGGAATCTGCAGCAGCAGCAGCAGCAGCAACTGGCAGTGTTTGAGGACTGATAATGGAAGTCAGTTGGGGGCTGGAATCCTTGTTTTCCCCAGAGAAATCCTGAATCTAAAAGTCCTAGCAGTCCCTGTCTTGCAGCCATTTATAGGGCTGATGCTACTTCTCAGAGGGGTGGCCAACCCTGCGTCACCCACACTTTTCCTTCTCAACCCCCTTATTCCCATCGGCACCTAGCTGAGCAGTGAGGGAAGTCCGTGGCAGTGTCAGAAGTTGGTCTGACTCGGTGTATCAGTGGCCAGCCAGTCTCTGTGCTTAAATGTTAACAGGTAGGATTAGAGGTCATGTCCCACCTAGTATTAGGGAAGAATGTGCCAGGAAAATAATTTTCTTTTTCAAGTGCAACATTATCCAGCTCTTTCTGGGAAAAATCATGAACGAAAGATTAAAACACACACACACACACACATTTTGCCCTTAGATCATTAGAACCTTATCTAAACAGAGGTTCTAAGTTGTTTACATCTATGACACAAGGAACTTGATAGGAAATCATTATTGCTATTGCTGCTATTATTGTTAATGAAGTTGACTACTCTAACTTGAGTGGCCCAGCAGTGGCTCACCCTCTGTTTCAGGGTGGAGGGAAGGGTATAGAGTTTTATTCCTGGCAGCTCTGTGTATGAGCTGCCTCCCTGTGTAATAAGCCTGTAATGTGTGTGATGGAGGAGATGTCTATAATGTCTGTTCATTTCCAAACTCAGGGTGTCCATCATGGTATGGAGAATCAGTAGAAGAATCAGTGTTGTCTGCAAGAACATGGAGCCCATTCCAGAGGAAATAATTCAGACACTACAAAAGGTGAGGCAATACAGATAGTGTCCAGCTAGGGAGTAGCTGAGGGCTGGATGATACCCTGAACAGGATGGTGAAGTACTACAAAAAGACTTTATTGCAGAAGGGAGTTGTGTGGTGTGGAAGAACCATAAAATTTACCCCAGAGAGTGAGAAGAAATTAAATTCCAGAATTTGAAAGAAACAGCTCTGAGCAGAAAATAAGAACAGGAGACAAAGACCAGGATAGATAAATGGAGGTGCTAGTTGCTCTAGGCAAAGGCTATAAAAAGGTTTGTCAAAAAGAGTCTTTTAGTAAATTTACAAAGTCTACTTCTCAGATTTGTGTTAACTCTTTCTCTTGATTTAGAACTGAATTAAGTGAATGATGAAGAATATCAGCTTCATGAATCTAGTGGACAAAATTTTGTCTGTCCTATTTGAATCCTATAATAATAACCATTGTTATATCTCATTGGACATATCCTCTGTGCCAGAATTATTGCATTTTATCTTCACCACATTCCTGTAAGGTAAATAGTATCGTCTTCCCCATATCTAGATAAAAGAAACCTAAGATCTAAAATATTCTCACCTATATATGACACATTACAATAACACTATGACTGAGATAATTCATGTGAATTGCTTTTCCTCCTTTTTTTTAAAAAAAAATATGTTTATTGGTTTCAGAGAGGAAGGGAGAAGGAGAGAGAGATAGAAACATCAATGATGAGAGAGAACCATTGATTGCCTCCTGTATGCCCCAAACTGGGGATGAAGCATGCAACCCTGGCATGTATCCTGACCCAGAATCTAACTGTGACCTCCTCGTTCATAGCTCGACGCTCAACCACTGAGCCACTCTGGCTGGGAAACTCATCCTCTTTTTACTATTGCTCCATTGCCCATCATTTCTAATTGCCAGAGCAAATGCCAACCTAGTCTCTCTCTCTAAAGCCTGCCTATCTGTGGCCTGGATTATGGGAACAGCATTCTGAGAGCTTGCTTTGCTTCCCCTTTTGACCTTTCTGATAGATTCTCCACTACAGGCGTCCTCAAACTACGGCCCGCGGGCCACATGCGGGTGTTTTTGCCGTTTTGTTTTTTTTACTTCAAAATAAGATATGCGCAGTGTGCATAGGAATTTATTCATAGTTGTGTTTTTTTTTAAACTATAGTCCGGCCCTCCAACGGTCTGAGGGACAGTGAACTGGCCCCCTGTTTAAAAAGTTTGAGGACCCCTGCTCCACTGGATAATTAAGAAAGTCAGATCCTGGTACTCTGTTCTGCCAGAGATCTTCACTGGTCTAGGCATCCTCATATAATCTCCTCCCCAAATAACTTTCAAAGTCATATCCTACTGCTCTATCACAAAGACCTCCCCTGCAGTCCCTTGCCAGTTTGGCTTAGTGGATGGAGCATCGGCCTGCAGACTGAAGGGGCTTGATACCATTTCTATCAAGGGCAAGGTACCTCAGTTGCAGGCTTGATCCAAGGCCCTAGTCTGGGCTTGTGTGGGAGGCAACCAATCAATGTATCTCTCTCATATGGATGTTTCTCTCTCTGAGTCTCTGTCCCGCCCTTCCACTGTCTCTAAAAATCAATGGAAAAATATCCTCAGGTAAGGATTAACACACACACACACACACACACACACACACACACACACACGGCACACCTTGTCATCTCAGAGCCTTTGTGCTCGCTCACTAATTTCTCTGTCAGAAATGCTTTCTCCTTAATTACTTGTTCCTTTCTTTCACTTCCTGTAAGTCTTTTTGCTTAAATGTCTCAGAGAGACCCTTAAAACCATCCTATTTTAAACTGCACTTCCCACTTGCCCAGTACTCTTCACCTTTCTTCTCATAGCAACTACTAGTATATCCGACATGCTAAATATTTTACGTAAGTATGAAAATGTCTGCTGTTGATCCTGCTTCCTGGAATGGATGTTAGACCAAGGCAGATATCCTTCTCTGCACCCAGCACATATAAGATGCTCCCGATTTGTGTTGAATGAACTCTTTCTATCTGCCTTAACCTCCAATGACTCTCCCATGAACTAGAGTCTTGTGTCTGTACTTGAGGATAGGGTATTGCTTGCAGCTTTCTTTTTGAAATCCCTGACAAATTAGACAAACCAGAATCAGCCAGCTTGTGGCCAAAATAAACAAGGGTTGTCAACCCTGCTCATGCTGAGAAACAGCCCGCCATCTTCTGCATCTTTTTGGCATTCATTGGGCCCTGGCAGAGAAAAGCCGAACAAAAGAGCATAATTAGGAAAAGACAACCCACACCAAACAAACTCCACCAACACAGGAAACTAGGTCATTGTTCCTAATAGAAGATCCCTGTTTCTAGCCAAGCTGTGTTCCACTTGTGTGAAAACATCATAATTAATTGAATTAATTTAATTCTGAATATTGTGGGAAGATGTGTGCCTTTAAGCCTCTTAGAAATCTGCCTTTTTTTTTTTTTTTTTTTTGGCAGATGGCATATCTTGTGCCCACTCTGCAGAGCTCCTAAGTACACTAAATGTCTGTATGATGATATGTTTGAGAAATGCCCTTACTTAGCTTGTGACACAGACTCATGACTACCTAGTGTGTATGAGCCAAACACAGCCCTGGCCTCCCAGCAGATTTTGAGGCTTCCTCTGAGAGTGCAGACTATCTTCTAACTTTGGTTAAAGCTACAGAATATCTAATAGAAGCTCCCTCTTCCACCTCATAAGTACTGTGGAGGAACTGAACATTAACCCTCACCAAGTAACCTTGGAAAAAACCTTTTCAATATGCAGCAATCACAATCCATCATACTTGCCAGTGACCCAAGACAAATCAAGGTGTGAATTACAATGGGCATTACTGGGACATTTTACAGGATCCAGGAAACACGACCTTCCCTGGGCTTTCTTGGTAGGGGACAGAGGATATAAAGCAAAACACAGATCTGGCTTAAGAACCACAAAGGAGGCATCTCATTTTCTTTCTCATCAATCACAAAAAGAACTGGAATCTTCTCACTTGTTGAGTTCTTTTTTTTTTTTTTTTTGAGGTCTCTTTATTTATTTTTAATTTATTTTATTTTATTTTTTTAAATTTCTTTATTGATTAAGGTGTCACATATTTGTCCTCATCCCCCCATTCCCATCCCACACCCCTCCCCACAGATGCCCCAACCCCCTGTTGAATTTAACCATTGGTTAGGCTCATATGCATGCACACAAGACCTTTGGTTGATCTCTCCCCCTTCCCCCCACCCTCCCCTATCCTCCCTCTGAGGCCCGATAGTCCGATCCATGCCTCTTATTTGCAGTTTGCAAACATTTATTCAAATATTTTACACATACCAAAAAATGTTGCAATATAAATCTGCCATAAGATTCAAGATGATGCTGAGATGAATCTGAAGAGCAAGTCTAAAATCATGTACTTTGTAAGCAAAGGAACAAAAATAAAATACAAAATTTAAATGAAAGTTAAATGTTTTCCGTCTACTCCTCTTCCACCTAAACTACTACCCCTCACTGCCCTATTTCAAAAAGTTCACTTATTAGTTTGCATGTGAAATCTACATGTGAAATAAAACTGAAGTTGAGGGAGAATGCGCCTCTCAGAGTCTTAGTGGGTCCCTGTGAAGTGAAGTGTCTTTGACATTTTTATCTCTAGATTTTGTTCTACCTAAAGCCCCCAAGGGTTCTGCAGCTTCTCTCCAAAGGACAACTCAAATTCTTACCAGGGTGCTGACTTTGTTTAATGTATTACTCCCACAAAGGCTATTATTTCACCCAAAGACTTTTATAAACTGACATTAGGCTAGTTAACAAAAGGTAAATTGATATTTTAAACTAGCAGGTTTTTCCAGAATCCTATAAATAACAATGTGTCTTTAGATTGACGTACAAGACTGCCCCTAGTGACAGTAGACTTGCTGGAGCTTAAAGCAAATATAAGTTAGCAATCATGAAATATATGTTGGGCAAGAAAAAGAGCATCTCATAAGTCATTCTGGAAACCTGAGGCAATACAATAATGAATGTTCATGAATACTTGTCTTGGTTGTGGTCTAATTGTCCTACCAGGGAATAGTTGGGGCATTCTTATTTATTCTCCTTTATCACCAATCAACTTAGCTCATTTGCCTGCCTTGAAAATTATTTGCTGGTAGTTTCTTTTTTTCTTTCCTCAAGTAATTACACTGTGAAAGACTTTAATATCCATGATTTTCTGTGGGAGGGTGGTGCCCCATGCATGTTTGAGGTACCTTCAGATTTAATGGTTCCTCTCCAGATCAAAGTCAAATTAGGAATTGAAACTAATCTGAGAGCTTTACCAGCCAGGAGTCAGATATTTTCAATGACTTTGTCAGTGACATTCAATCTCCTTTGACCTGCCTCTCTGCCTTTCATTAGCATTCTAGCCTGGCTCAAGGAGGGCGATTGCCTATCCCAATTGCCTCTTGCATGGGGATGATTTAGTGGTAGCACTGTATTATATAATTCATTTGATCCTTGGGCCCATAATGTCTTGGCTTATACAGTGTACACAACTACATATCTATATGGGAACCTTGGCCTTAGGGCATTAAGAGCAGCAAAAGAAAATCCTTGCTTCAGAGATGTTTTCTAACCTGTGGTCACAAGGGTAGTTTCAGCCATGGCTGGGTATAAACAATATAAGATGGTTCCGTTTTCTATAAGGTGTGATCTTGAGTATTTGTGTGTGTGTGCGTGTGTGCGTGTGTGTGTGTGTGTGTGTGTGTGTGTGTGTAGGGGGGAGAATAGGGAATTAAATGTAATGAATACCCTCAGTGTGATAGACACTGGGGCAAGCTTTTAACAAATATTAATTTATTTCTCAAAACAACTGATAAGGAAACTGAGGCTCAGAGGAGTCAAGTAACATTCCCAAGATCATGCAGCTAGGAAGTGATAGAGGTTAAAACCTAAATCTTTCTGATGTCAAATCCTGTGTTATTTTTCCATTTCACATTAACCATTCTTTCTCTGTTTTTCCATGGCATTGTCTTTGTCTCCTGTCTCTGTTTTACCTCTGCCCCTATCCATTTGATAGTACAGGCTAGTTATGCTGTGGTTACCAATAGCCCCTAAATCGTAGTGACATATAGGTTTATTTTTCCTCCCAATATAATGTCTACTCGGTGTCAGCTGGAGGTTATACTTTGTTTCATCTTTAGTTAAGGGTCAGGCTGATGGAGCTGCCATGATCTGTAATGTGTGGTCAGCATAGCAGATGGAACAATTGCTGTGCCAAATCATGCACTCGTGATTATAGCTTCTGCCCAGAAATGATTCAAGTTTCTTTTGCTCGCATTTCATGACCAGGCCTAAGGACCTGGCAAGTGCAATCTTACCATGCACATAGAAAGAGAATTGGGGATATTTGGTAAATAGCACTAGTGATTGCTACATCATTTTAGGGGCATGAGCATCCCACTGAGTTTCTGGGTTAGTCTAGAATGTCAGAGGTGCATTCTCCTGCTATCAGCTGCAACCTCTTTGTCTACTTTCACAAATATTTGACCATGGACGGTTTATTAAAATAGCTGGGTGATGCCTGGATGTTCAAAAGCTATGGCTATCATTTGCAATACTTGTGGGTGCATTAAGAGATGTTGGGTGAGTGGAAATGTATGCCAGGACCAAACCATGGGTTCTAGCGTGAAAGAGAATGCCGGAACCAGCGGGACCAAGGCTGACCTGGTATAGTCACTGCTTAGTTTGAGAGGCTTGATCAAGCTCAAAGTGGGACATATGATGACCACCATGCTGCCATTCTAGATTCTGAAAGATTCTTTTGGTTACCCAGGGAACACCTTGAGTGTGACCAGCTAACTTCTTTTCTATTTCCATGTAACATAATCCCTAGTAGACAAAGGTAGGAAGTAGTCATTCTATAATGGCCTGGAAAAATGGTGAAAAGGATCAGAGAACTATGTCTACATTTCCCATCCTCCCTCTGATATTGTTGTCTTTTCTTCTCCCTGAAGAAAACTTCCTATTGGACTTCATTCTGATAAAGCTTAACCTCTTTACCCAATTAGATTCATCCTTAAATTAAGTATACTTCTAACTACATATTATTTTTGTTTGTCTAAACCTTTAACCTGCATATGTATCATCTATGAAAAACATCCAATTAAACAAATTACAATTAGAAGAAAGGATTTTTTAAAATATATTTTATTGATTTTCTTACAGAGAGGAAGGAAGAGGGATAGAGAGTTTGAAACATCGATGAGAGAGAAACATCGATCAGCTGCCTCCTGCACACCCCCTCTTGGGGATGTGCCCACAACCAAGGTACATGCCCTTGACCGGAATTGAACCTGGGACCCTTGAGTCCGCAGGCCAATGCTCTAGCCACTGAGCCAAACCAGTTAGGACAAGAAAGGATTTCTTTAAAAGCCAAGGTACTCTCTGCTATAAATGTCAATAGAGAATCAAGAAAGGTTATTATTATCATTACTAGAGGCCTGATGCATGAAATTTGTGCAAGAGTAGGCCTTCCTTCCCCTGGCTGCCAGTATCAGCTTCCCTCTGGCACCTGGCACCTGGGCTTCCCTCACAGCCCCAGCTTCATCCAGAAGGTAATCTGGAAGGACATCCAGTCTAATTAGCATATTATGCTTTTATTATTATAGATTATTAGTTTTTACCACTATCTTCTCAAGGAAGGCTTGATATTCAGAAAGGTTGTTCCCTTTCTCTCCCCTGAAAAAAAAAAAAAAATGGTTCTTGTGGTTTCCTCAGGCTCATGCATGTTTATGTCTATTGGCCTCCCAGCATCTTGAGTTGTTTCAATGCCTTTTGCTGAGATTGACAACACAAACTGTGGTAGCTAAATGTTCTATAACTGTATATGGCATCAAATAATCTTAAATGTTTGACTTCTACTTATTTACTCACTTTATTTTCAAAACAACTTTGGTAAATATTGGGCATTATTGTCATGTGACTTGTGGGGCTATTGGTATCCAGTGAGGGAAAGATACTTTCTTTAGGATCCGACAGCTGTTCAGGATCAGGGATGGAACTTGATTATTAGTTTTGGGTGTGTTTCTTTATCCCCCCTCTACACAGTTCCCTTTGACTTTTTATATATTCCTTTAATAATCTTTACCCTTACTTAGTACTATAACTGAAGAAGGTTTTAAGAAAGATTCCTTGTTAATAATTTTGACTTGATAGTAATTTCTTCTTCTATAATGGGGACTTTATTTTTTTTTCTTTCATCTACAGAATGAACTATCATGATTATTTAAATTAAATCCATTTTTTTTCTATCTGGCCCTCAAACCTCCTCATATCCTAATCTCATATCACATTCTTGGGTTTCCCTACTACTATTTCTCTTCATACCCATAACACTTTTGCCTAAAAGAGTTTATTATTATCAGAATGTGCTCCATGATCTGCTGCCTTGAAGCATCTCCATGGCAGCAATTTAGTATTGTATGTTTCTCTCAACCAGAAAGTTTTGGCTTCCAGATTGCTACCTGTTGAAATTCTCATCCTTGAAAATTCACCTCTTACCCTTATCTCTTCCATGAATCTGTTACTGATTACAAGCATAAATGACCTTTTTCTCTTTTGAACAGTATATACCAATGTTAGAAGTATAGAATGTTTTGTTCCAATGGCAAAGAAAGCTCTCCACACTTAGTCATAATAGCAGCTGAATAATATTTGTTCAACTACAACAGTGTTTCTCAACTGTGTGGCTTTCAGAATTCTTGACACTCTTAAAAATTATCAAAGAGCCCCCAAATTATATCTGTTGGTATTTTGGAAAACATTTTAAATCACAAAAATACTCAAGCATGTCATCTCACATCATGTAGACAGAGAAAAGGAGAGTGTAAGAGGCAAATAATTTTTTTAGTATTATTATAGTTATTTTGACCTTACAGACTTCCTGAAAAGGTTTAGAGAGTATCAGAGGTCCCTGTACCATACTTGGGACCATTAAACTGGTACTACAGAAAGCACCTTCAACTGAGAGTCAAGAGTTCTGGGTCCATGTCCTCTCTATGACACAAACATAATATTTAATATTTATCAGGGCTTGAGGCTTCTTCTGAAAATAACAGAATAGAGGTTAAGTGATAGTGGATCCTCTTCTAGCTCTAAGCATCTTTACTAAACCTATGAACATGAATTCATGATGCTCTCAAGTGACCTCCTATCATGAGATTCTGCTCCCACTTAAAAGTACCTCCTTGCTGCTCATTGACCTGGTTGACTATAAATGTTACTGCCCTGCCCAGAGCATTGTGGGATATGATTATGGCATGGTGATATGTGGATGCCAGGAAGGCAGGTAGCATAAAGAATCTCAGGCATAATTTTGAAATAAGGTTTTTCTCACCTGAGATGTCACACCAGGGCCCTATGCAAATTCTAATGAGATTAGGTTATGTGACATATGAAGCTACCTGGGAGGATTGAAACTTGAAAACATTATGGAATGAATGACAGTTATTTAGAATTAAGTTTCAGGTCCTTTAATTTCCCCCAAAGAGATAATAACACCCCTCTCCTGGCAACTTCACATGCGGTCTTCTTGTGCAAATCCCTGCCTTATAACTCACCAGGTTCCCACAGTTAGCTCTTCTTATCACCCCATTTGCTCCATCTCTTCAAGCCATACTCACGAGCTGAAAGTTAACTAATTCAGGGAAATAAATCATCTGATATTACCAGAATTGTATAACTTAGTATATTATATCTCATAGGTATAACTATGGCTTATAGTAGACACCCTGTAGGGATTCATGTGAATCCTTGTTGCATTGCAAATTCTCTGGGGAAGTTGCTTTTGGTCAGGAGGTTATTAGCACTACAAATCACACTACCTCGGAGTCTCTGAGTGATGCACTGAAAAGTGTATGGATAACTTGTGTTCAGTTCTTGATTCTGTCACTAAATAGCTGAATGACCTTGAATGCATTGTTTAATCTTTCTGTTTACTCATCTGTACAATACAGTTATTTATAGTTATAAATGTAGAACATTTAGACTTTGCAGTTGCTTTGATTTCATGAAATTAAATGCATTGGTCCTTGGCCATTGAAGCTACTCTAACAATCCTATTTTCCATGGTCTCCTTTTACCTGACCTTTTTTTTTTTTAAGAGAAAAATTTCAAAAAGTGCTTGTATTTTTCCAGACACAAAGAAAACTATTTGGAATAATATTGTACTGTGGTTGGAATATTTAATATAGAATCAAGAATCTCAAAGGTTGGCCCTTAAGAAGAAAAGTGTGTTTTGTCCTCATCAAATTTAGTTCTATTAGAACGTGAAAGGAGAGTCTTGACTTAGCATCACGTGAAAGGCCAGGATTCAGAATTGTTGCAAAGGAGAAATCATACCTGTACAGAAATTCCAAGAGATTTCATATTTCCTTTCGTTTTTAATTGCATTTTTTTGCTGGATTATAGGATTCCAATGTATAATAATGTTTTTTCTTGTTTTTTTTTTTTTCTGGCTTCTATTAGTCAGAAATTAGCTGTCAGTCTTATTGTTGGTTATTTTAAAACATTGTTTATTCTTCCCTCTGGATGTTTTTTTGCAGCTTTATTGGGGCATATTGACAAATAATATTGCAAGTGTTTTATGTGTACATCATGATGATTTGATATAACTACATATTATAAGTATTCCCCCCATCTAGATAAATTATTACATCCATCATCTTATATATTTACTTTTTTGTGAGTATATGAGAATATTTAAGTTCTACTCTCTTAGCAGGTTTCTATTATACAATGTGGTGTTATCAACTACATTCACTATGTTGTTTATTAGATCCTCAGATATTAATCATCTTATAGAAAAAATTTTTATACCATTTTATCAAATTTTCCATTTTCTTCACCACCACCCCCCCCCCCCCGCAGTCCCTGGCAACCATTCTTTTTTCTGTTTCTATGACTTTGACTTAAAAAATATTTAGATATCACATATAAGTGATACCATGCAGTATTTTTCACTTAGCAAAACTCCCTTCATCCATGTTGTTACAAATTTCTTTCTTTCTTATGGCTGAATCATATTCAATATAGTATATACTACATAATACACACACACACACACACACACACACACACACACACACACACACACACACATACATATCCATTCATCCATTAATGGATACTTAGGTTGTTCTCATATCTTGGCTAATTTGAATAATGCAGCAATGAACATGGGAGTGTAAATATCTCTGATATCTGGCTGATTTTAAGATGATTCCTTTTCATTTGTTTTTAGTAGCTTTGCTATGTCATGCCCAGGTATGATTTTCTTGATTTTTTTCCTGCCTAAGGTTGTAGTGACTAGTAAATCTATGGTTTTATGTCTTTCAATTTGAGGAAAATCCTTGGTCATTATCTCTTCAAACATCACTTCTTCCCATCTCTCTACTTCTCTTCTGGGATTCTAACCACATTTGACTCTATTCACTTTGTCCTATATGTCTTTTGTGCTATTTTCTGAATTTTCTATTTTTTTCTCTCTAATTCAATCTGAGAATTTTCTACTGCCTTATCCTCTAGTTCACTAATTGTATTTTTAGTTGTGTTCAACCTGCTTTTAAATGGATCTGTTGAGTTCTTAGTTTCAATTATTGTATTCTCCAATTCTGTAATCTTCATTTGATTATTGAAATAGATTCTAGTTCTCTAGCAAAATTCTCTATCATGTCATCCAACTTCTTAACTACTTACTCACAATTTTGTTCACATCTCTGATATGTTTTATATAGAATTCCCATATGTCAGTCCTATTTGTGGTTTTAAAATTCTGATCCTTTTTCTTGGCATTTATGATAATTTTTTAAAGGCCATTTTATTTTATTTTTTATATTTTTATTGATTTCAGAGAGGAAGGGAGAGGGAGAGAGAGGTACAAACATCAATGATGAGAGAGAATCATTGATTGGTTGCCTTCTGTACACCTCTACTGGGGATTGAACCTGCAACCCAGGTATGTGCCCTTGACTGGAATCAAACCCTTCAGTCTGCAGGCCGATGGTCTATCCACTGAGATAAACCAGTAGGGCTAAGATAATTTTGACTGTCTGCTGGTCCTGCGTAGGAAGTAGTGTTCTGAATGGTGCTATCTTCTTGTAGAATGGATTTTTTTTTCTCTTTCAAGACGCTAGAGTAGGGGTTTTTCACGTTAACCAATAAAGGACTGAGCTGGGTTATATTTTCTGTATAGCTTGACTTACCTCTTGTTTGCCCCAAATTAACAGTCTCCTTCTTTGGTTTCAGTTCTTTTCTTTCTGGAGAAGTAAGAATGCAAATAACTCAGCCTAAATTTTTAGCTGCTTTTTCTTTGCATACTAGACTCTTGACTCATGCTAAGAATGATAAATATAAGATGCCAAAAAGCAGCCAACAAAAGAAAAAAATGGACATCAAAATTAAAAACTTTTGTACATCAAAAGGTACTATTAAGAAAGTAAAAATGCAACTATAGAACAGGAGAACATATTTACAATTTGTATATCTGATAAGGGTGTAGTATCCAGACTATACAAAGAATTATTATAGCTTAACAAGAAAAATGTAAATGACCCAATTTAAAAATGGACAGATGATTTGAATAGCTATTTTTCAAAGAAGATATAAATGGCCAATAAGTACATGAAGAGATGCTCAACATCATTAGTCATTAGAGAAATGCATATCAAGACCACAAGAAAATACCACTCCACACCCACTAGAATGGTAATTAATTAAAAAGAAAAATAATTGTTGGCAAGGATGTAGAAAATTTAAAATGGTCCACTTGCTTTGAAAAATAGTTTGATAGTTTTTTTTTAAATATAGAATCACGATAAGGCCCAGCAATTCTTCTAGGTTTATGCCCCAAAGAATTGAAAACCATCACTCAAACAAATACTTATACACAAATGTTCATAGCAGCACTGTAGTCAAAAGATGGAAACAACCCAAATATACATCAACTGATGAATAGATAAACAAAATGTGCTATATCCATACAATAAAATACTACTCAATCATAAAAAGGAATGAACGACTGATACATGCTATAAAATGGATATGCTTAAAAACATGTTAAGTAAAAGAAGCCATACACAAAAGGACACATGTTTTATGATTAAATTAATTTGAAATGCCCATAATAGGTAACCTCAGATAGACAGAAAGCAGATTAGTGGTTACCAAGGGCTGGGGCTGTGGATGAGGACTGACTGTTAATTTGTGTAGTGTCTGTTTGGCAGTGATGGAAATGGTTTTCAATTTAATAGAGGTGTCAGTTGCATAACATTATGAATGTACTGAAGTCCACCAAATTGTATGTTTTAAGATGGTTAATTAATTTTGTTATAGGAATCTTACCGCAACTTTAAAAAGATTAAGTAAATATCCTGATGGTAAAAGCAACATGAAGACTGTTGGGCACTCTTCAACAGGCTTCCCTTATTTCTAAGTTTTGGTTCCTCTGTTCTTGGCTTTTTAATCAAAACTTTGATGCCTTCCAACATATGTGGGTGTTTTTTTTTGGTCATAGTTTCTTTAGATGTGGTGCTCTCCTGATTCATTCAAACTTTTTTGCTAATCTCCTTCCTCTGACTTCCAAGAGCTATTATGGACTGCGATACTCAAATCTATGGAATTTTAATAACCCCAAGTTGTATATAGCTTGTGCCTTTAGCCAGCTTCCATTTTTCTTCACAATTAGACTAGGTTATGTTTCTTACACATAGCACAATAGTTTTCAGTTTATAGTGAATCAGAGTCACTCGGAAGCAATTCATTGGCCTTAACCCCAGAGACTTGGAACAAAAATTCTAAGTTGAAACCAAGAAAAGTTCATTTAACAAATATCACTGATGTCTTAACCTTATGAGCTACAAAGCTTCAAGAAAAACTGCTCAATACTGTTAATGTAAGAGATACCTAATAAATACTTGTTGAGAGAATAATGACTACACATATGATTAAATAAACCCTTGAAATATTCTCCCCAATCTCATTTCCCATCGGTGATGCAGTGCCCTTTGCATTACTTACATTTCACCCTTGTCTGCATTCCACCCACTGTGCAATCAGAATATGCAGAGGAAGCTACATCATTAGTATGCATGATATATCAAATTGTGGACAAGGTGAGCCAGTTAATACTGCTAAGAGGAATTTCCATTCTGCATATCATGACTTTTATCTTAATACACACTGATATTCAGTGATCTTTGACAAGTAATTTGACTCTGCCAATTGTAGTTTGTTTGTTTTTTGTTGGCTTACAAAGAAGCTAATATGCCATTCATCATGAGTAGTGGCAGGGGAATGGCAATAACTGCTTTGTATATAACCATGAGCAAGGTAAGGAGAGTGTGAGGGGGATGAAAAGCTAATGAGACATTAGAAAGTATGGAAGTTCTCCTATTGAAGACCGCTGTGTGTGGAGAGGATAGAGGCAAATGAAAATAATTATCAG
This sequence comes from Cnephaeus nilssonii, assembly GCF_951640355.1. NCBI lineage: Eukaryota > Metazoa > Chordata > Mammalia > Chiroptera > Vespertilionidae > Cnephaeus > Cnephaeus nilssonii. Next base: position 48,648,153 of record NC_137086.1, on the reverse strand, counting down.
AGTAATTCATGCTAAAAATTTTTTGCATCAATTATTATCTCAGTTGTTTAAATAAAAGTATTTTGGGAGCCTCAGTGATCCAGGAAATTAACAATTATGTGGAACCATGGACATTTAGCCATAGGTTTTAGCTCAGACCGTATTTGAAATGGCGAGAGAACTGGTAAGAGAATTGCATGTATCAAGGTCCCTGTGTTATTTGTCTTCACATCTTAGTAGCCCCCCAAATCTCTCTGGCTCTAGTGGATAACTTTCCTTTTCTGAAAGATTAAATTTCAGGAAGGTCTGTGACAGAGTCTACCATCAGATTTTGCTCTGTTTATTATAGAGCCAGATGATGAAATCAGGAAACTGTTTTTTTTGTGTGTTTTTTAAAATATATTTTTATTGATTTCAGAATGGGAGAGGGAGAGAGAGATAGTAACATCAATGATGAGAGAATCATTGATCAGCTTCCTTCTGCATGCTCCCAAAGGGAATCAAGCCCACAAACTGGGCATGTGCCCTGACCAGGAATTGAACTCTGACCTCCTGGTTCATGGGTCGATGCTCAACTACTGAGCCATGCCAGCCAGGCAGGAAATGGTTTTCCCACAACATCTCAGCAACTTCCAAATTCTGAGACTTTGATCAGATTATTCAATCATTCCAAGCCTCGGTTTCCTCATCTGAAAAATGGATCGATACCTACTATGCAGTGATGGCGAACCTATGACACGCGTGTCAGCACTGACACGCGTAGCCATTTCTGATGACATGTGGCTGCATGCCGAGGATGAAACATTTGCTGCTCCTGAGGATGAAACATTTGCAACTAGAGTCTTGGAGTTAGTTTTTTCCTCAAAGTGACACACTACCCAAGTTATGCTCAGTTTTTTGGCGAAGTTTGACACACCAAGCTCAAAAGGTTGCCCATCACTGAATAGGGTAACTGTGAAGAATAAATGAAATGATGCAAGTAAAACACTAAACACAGTGTTTTTTTTAAAAAAATAAAGCACTCATTAATAAACAGAGTACTTACCTATATAGGAATCCAAAGAGAATAGTTTACCATTTTTTATCATTGTTTCTACCAGTGGGGTTTATACTGTGCTGCCTGGAACATTTTAGGAATGTATCTTGGCTGTAACTTGAGCCAACTATACCTTTCTCCTTACTGATTTCCCTGCTCTATGCACACAAGTCCTTCCAGTGACTACCGTTCCATGTCTGGATCCTGGCTTAAATGAGCTGTGACCAGTATCCTCTTCGTAATGATAACCCCATCAGACAGGTGGTTGTTACTATGGAAAGAATACTAGCTTCCCTTCCCTATTCCAGGTACTGTGCACACATCCTATCTAATAAAAGAGTAATATGCAAATTGACCATACCTCTGCTACACCCATAAGCCACTCCCACCGGCCAATCCAGAGCGAGTATGCAAATTAACCCAACCAAGATGGCTATGGCCATGGAGCGAACAAGAGGCTTGGGTTTCCTTGGCAATGGAGGAAACCAAGGTTCCCACACACCCTGGTCGGCCCTGGACTCCACTCAAGGCTACAAAGTTACAATTATAGAAGATAAATAAATCCCCGATACCAGGGCCTCCGCTTGGGTCGCCAGGGAGCATGGCTGGCCTGCAAACCATCATAGGCCCCTCGCCCAGGGTGCCCCATGCCCCAAGGGAACCCCCACCCTGATCCGGGACACCTTTCAGGGCAAACCAGCAGGCCCCCAACAGTACACCAGGCCTCTATTCTATCTAATAAAAGAATAATATGCAAATTGACCATCTCTCCGACACACAAGATGGTTGCCACAAGATGGCCAGCAGGGGAGGACAGTTGGGAGGGACCAGGTCTGCAAGGGAGGGCAGTTATGGGCGATCAGGCCAGCAGGGGAGGGAAGTTGGGAGTAATCGGGCCTGCAGGGAAGGGGAGTTGGGGGGGACCAGGCCGGCAGGGGAGCGGAGTTAGGGGCAATCAGGCTGGCTGGGGAGCAGTTAGGCATCAATCAGTCTGGCAGGGGAGTGGTTAGGGAGTAATCAGGCTGGCAGGCAGAAGCGGTTAGGGGTAATCAGGAAGGCAGGCAGGTGAGCAGTTGGGAGCCAGCAGTCTTGGATTGTGAGAGGGGTCCCAGATTGGAGAGGGTGCAGGCTGGGCTGAGGGACACCTCCTCTCCCCCCCCCAGTGCACGAATTTCATGCACCGGGCCTCTAGTTACACATAATACCTTAATCCTAACAAAAATGTACATAACAATATAGCTATATTTATATCTATGTATACATGTAAATAGTTATGAATAAAACTATACAGATACAAAGATAGGTAGATGGGAGATAGATAAGTAGATATCTGAGAAAGATTCTCAGAAAGTTTACACAACTGGATAAAAATTACAGTTTAAAAGAGATTGAGAAATATGTAGCCTGGTTCTATTAAAAATGGATTTTTTTCCCCTTTTTCCTTTTACATTATGTTTGGTCAGATTTAGAAGGGTTGAACTTTGAACTGAGCTTTAAAATGGAGATGGATGGGAAGACTAATAGGAAAAACATTCCTGGTTGAGGCATTTAAGGAGTATTTAGAGTTAACTCATTTGATAGGATCCTATTGTGTCTCATTATTGCTTCAGCGTGTTCTTGTATAATTTAAGACCTATTATACCAAACTTTTCCAAAAAAATCATAAAAGTCAAGCTGAGGCTTTTCACAGTTATTTAGATATTGTCATGTCATTGAATTTAAACCTGTGAATAGAAAATGTCAACTAGGAAATTGCCACTGGGAAAATAAATCTATTTTACATGAGCATCAAATGAGTCCTGCACTGAAATAAAAAATGAATTCCAGAAACGTCATCCTCTTGCTTTTTTATGATAATGCCACCCACTGCAGGTAATCAGAGTGAACATCTCGGAGGGAGGCTACTACAGAAAAAGCTGTGCAGATTGGGTTCTTTGGCAATTCACTAGGCAAGGACTTCCCCTCTGGGCAATGTGCTTGCTGAAAAGAGTGGAAGGTAATGGAGTTTCTAAGCAGCATCCCAGGATTGTGAACTTGCAACAAAAAATGAAGACAGGCCCTAGCCAGTTTTGCTCAGTGGATAGAGCATTGGCCTATGGACTGAAGGGTCCAGGATTCGATTCTGGTACAGGGCACATACCTGGGTTACAGGCTCAATCTCCAGTGTGGGGCATGCAGGAGGCAGCTGATCAATGATTCTCTCTCATCATTGATGTTTCTATCTCCCTCTCCCTTCCTCTCTGAAATCAATAAAAGACAGGACTCAGACCCAGAAGCAAGGGAGGCCACAGACTGGAGCGTGCTCAGATACCTCACTGGTCCTAGATCTAAAATTCCAACCACATAAATAGCATATCATTTTCTTTTTTTTTTTACTGTATTAATTCATAACTCTTTGGTTATAAGACACAGAACCAAAATCTGGCTAATATTAACAGAAACACACTTATATGGTAGGTGAAGAATTAAAGGAACAGCTGAAGAATTGGGTACAGGATGAGGACAGAGTAGCAAATGGTTTTTGGTAGCAAACAATAGTGGTTTGTTATAGGGGTTAGGTCAATTAATACTTTTCATTCTTGTTTCCATAGTGCAGATCCCTGAGAGAGTATCCAGTTGATCTAGACAGAGTCATGTGTCTGCCACTGTGACCAGGAAGAAGATACCTTGATCAGTAGCCCTATCAAGACTGCCCATAGTGACAAGGTGGTATCTGGGACAGGAAATCAATATTTATTCTATTTCTAGAAGAAGTAAGGGTGCAGGACACATTGAACAATGCACTTCAGATGGTACACTTTAATTCCTGAGGGTACTACTTAGTTCTTCTAAAGCAGAGTTTAGCCCATGGAGGTAGTCTATGGACTGGACATTTTCCACATCTGGAGTGACAAAGAACTATCTCTTTCTACATGCATCATATTTAAGGGTATTTTATATTTTTATATTTAAAGCTCCATTTCTTTTTTACAATTATGATTTCATAAACCTAATTTTTCTTCATTTATATTGCATTAGAAGAACTTCCTATCGTTAAAATTTAGGTTTATGTAATTATAATTGTGAAATTTGAATAAATTTAATGACTAGTATGTCATTATGGGTTATCATATTTTTTTCTATTTTCATTTGCAAGAAATTTCAGTTTTTAAAGAAAGTTGAGCATATTCTAATGAATATCTTTGCATACAAATCTATGTACACATCTGCAATTATTTTCCCAGGATAAATTCCTAGAATTGTCAGGTCTAAATGGGTCTGTTAGGATGCATATTGCCAAATTTCCCTCCAAAGGGGTATTTACATCCACATAGGAAAACACTGTAAGTATACTTAAAATAAAGGTAGAGGCATAGGGCCAGCATCTTGGAGAATACTTATGGACCATTGTCTGGCTTGGCACAGTGTAGACATTTGGTCTGGTTATAACAGATCTATCCCTGGGCACAGGGTTATGTGCCTGTCACCATAACCAGGAAGAAGACAGCTTGATCAATAGCTCTATCAATTCTGCCCATATTGGGGAAGTTGTATTTGGGATAGAAAAATCTATATGCTCTTTCTAGATATGCTATTGCTCAGCTTCCAGGATAGAGTGAATATAGATTTCCAAGTTAATTTTTGTCCCAGGAATACCCAACATGAAATGCACTGTGACTAGGGATGCATTTGCGATGGTTAGCACCAGCACAATTATAAACCAATCTTAATAAAGTATTCACAGCATGTCTAATTGTAAATACTGCACCATCCTGATAAAATCATCAAGGTAATTCATTGCAAATGTACCCCTATATTACTAAATGAGGTGTCTAAAGTATTGTATTTTTTTTCTTTGAGTGTTATTTGCATTCCATGCCTTCTTTCACAAAGGTTATGGTACAGAATCGAATACAAAAGTAGAAGAGACATAAAATAACATCTTGTCCCAGGAGGCATATGCAGAATGTGTACTAACTCTCTCCTAATTAAAACCCATACCAGAAAGTACTAATTTATCAGGTAGTCTTTTCTAAGTTTCCCCAAGTCCCCTGCCTGGTAGCAACTATGATGAAGGGTCTGAGATTGTACTCTAGCTACAGGCTAACAAGTTGACTTACTACATGGGTAGAAGACATGGGACTCCTGGATCAGAGATGAAAGGGAGTTTATTATTTACAGCAATTTCATTAGTCAAAATATCAGCATCTGTGTCCATTTTCAAGCCCTCATTCTCACCAGGCTATATAAATAGGGCCAGCTGATCTCTGCACAATTATTGGGTTATGTTAAGGAAAGAAACTTTGACTTAGAAAACCCAAATATTTTAGAATTTACAGTAAACCTGTCTACCTTTTACTCTAAAGAGAGATATTATCTCTATTATACTGAACAGTAAGCATCAAGACCCATACTCCCAAGGGCAACACTATGTCTTTTAAGATGATTTGCTATACAAACATCCTGGAAAAGAGAGTCTGTGAAAAAGTAGTTACTCCCAAGATGTGCAGAAACCTGAGAACCATGGAGAATTGTCCTGTAAGCTCTGAGTGGAAAATTCAGAATTTGCATCCAGGTCTGGATAGCCCCATACCTGACATTCTTACTCAGTAAACCTCATGTTTCTCTACCTGTTTGCATTATCTTCTAACTCTTAAAATTCAGAGACTGACCCTGTCAGAAATGGCAGTTAGGAAATCTCACAGCTCTGAAAAATGTTCCTCCTCCATGAATTAATTATTCTGGTCACACTGCATTTAATTGCTCACTTATTTTTCTATTATTTCTCGGCTGTTGGCACTCTAAGGATTGAATCCTGTCCACTGTGATATTCCCATTTGCTTTCTCAATTGAGGGCATAAGCACTCATCTTTAAGGTCAGGAATATCTGAGTTTGACTCCTGTCTCAGCCACTCAGAAGTGTAGAATGAGTATCAGCCTGTTTCCTAATCTGTAAAATGGAATTCATGATAGCTACTTTTCTAAGGTGGTTATGAAGAATCAATGAGATTACATATAGAGCACTCAACATACTTACTGTGTATGGTAGCCATTTTTATAATACTAATCAATTAATATATATTATTTGGATGTTTAAAAGATTGTGTTTTCTACCCTCTAGCTTTTCTGTACTACTAGTAGATACCTATGTTTTGTCCTCATGTGTTTCTTCTCCTACTCTTTTCTCTAGCTAGTATTTTATGTTTGGGCTGATGATTTTGTTTCTGTTTTCAGGATGGTCATTGCTTCATGATACTCTTATTTCTCCTAATCTTAGTTTACTGCTCTGGCCAACTTCCTGGGATAAACAGCCTCTATTGTCCCGGATTAGAGTAATAAATGTCGACATTTTGTTCATCACCTCCTTCATCACTTCTACTGATGGGGAGAAAATGACCAAAGTCACCCAGCATAGCTCTCATGGCTAGAAAGTTTTTTCTTTCTTTTTTTCTGTCTATCTAAACTATCAATCCATCCATCCATCTTTGACATACATATATTTGGATCTCTCTATTTTTAATATATAAGATACACAGAAAGCTATATAAATATATATATATATACACACACATATATATACATATATATATGTATGTATATATATATATGTGTGTGTGTGTGTGTGTGTGTGTGTGTGTGTATTTGCCAGCATCTAACCATGTTAAACAGAGCGTCCTTCTATTAAATTCTTCAGATATTAAAAATAACAATTGTGATAGTTATTTTTCTCTCTTCCTCTATAAATGACATTCTCCTCATCCATTTCACTATGTCACACAGCCCACAAATGACTCCCAGAGCTGACCCTGCCCCAGGAACAAGTTCCCTTAGCCTCATGTGGAAGGCCCTGCCAGTTTACCCATGTTGCTATTAAAATGTAATGCTCAGAATTGAGTACTAATCTTGGAAGAGATCTGGCAAAGCAGAATAAAGCAAGACTATCTGCAGACTCAGATGATCCCTGGTAAAGGAATGACAAATGACAATGAGTTAATAGAAAACATTTCCCTTGGAACAGGAATCTTTCTAGAATCCATAAAATCACCTTTCACGAGTCTGAGCTCAGCCTTCCAAGCCAGAAAACCCACAGGTATAAGGAGTGGCATTGTTTTATTTCTCTTTTCAAACATTTCTTTTCATGCTGTAAATCAGGTACCCTGGGGCAGCACTCTCTCCTCACCTGAAGTTAGAATCAGGATGTCTGATTTTAAGCTTCATCCCTAGATCTATGAGCTGTGTTGCATTAGGCATATCACTTAATATTTCTGGGCCACAGTTTCATCATCTGTAAAGTAGAACTCATGTGTGTGAGAACTTTGAAGCTTGTTGTTAATATCAAATGTGACAACATATATCAAAAAAACATTTGAAAACTACAAAGACCCATAATAATATAAATCACCATTTTGGCCCTGGCTGGTGTTGCTAAGTGGTTAGAGTGTCAGCCCCCACACCAAAGGGTCATGGGTTTCATTCCTGGTCAAGGGCATGTACCTCAGTTGCAGGTTCCATCCCTAGCCCTGGTTCAGGTGCTTCTGAGAGGCAACCAATCAATGTGTCTCTCTCACATTGATCTCTCTCTTTCCCTCCCTCCCTCCCTCCCTCCCTCCCTTCCTCCCTCCCTTCCTCCTTCCCTCCCTATCTCCCTCCCTTCTCCTCTATTCCTCCCTTTCATTCTCTCTAAAACAAAATGGAAAAAAAAATCCTCAGATAAGAATTAACAATAACAAAAATCACCATTTTGAAAAATTTTCCTCAGTTTGAATCTTGTCTGCTGTACATATTCAGTGAGGGTAAGTGATAGTGCCAAAGCCATATCTAGTAAAGATTCAACTTGAGGGAAATAGTTACACTGTTGTCTCTGTGAGTTTGGTTCTTACGATGGAATCTCATTCTAATGGGAATCTCCTTTAGATGTTGTAACTTCTCAGGGCTCATCCCCAGACTATCTTCTCACTTTTTTTCTCATTTGATGCAAGTCGATATTGCAAAATGATTACCAAAATAGGGTTAGTGAATACCTCCTTCTATCATGTAATCACCACTTTTTAGTAACTTTCAAATACATTGGATAGTATTGTTAAATATAGTCACCATGCTGCACATAAGATTCTCAGAACTTATTCATAGTTTGTACTCTTTCACCAACATTTCTCCATGTCCATTTACTTTACCTTCTGTGTGTTTACTTTTGTGTATGTACTATAGGCTTCACTTACTTAAAACATCTTATAGATATAACCGTTTACTTTTCACTCATAATAACTTCAGTCACATACAAAAAAATCACTCTTTACACCTCTTCCCCCATGTTTTATGTTTTTGGTGTTGCAGTTTTTCTACACTTGATCTTAGCCAAAAGGCCAAGAAGCGATGTGTTGCAGTTTTTCTGTTCTCATATTGTGCATCCATTAAAAATTACTGCAGCTTTAGTTATTGTAAATATTTTTGACCTTTAAACTTCCATGCTAGCAGTAAATGGTTAACACACCACCATGTTATACAATTAGAGTATTCAGAATTTGACTATATATATACTTACCTCTACCAGTATGTTTTATATTTTCATGTTTCCAACTTACTAATTAGTATCCTTTCATTTCAGCTTAAAGAACTCTTTCTACCATTTTTTACAAATTTATCTTTATTGTTGAAAGTATTACAGATTTCCCCCTTTTGTGTGTGTGTGTGTCTCCCCATTGACCCACGCCACCCTGCACCCACCCCTCCCAAGCCTTCACCATTGTCTGTGTCTATTGGCTATGCATATATGCATGTAAGTTCCCTGGTTAATTCTGCCGCCCCTCCCCCAACCCCCACCCACCATTTCTTCTAATGCAGTGATGAACTTCCTCAACTTTGTTTGGGAAAATCTTCATTTCTGAAAAACAAATTTGCCTGGTAAAATATTCTCTCTCTCTCTCTCTCTCTCTCTCTCTCTCTCTCTCTCTCTCTCTCTCTCTCTCTTTTGGTTTAAATTGTTTTCTTCTGTTGTATTTTTATTTTATTGTTATTATTTTTTTAATTTGTCAGTTACAGTTGACATTCAATATTATTTTATATTATTTTCAGGTGTACAACATAGTGGATAGACTTACAAAGTAATCCCGTGATAAGTCTAGTACCCAATGGGCACCATGCATAGTTATTAAAATATTATTGACTATGGTCCATAAGATATTCTTAGTTGGCAGATATTTCTTTTAGCATTTTGGATATATCATCCCATTTTCCTGGCCTGCAAGATTTCTACTGAAAAATCCAGTGAAAACCTTGTGCAGATTCCCTGATATGTAAAGCATTTTTGTTTGTTACTTTCTTTTAAAATTCTTTCTGTCTTTGGTTTTAGACAGTTTTGTTATAATGTGTCTTCTTGAAGATCATTTTGGGTTGTAATTTTGAGGTGACCTATGAGCTTCATGAACTTAGATGTCTAAATGTTTCCTCAGATTTGGAAAGTACTCAGTCATTATTTCTTTAAATAAAGTTTCAGCTCCTTTCTTCCTCTTTTCTCCTTGTGAGACTCCAATAATGCATAAGTTATTTGTTTTAATGATATCCCATAGTTGGCATAGGCTTTTTTCAATCTTTTTTTTTTTTTTTTTTGGTCCTCTGACAACAAGATTTTAGATGACCTTATTTTCTTGCTCATTGGTTTTTCCTTTTGATTAATCAAGACTCCTGTTGGAGCTCTCTATTTTTAAATTTATTCTTTATATTCTTCAATTCTAGTACTTCTTTATGTTTTTAAAAATGGTTTCTACTTCTATGTCAAACTTCTCATTTTGTTCATGCATTTTGTTATTCTAATTTTATTTAATTGTCTACATGTATTTTCTTGTAATTCACTGAATTTCTTTAAGAGAATGATTCTGATTTTTTTTTTTTTTTTTTTTTTTTTTTTTTTTTGTCTTTCGAGCCAGTTACTGGAATTTTATTAGTTCCCATTAGGGATGAGATTGCTGGATCATATGGTAATTCTATTTTTATTTTCTTGAGGAACCTCCATACTCTTTCTGTAAATGCTGTATCATTTTACATTGCCACTGACAATATACAAGAGTCCCGATTTCTTCACATTTTGTCCTTTAATTTCCTCTTGAGGTAGAGAAGCTAGAGGGGTGTTTTTGTTAGTTTGTTTTCCACTCTCTCACATTGTGCTGAGCTGGGAGGTAGGGGCATGGTGGGCTGTAGTGTATTTGACTAGAGCATGTCAGTGGCATCAACACTCTAAGACTGGAACAGGAGCCAGTGCCTGAGGCAGGCTCCAGAAAAGTCAGAATGTTGGGCATATGGTCTGGTCCTTTCCTTGCCAGGGAGAAGCTGTGACCTGAGTGTTTCTTCTTGATTGCCTGGCACTGGGCAATGGGTAGGACTTATGGTAAGATGGTGTCTCCTACATTTCTACCAGTTGTGATGTGGCTAGTTTTGCACTCACTGGGAACAGGCGACTCTCAGGTAGTTTCAGAATTTCTCATGAAGCAAATTGTTCTGTGTGTTGTAGAATCCCTGTGTCCTGGGGGAGAAAAAGAATCCAGGGCTTCTTAGTCTGCCACCGTGCTGACATCTTACAGTCCCATTGTTCAATTTATATTTTGATTCTGTGAATTCTAGGGCAGGCATTTGAGTAGTTATTCAGGAAAAGTATTCGGGTAAAATATTTTGATCTTTTGACTATTTCTTTATGTCTGTCTGTGTTATGACCAGAATGAAAGATTGGCTGTATAAAGAGTTCTTGGTTCACAAACTGTGTCTTCAACTCTTCTGTATATTACTCAATTGAATTCTAATGCTTAGTGTTTGTTAGTGAGGAAAATTTACAGCAACTTGAGTTTTGTTCTTTCCACTTTTTTTTCTAAGTAAATTGTTTTCTTAACTTTTCTTCTAGGAATCATTTAACATTGATTTAATTTAAAAACTGTACTAGGACCTAGTTAGCCTTCCCTCAAACATTTGAGACCATAGTCTTGCTTAAAGCAGGAATGATTTTTATATTTCTCAGATTGTTTCTGCTTCATTGACTCTGTTCACTATTATAGGAAGATATATGTAGATTGTGTTCCTTTAAAATGTCTTATCTTTTCTAATAGGGTTTTATTTCTAAATTTTTGCTCCCAATATAAGTAAGATCTATGATTCTGGCTACTCAGGCATTCATCTCAATTGTTTTGTCTGCTGTGTTTCTTTTAACATTTTGATTAGTTACTTTTAACCTTGTTCTTCTCTTTTTCCAGAACCAATATTCTCTTGAAACTTGTTGAAAATTAAATTTTTATTTTTTACTTAAAGCAATAAATTCATTTTTTTGAGTGTAATATCCTGTATATCCTCAGAATATTGGTGCGTTTTCATTCTTGAGCTTTAAAAATGCTTTCCAACATCCCATGGCATTTGGCTCTGCTTGTTCCTCTCTATAATCAAGAATCTATACTATCCTGACACTATACATAGTTATTGCAATATTATTGACAATACTCCTTGAAACTAATACAAAATAACATTTCATGTAAACAGTAACTGGGAAAAAAAAAGAACGTATGCTATCTTGAAGCTGGTTTATTTACATATTCAAGCTGGATATAAGGTATGGATCTTTTTTTTTTTAAATATATTTTATTGATTTTTTACAGAGAGGAAGAGAGAGGAACAGAGAGTTAGAAACATCGATGAGAGAGAAACATCAATCAGCTGCCTCTTGCACACCTCCTACTGGGGATGTTCCCACAACCAAGGTACATGCCCTTGACCGGAATCGAACCTGGGACCCTTGAGTCCGCAGGCCAACGCTCTATCCACTGAGCCAAACCGGTTTCGGCAAGGTATGGATCTTGACCACATTTTTACAGAAGGGCATGCAGGGTCAACCCCTGTTTACAAGCAAATGCATTTCAAAAGCAAGCCATACTTGTTTAGAAATCAAACAGTCTTGGAGTAGATGGGTCTTTCTTTGATATCTTTAGCTCCGTGAGGCTGTTGACGACTTATAAGATTTTCTCCAGTGCCAATGTCCCCAAGGAGAGAGAAACTGAAGGTTCCTAGAAGATACTCCTCTCAGTCTTTCACTCAGCATGTCTTGCATTTCCAAGTTAGAGGGTTGGTGCAGGACATGCTGCCTACTAGCATTTATTCTCCCTTTCTTCCAACTTCATTTTTACTTCCAGAAGTGTTTGCTTTTCTTTTCCCCTTCTCTTACCCGCCTCTTCCCCACTCAAGTGCCATCTTATTGCTTCTCTGGGTGACAGATAGTCTCAGTTTCTGGTATGTGTGTAAAGGTTACCCTTCATTCTATTATACTCTTGTAATATATATATTTTATGTATTGTTTGCTATTTCAATAATGATTAATGTGGATGGAGGGGGATATGGTAGTCACCTGTCCCCTACTGCTATTTGTCAAGAATCCCCAACCCATCCCCCAAGGATAAGCACTGATTTCAGCAGGGTTATAAAGATCCCAAAAGAGAACTGTGACCGAGATGAGCAGATCAAGCTGTAGGCCACTTTCCATAGAACCCCTTTATTCATCCATAGGCCCATCTCAGCAGCATACAGAAACTCTGGAATGCTATCTGAAGAAACAGTGAGACTAATGACACTCTTAGTCGAACATGGATTCTCAGTATCTGTAGGTAAAGTTTGCAGCATCTTTTTTCTTTCTTTCTTTCATCTTCTTGCTTTGCTTTCTGGCAGGCTAAATTTGAATGATTATTCCAGAGAACACACCTTGAAAATGGTTTGAAAAGGTAATCCCATAGCCTATAAGATCTAAGCTTTAGGAAGCTTTGGTGGAAATCATCCTTGATTTTTTTCCATTGATACATCTATTTCTTCTTCTCATAGTTCAGTGGCCCTCTTTTTTGATGTAATCTGTCTCCTAGGTGTGTGCACCTCTGGGAGATTTTAGGAGGTTTTGAACTTATCTCTCATCTTAATCTTCCAATCAAAATGAGACCTTCTTTTATGTTTCAGAAGATAGCTTTGAAACTCAGCTTCAGAAAGCCAGGGATTTCAGACTTATTGAAAGTTGGTGGATTTATGTAGCTCCATTTTACCAGCAGGGCCAGTCCACGCTGAGCCTGGGCCCGTTTCTTTAGCTGTAGGCATCTCCATCTCCGGCTGTATCTTCATTCCTGGCAGTGTTAGTGTGACTTCTCTTTGTACTGCCCCTTGATAAGCTCTAAAGTAGGCAGGCAGGGTGACTTCTGGCTACCAGCTGTTCAATAGATTTCTTTCCTGAACAGCAACAGATTTAAAAAATAGTATAAATGGAGTCACTTCCAAATAGAGTCAGAGTTGCCATCCCAGAGAAACTGCCTAGCACATCCTATTCCTCAAACCTTAGAAATGTAACACTGAGCAAAACAACCTTTGGGTTGGGCCTAAAGCAGCATTGTATTCCAAACAAGTCCAACACTGAAAATCAAAGACATTCTTTTGAATTAGCATCACTATGTTAGCTTATCTGCATCTATGGAAAGTCCTTCCTTAGCTTGTTAACACCCACATATATTCCCTTTTCCTATTCCTACACCCAGGAGAGAGATTACATCAAAAAAGAGGGACACTGAACCATGAGAAAAAGAAATAGGTGTATCAATGGAAAAAAATCAAGGATGATTTCCGCCTTTCCCTTCTCATAAATACCCCTTGCCTTCACCTTCTAACCAGAACATTATTTGGGTTTCTGCCTGAATCAGTGCTTTCCTAATAGCTATGCTTTTGGATGTCAAATGCTATTTGCCTCTCACTTTGGCTTTTTATTTTTAGGTTAACACTGTCATATTGAGACAGACTAGTAGGCTAGGATAAGCAGAATAGGGAAACTGAGACACAAAGTTAAGTGAACAAGCCATTTATAACCATCTAGTAAACTGCAAAATCCTATCTTCTATAACCAAGGACACTTAAGAGTAAATGGTTTAGCTTGGCCAGTGTGGCTCAATGGTTGAGTGTCGACCCATAAACCAAGAGCTCACCAGTTCAATTCCAGGTCAGGGCACATGCCCGGGTTTCCTGCTTGATCCCTAGTGGGGGCATGGGGCATGCAGGAAGCAGCCGATCAATGTTTCTCTCTCACCAGTGTTTGCTGCTCCTAAGTGAGTTCTGGCTACCAGCTGTTCAATAGATTTCTTTATTTACCTTTATCCTCTAAACTCATTCTTATGGTTACTAGATTTTAACCTTGGGCAATTTCCTTAGACTCTGTAATCTTGAATTTCCTCATCTAGGGTATAATTTTAGGGAAAAGTTCTCCATGTAAATTTTTTATTCTTGACATATAAGACAAAACATGATGTCACTGATGGCTGGTATTTCCTTGACCATTAGACTAAGTCTTGTTTTTTCCTAAGTGAGGAATTGGCTTTATGATGCTAATGCTTCTGAAAAGAGGAGTAACTTATTATCCCACTGAGGGTCAGGAATAGCAGGAGGAAGGGGAAATATGGAACCACTTAAGCATACTGGTAATCTGAGATTTAGGGCCAGGGGACAACTAAGTTCCATCAATCCTCTATGCTACTTTACTTTTTCCTAGCTTGGTGAAATGTCTCAAAGTCTATGAAGAAAGACTTTAAGGCAAAAAGAAGGTCAGGAAATAATGAGCTGTGAGAATTTGGAAACCTCTCTACCAAAACACAAAAGTAATGACTTGCTAGTGAAAGAAAGCCACAGGGGGAATGGGTGGATAGATATTGGTAGGATGGAAAGAACACTTGACCAGGAGACAGAAATCAAGATCAACTCCACCTTCACCATTTCCTCTCAATTACATAAACTCAGAGCCTTTTTTAGCTCCAGTATTCCCATTTGTCCAATGATAGTAAATGTGTCTGTCCTGCCAACCTTTCAAGGGAACTGTAAGAATTAAATGAAAATGAAAGTATGTTGAAAAACATTGCCTTTTCTCTGTAAATATACCCCAAGTCCCCACACCTACTTTCTCTCTTTACTAGTTAGATCTCTTTTCTCTCACCAACAAATTTAACAACTGGAAAAATACCTGTGCCAAAGGTAGTTTCTAATGTTAGAGTTTTAAAAAACTAACAAAGCAAACTTCATTCCATTCTCCCATGAATAACTGATGTGAGAAGATATTCAGGAAAAATTCTTCTCAAATGAATCCTCTCCTAATAGCAGATACATCTGGCTATATAAAGATGGAACACCACCATCAATGATAAAAAGGTAATGTAGCTTGGCCGGTGTTGCTTAGTGGTTGAGCATCGACCAATGAACCAGGAGGTCATGGTTCCATTCCTCGTCAGGGCATGTGCCAGGTTTGCAAGCTCAATCCCCAGTGAGGGGTATGCAGGAGACAGCCAACAATGATTCTCTCTCATTTTTGATGTTTCTATCTCTCCTTCTCTCTTCTTCTCTGAAATCAATACAAATATATTATAATATATATAATATATATAAAGGTAATGCAAAGCCAGTTCAGGGCCTCAATAAAATAATAGCGAGACAGTGAAATTAACATGGCAGTATCCTTCAGTCCACCCACCTAATAAGCCATTCATTTAGTGCTTGGAAATTTCTCAGAGTCTCCCAGGCGCTAGTTCCTGACAATTATCTTTATCCCTTTGAAGACGTCTTCTTTAGGAGGGTAATCTCAGGCTCTGGGATCATTTCCAGGATAGCTACTGCCTCTAAACCAGCTTTATGGCAGTTTTGAATAATTAACAGTTCTCAAATTAGTTTCTATGATCACATTTGCCCTTTCATCTCCAAATGATGCTTTCACTGTAATTTTTAGAAATGAAAAGACTAAAGACATAGACTTCAAATGCTCAGTAGTGGCACAGATGGGGATAATACATACACTGAGATATTCTCTATGTCTGCCAAAGCCTGTGGCCAGTTGGGATCTGTGGCTGAAATCAAGGACTTTCTGTGCAGCTACTGGCCTGAGGTCTTATATGCATGGATATGTGTGCGCATGTGTTGGTGTGTGAGGGTCAGCAAACAAAGTGGTTGAAGGAGCTAGATGAGGTAGACTTCTAAGACCTGCATCTTGCCTCTGCTGACTATCTCACAAGAGTACACACAGGCCAGGTGGTCATTGTCTCTTGATGGCCTTGGCCTTTTAATCTGTAATGCTAAGATGATAAAACCTCTTGTTATATTAGTCTGTTTATAAGAATTAGTTAAATAATGGATCATTAGGAGGTATTCTGTAGACGAGTTCCCTGTCAATGACGCATCAGACACTCAGCAATCAGAAAACCTAGTCAATCTCAGAGACTAGCTTATGTTCTTTCTGTTTTGTGAAACATATCTAGCCTCCTTTAACAAAACATTTTTTATCTTATCGCAACTCCCATGGTGCCAATAAGTCCTCATTCCTCAGCCCTGAACTATTCTTGCCTTTGTTTCTATGAGTCTTGTCTCAGTGGAGGAACTCTGAGATTCTTGCAACTAGGATCAATGTCTTACATGAAAGCTGGTAGATTAGGTAAGAGCAGTGGCTTTGAACTCAACAAAAATTTCTAGTTTTCCTAAGAAAGTTGCTTGACTTCTTTAAGCCTCAGCTATTTCTTCTGTAAAACGAGGGAATTAATATTAATAGGTAACTAAAAAAGTTGGTGTGATTATTAAATAAGACAAAATATCTAAAGCCTTTAGTATGGTTTCTGACAAATAATAAGTATGGAGCAAATGTTGTGATAATTACTCAATAACAGTAGCCAAAAATGTTATAGTGTTATCTATAATGATCTTAAAATTCTCTGAAGCCTCAAGTATTGTTGGGATCAGTGAAAAAATGTTGGATTCAAAATCAACATGGAGTTAGTCTTTAGTGTGTTTTAATAAAATTTTGACTTTGTAACTGTTTTGACTTGCATAGACTTTTGGTACTTCAGGGTCTTTATTTTTCTCAGAGAACAAATTGGATATTTTGACTATGAACACTCTCATGATGCATGCTGTCCTTTTTTTTATTTGTAGAATAATCCTCTCTTTATCTGAAAAAGGCAAACACAAGTTTAGCTTCTCTTTTTGTACTAGATTCTGCTGAGCATGCACAGCCTCTCTCTGCAAAGCCTGTGGCCATTCCATGTATGGCTTGGTCTTCAGGTCTTGCCAGTGGATCCCAGCATCTACAAAGCTGCCTCCTAATTTGGGTGTAAGAGTTCAGCAAATCCAATGAGGCAGAGCCTTACTTTCTGTCTGCTAGGGTACTGACTCCTCTCAATCCTGGGGTTTACATCATGGCAAACTATAATTTTTGTAGCAACATCATCAAGTACCAGGAAGAAGCTTTAATATCTAGGACTTGACTTGAGGTGCAGTAAACTTCAAGTTCCCACACAGGTCCTCCCTGAGCACAGAGACAATTTGATATATAGGATGAGTCACATAGAAAGATAATTCATAACGAGTAGGAACCTATTTGCTCCAAGTCCTTCCATTTCTGAAACGTCCCTTTTCTTCAAGGTCCAGTTTAAATAATTTGAAACCTAAAGGGATGCACTAGAAGAAATTTGTGTCTTCTTCAAAGATTCCTGAGAGGGGCCAAAACCGGTTTGGCTCAGTGGATAGAGCGTCGGTGTGCGGACTGGGGGGTCCCGGGTTCGATTCCGGTCAAGGGCATGTACCTTGGTTGCGGGCACATCCCCTGTGGGGGGTGTGCAGGAGGCAGCTGGTCGATGTTTCTCTCTCATCGATGTTTCTAACTCTCTATTCCTTTCCCTTTCTCTCTGTAAAAAATCAATAAAATATATTTTAAAAAAAGAATTAAAAAAAAAAAAGATTCCTGAGAGGGGCAGGGGGACGGGTTCATTTGTCCTGTGTTAAGCTTAGTTGAAGCTGCCTGACTTCCTGGTGTTGTCATCTCTTGACTGTGACCCTCAGCTCCTGAGGCTGGCTTGATTTGCACCATACAAGAAAACTTTGTCTTTCTTCATTTCCTGAAAACACCACAAATGTTTATGTGGTAAGTATTTATTGAAAATCATGAAGATACTGGAAAGTAATACAAATCAGTGCAAGGGAAAAAACAAAAACAAAACATCAAAGTCAATGTCAACACAATTTCTTGAAATTCTGACAATGGAATCCCCGCCAGCTGAGGCCCATTATGGTCCCTTCTCTTCTCCTTCACCTGATATTTCCCTGCTTCTTGCTTTTCTTAGAATCCTATTCTCCTGTGTCTCAAGAGATACAGTGATCAATTCTCAAATTCATGTCACTTTTGTAGGCAGAGCATTTTTAGTGCTCTGGTGTTTCATTTTCCCCAGAAATTCCTAGGAAAATATGGAGGATGGTGTTATGTTTATTACCTTAAGAGGAATATTAAAGGGTTTGTATATGAAATAGCAAAAGGAATTCTAATTTTTTTGATTTATTCTACTACCTTGGTAATTAGCGGAAACTTCATCTTTTTATTTTTAATATATATTTTTATTGATTTCAGAGAGGAAGGGGGAGGGAGAGAGAGATAGAAACATCGATGATGAGAATCATTGATCAGCTGCCTTCCTGCATGCCCCCTACCAGGGATCGAGCCCACAACCCTGGCATATGCCCTTGACTAGAATTGAACCCAGGACCCTTCAGTCCTCAGGCTGACACTCTATCCACTGAGCCAAACTGGCTAGGACCATCTGTTTTTTTTATGATACATTTTTATAGTAAATAGAAGGAGAAATCACTGTGGCTAAGGATAATCAGATAAAAATTTAAAAAGGATATAAATGTGGCCTTAACCTGAGTCCTAAGCCATTCACAATGCAAATGAAAAGAGAAGTGATGTGACGATATGGTGAAGTGCTACACTTTTTTGTTAGCTTCTTTACAATCAGGTGTGGCTGAGTTGAGTTAGGCTTGATTGTGGCTGATGCAATGTAAGGATACTTAGTGTGCACTCTCCTTAGGTGTGTATTCTCAAGTGTGTGTATTCTTTCCCCTTCTGCCAGCTGAATGAGTAGAATGATGAGGGATTGAAGGAGACAGAACACAGGTAGGAAGAGCCTGGATCCCTTAAGGACTGCATGGAACAGAATTTCCTTGTCAATGCACAATGGACACCACTAACCAGAATTATCTCTAGATCCAACATAATAACAACTTCTATCCCAACAGCACTGTCTGTGTGGTGAAAGTTCCTGAGTGTTATTTCTATGAGATATCTACTTCTATAGCTTCCATAAAAATTCTGACTCTTACCTCTGGGAGTCTCTGCAGTAGTAAAGAAAGTGCGTGAGACCCGTCAGGCCTGAAAGACTTAAGGTTAATTTTGGGGGTGATAATGAGAATGAGACAGGAGTGGCATAGTCTAGGAAAGATTTGCAGCAGAAAGAAAGACCTCAGGACAGGGAGGTTAAGGACTGGACCGCAAAATGACTAACAGCACAGAGTGATGCTCCATTCCTCAGCAAAGACTCACCTGATTTTTCATCTAAAACCAGGACCTGAGATTACCACCGGAGAGAGGCATTGGCAAGTGCCATTTTGCATATTCAAGAACTCACATTGGGTCTTTTGCATCTCCAAGGGGTCATGTGTGGAGAGTTCCTCTCCAGCATTAGTCCAGTTTTTTTCTTTATGCACTCTCTCCCCTTTCCTCCAGGCAAGATTTTTACTGCCCCACTCAGGGACCAACCCATGCTGGGTCCTGGAGCCAGGCCCCACAGCAATGTTCTCCCTTTTGCTTTTGACTCACGAAGACTGCCCTGTATGGCTCTGTCAAATTCCCTTGGCCTTGCTCTCCGCTGATTGTGAATTCCAGCTCTGCTACCTCCTAGCTAAGGATCCTACTAGCTAAATGACTTTGCCTCTTTGGCAGCTAATTTCCACAACTTCCCAAAAGGGATGATGGCTCTACCTACATGATAGGATTATTATGAAGATCCAGTGAAATAATACAGGTGAAGTGCTTAGCATAGTTCTTGGCACACAGTGAATGTTCCACTAATCTTAACTACTACGGATGAAAAAGGAGTTCTGTAATCTGACCAAAAGTAACCTCACAGGATTATCTAATCACAAAATCCTAGCTGGTGGATAGTCATGGCTCAGGTCGTGGTGGATAGTCATGGCTCAGGTCTACAAAAATGTTTATCTTTGCTTTAAGCAACCCTTGTCCATTGTTCTTTTTAAAAAAACAACAACAAAACCACTATTTTTTATTGATTTCAGAGAGAAAGAGAGAGAGAGAGAGAGAGAGAGAGAGAGAGAGAGAGAGAGAACATCAATGATGAGAGAGAATCATTGATCAGCTGCCTCCTGCACGCCCCCCTATTGAGGATGGAGCCCGCAACTCGGGCATGTGCCCTTGACAGATGCTCTACCCACTGAGCAAAACCAGCTAGGGCCTTGTCCATTGTTCTTGTTAACATACCTTTGAACTGCTAGAGTAATTCTCTTTTTTAGATCCTCTCGAAGATGTAACTACCCTCAAAGGAGCACAGAATCTTATAAATTATTTTGGACCTTGCTTTCTTCCAACTTTGTGTAATCTTTACATTCCCTCAATTCCAGATATATAAAAGAAACTGCAAAACTGTCATTCTCTAGAGCATTTGAGGTCTTATTTCCTAGAATGGCATCAGTTTGGCTCAAATAAACTCATAAAAATTCTCTACAGGTTTGGATGTTTCTTATTTGACACCGTTAATGTTATATGTCTGTTAGCAAATGCTCCTCACTTTGCATATATATCTTACATTAATGGTGATATACAACTAGATTGATGTTTTTAGAGAAAACTCTGAAACCATAAACTTTGGGAGCGGGGGAGGCTGGTGCTCGAGTCTTTCAAACTCTTTCACCAATCTCCCAGCTTATAAGCAATTACACATACCTGTGAGGCCTGTCCAATATCCACCCCAACTACATCAGGCAGAAGGGAGGTGAGGGCATGCAATATTGTGCCTGTTGAAGTGCCTGAGGATGGCTTATAGAAAACGAATCAAACTCATTGAAGTAATTTTTCTCTAAACTTCAGCATTTTGGTCCTTTAGTTCCTTGAGTGAGATAGAAAAAAGTGGCTAATGCTGCAAGCTAATTAATTGCTCTGTGCACAAACACTAATTACCAAGAGATAAAGTTTAGTGCTAGCTGCATATGAGATGTTAAGCAGCTAGCTGGTTTTAAAAAGAAAAAAGAAAGAACATTTTTTGGAAAGGAGAATGAAGGGATGAGAGTGATTGGATTTAAGCTAGGAAAACCCATCAGGATAAAACATACCCCTGTTTTCTTACATTTTTGATGAGATTGCAGCATGATTTATGCATCTCATCTTTGCAGCATTATTAGAACTGTGACAAATATCCAGCCAAATACTCTTCATTGTGAATGAAGGTCAAGAGTGAGATGGAAGCTGGGTATGGAACATCTATTTTGGCCAAGGCCTTATCTACAATGTTTGGGCTTTAGCCTTCATCCTGGACTGATCTTCAAATATGAACCTCTCAAACCTGGTTAAGAAATTATTTTCTCACCTTAAGTGTTGTTTGACTTTTAATTTAAACACAGTCTCACTCCTAACAGGTACCTAGCATAATTTCTGATGCATAAATCCTTGTCGAATGAATGAATGAGACTAATCAAGTATGGTTATCTCAGTCTAAACCTGAGTCACTGTTGGGGAGAACAGAGTGTATGTTCTATGAAGGGTCAGAGGTAATTTTCACATAAGAATAAAAACCTACATAGTTGCAAAAAGAAATTGATTGTGTGATATCATTTGAAAATTCTGTATAAGGGTAGCTGGCCAACTATATGTTTTTAGTACCAACTCTTTCTGTTGACTGAGGTATTACATTTTGATTAAAATTTTATGTCTGGTTAACATAACATTCCCCTTTGGAAATAATGCCTGAATATATTCCAGGTATAAATACTTCCATGGGAATAGACTTACCAGATTCATTCCACATGCCAAGTGACGGAAAATGCTTTTTCAAGTGAGACAACAAATAGACGAGGTTTGCTGGAGGAAACATGGTGGGAGGTCTGTAACTGGAATCTACATGGGTAGATTTGAGATAAACACTGAGTGGGGGCTTGTAGCAGCTGTAGGGCAGCATGAGGTCATGGAGATCCTGAAGGGGGAAAGGGCCTGACTCTGAATTGAAGATCAGAACTGTGGGCGAAGGTTGCTGACTTCTCAATTACTAAGAGCCAGCCAGAATAGACTGTCTTTAGAGGATGACAAGTCTGCATCTTTTCAGCTACTGTGACACTAGGAGAGATGATCTGGCATCAGAACATCAGCACCAATCAAGTTCTTAGAAATCATCCTATCACCTCATTTTACAGTCACGGTTAAATAACTTGGACTAAATTGTACATTAGTAGTTA
Organism: Cnephaeus nilssonii; assembly: GCF_951640355.1. Lineage (NCBI taxonomy): Eukaryota > Metazoa > Chordata > Mammalia > Chiroptera > Vespertilionidae > Cnephaeus > Cnephaeus nilssonii. The sequence goes on along the minus strand of NC_137086.1, from coordinate 48,625,850 downwards.
ATGACTAGAGCCTCTGCTGCAGGTTTTTTCAGTTAACCCCCATATGCAAGTTACCATTCCCTGCCTGCTTTATCCCTAAATTCACCTGCATGAAAATTGAGAATTTCCAAGCTGAGGTTCGAGTTCCCTAAAGCTGAGACACTTGTGGTCCCAGTCTCATCACAGATGGCCACTCTAAAAAAACACACAAGTCTAGAGATCAGCAGGAAATAACCAACAATTAATATTTTAAGGTGGAAGAAGAAAGAAAAATTCTCAAAAAGAATCAACACCCTGATATGCTACAACATATTACAAAGCCAAAGCAATGAAAACAGTGTAGAAATGGGTCAGAGAAAGATAGACCATGAGAATAGTCTGGAAAGTACAGAAATATATCTATATATATGAAGCTGCCGATTTGATAACAGAGCCAACATTAAGAAGTAGGGATGGAACTGTTTAATACATGGTGTTGAGAAGTTTGTTTACCATATGAAGAAAAGTAAAACCGAATTATACTTCAAATAGTAAATAATAATAATTTCTAGATAGATTAAAAGTGAAAATGTTAAAGGTAAAGCTAGAACACCATTTGAAGAAAATATAGATGAGAAAGGACAAAGATTAAATAAGATAATAAAAGCAAAATCCATAAAAGGAAACATTTTATGAATTTGAACATGTCAAAATTAGGTTGCAAATAATCATACTGTGATAAAATAAATGTTTATATGTAACTAATAAAATATTAATATCAAGTAATATATGACTAATAAAGGATTTATATATAGGATACCTGCAAATCAGCAAAAAAAAAGTTAGTAATCTAAATAGAAAATAGGACAACATGTGAATACACAATCCACTAAAGGCAAAACCAGAAATTGCTGATGTGGATGTAAAGAGATACCCATTCTCATTAGTTATCAGAGAAATGCAAATTAAAACAATAATAATACTCCACCTTATACTCATCTGATTGGCAAAAATTAAAGTCAGATAAAATTATGTTCTTCTGAGGATTTCAAAACATAAATTGTAAACTAGTTCTAAAATGATTTTAAAGTATTTAATAAAATTAAATATGTACATATCTAACACTGGATACAAAACCTAGATAATTTTTCACACAGATACACAGAAATATGAATGAATGTATAAGAATATTCATCACAATGTTGCTTGCAATAGCTAAAAAATTGAAAGGGCTTAAGTGTTCATCTAAAATGAGTTATTGCCCTAGCTGGTTTGGGCCAGTGGATAGAGCATCAGCTGCAAACTGAAAGGTCCTGGGTCCCATTCTGGTCAAGGGCACATGCCTGGGTTGTGGGCTCTATCCCCAGTAGGGAACGTGCAGGAGGCAGCTGATCAATGATTCTCATCATTGATGTTTCTGTCTCTCCCTCTCCCTTCCTCTCTAAAAGCAATAAAAAAATTTTTTAAATGTGTTATCTTGGAAGTGTAAAGTGTTTTACATAAACTAAAATAAATGTTCTAGATTTCTGTCTAGCTATAAAATAAGTGTTGTGTTGAAACCTTAGAACTGTAATTCATTGTATACAATAATATCAATATATAAATTAATTAGTTAAGAGCGGGTATATATGGGGATAAAATAAGGACACTAAAAGAAGGAAGAAGAAAACATAGAAGAGATTATTCACAGATGAATTAATATAGAGTTACAAAATTTGAGGTTGAGGGTCTAATCTACATCAGTGCACCTGATTTACATACCTACATGTGGAGAGATATATTTTTTAATTATATAAGAATGTGTTAATTTTTTCCATGAACTACAGTTCAGTTTTTGTTTTACAATGACAACATTTTCTTCCCTTAGTCCTTCTGACAAGTAACCTGAAGTGCACTGTTTTGCATTTGCTCACATGGAGACTCCCTGGTTACCAGTGGGCCACACCCACAGATTTAGTACCAAACCCAATTGTAGTCTTTCCTTGTCAGCATATTCTGCTGAGGATTTCAAAACAGAAATTGTAAACTGCATGGTCAGCATGGTTTGTCATACTCAAGATATTTTGGACTTCTCTGCAAAACTGGAGATATCACTGAGGGTTTTATGCTATAGTTCATTCACACAGATATCAGATAAGACCAGTTGGTATTCAACAAGTCCCACTTCTCAGCTGGCCACTCGTTTCTGAATACCTCACTGCCCAGACCACTTATGCAGCCAAGTGCCACCATAAAAAGTCTGTATCTTCCCTATGGTCTACAGCTCTAAAAACTTTCAATTCTGGTTAACTCAATTTGTTCATAATTTGGTTTTACTCAACCACAACAGATTATATATATATATATATATATATATATATATATATATATATATTCAAACACAGATTTTTTTTGGTCATTTATGCTACTGAAAAGAACATTTAGAGGGAAGATCTTCCTTTCTCTATAGGATAAACTAATATAAACTAATATAACCCAATATAAACAAATCTTTTAGTTTATGAGTCCACAATCAAGGCATATTCAGCCGCCAGGAATAACCTATTTGTATTACAGATGACTTCCCCAGGAGGCAGTAGCCTGCCTCACTTAGGCAAATCTTAGACATTTAATCCCTTAAAGGAAATGAAAATCACAGTGAAAGCTGCGTTGAAATTCACTTTCTTTTTCTGATTCAACCAAATTTGAAGACCCAGATATTGTTCTAGAATGGTTTTGTCAATTTCTCCCTTCCTTCTCTGCACTAACACTTACTGTGAATAAGTAAAGTGACCTTAGGATTGGGGAAGCTGGAGAGATTGTCCAGAGTGTCATATGACAACACAATGTGCTGATGCCTTAACCTTCATGTCATCCTCAAAGTCTCATACCATAAAGACACAGTCCTGAATCAGGACCTCTGGTCTCTTACATCATGAGGTGGATTCAATAACTAGGGTTGAGGATGAGACAAAGCTGATTTTCCACCGTAAGTTTCCATCTATTTTTAAATTGTTTGCTTGGGCTATAAAATGGGGGGAAATGATAATAATCCCTATCTCACATGGTCAAAAAACAGTATAGCATATTCTATGGGTTTGGGCACAGATTCATGTGGTCCTGGAGTCTATCCTTAGTTCTGCTTTCCTAATTATGTTTTCCTAATTATGATTCACTTATTTTTATGTTTCTGTCTTATCTACAAAACAATAAGCTAGAAGTACCTATATTATGTTTGGTTGTGAGGATAAAGTTAGATAGCACAAGTAAACCTGTCAACATAGATCCTGACACATAATTAGAACTCTGTCTGTAAATGTTGGTAAAATTATGATTATGGTTGTTATGAAAATTGAAATAATAGCCATTTTATGCAAGTTACTGAGCTTTATGCCTGGTACTGAATGGATTCTTAATTAATATTAGTTCCCTTCTTTTCTCAGCAACCAGAAAATGTGGATATAATTTGCATAGGACTTGAAAGGGCATTTTCTCACCAAAAAACAAAAACAAAACAAAACAAAAAAACAAAGAAACAAAAATAAACAAAAAACAGTACTCCCATCCTAAGGAATTACGTAGTCACATTTATTACAAAGTTTTCTAGACAGCCCCATCAACAGGATACCTCAATCTTTATTGAGAATACAGCTAATATTTCCCAACAAGAGAAGTCGCAAACTCTCCTCAGAAAAGACTAAAAGAATGAGATAAACACATCAGAGCTGTCCTTTGCCTCTCCCACATTCCTTCTAAATACTCTTTAGTCAAGTGACGGAGAGAAAAGAGGAGCTCAGATATTTTGTTTCATGAGCGAACAGAGCCAGTTGGGTTTGACCTTAAACACCGAAAAGAGAAAACAGCCTCTCCCAGGAAAGGGGAGATGCTGTTGCCTGGCATTGGCCATGAGAAAATGAATAGGAGGAACCTGAGCCAGAGGGGAGAGCAGAGAGGAATGGGAAATATGAGAGGAAGGTATTGTCATGATCACTCTCTCAGATGTGGGTTAGAGTTTGATCTCACTCGGTCTTTTCAAATAAATTTGCTCTTCAAGGCAAAGCTTCTTATTTAATGAGAAAGTTCATATCTCACTTCTCTGGCTTCCAAGTTTGCCAACTGAGGAATGACTCAAGTTATCTCCTGTTGAGACAGCTTCCCAGGCATTACATTCTGACTGTCCTCAGTGGGAACTTGGGAGGTGAGAAATGAGCAGTGGGAAAATGTTGCCTATGCCAAGCTGAGAGCAGAGGGAAAAGTAATCTCGAGATGTTGCAGTGCCTTCAGAGATATTAGCAGGGAAAATGAGGACACGCAACATTCAATGCTTATCAGGGTCCTTACAGACCGTTCCAGGTCCCCCTGCTCTGGACTATGGCCTGGGCCAACTGTAATTACCTTCCAAGATGCTGTCCTCACTGAGAGAGGCAGCGACTTCAAGCACAGGAGCTCTACTTAGTGACCAGTCAGGAGTCAGGTTGGCATTGGACATGTATTATTTCATTCATTTAAATAGCATCTATGGCCCGGCTGCTGTGGCTCATTGGTTGAGCATTGCATGAAACAGGCGGTCACTCTTCCATTACCAGTCAGGGCACATGTTCGGGTTTCGGGTTTGATCCCAGTAGGGGACACACAGGAAGTAGCCAATCAATGATTCTCTCTCATCATTTATGTTTCTCTCTCTCTCTCTCTCTCTCTCTCTCTCAAATCAATAAAAGCACATAAAAATATTTAAATAGAATCTACATATTGAATTATGTACCAATCTCTGTTCCAGGGGTGGTGAATTTAATAGTGAATGCCCTCATGAATCTTAGAATCTAATGAAGAAGGCAGATATGGAAATAATCTTACAAGCCACAACAACACAGATACAAAAATAGAGATATACACAAAGTTTTTTGCAACCCAAAACAGGACTCAACGCAATTGAGACAGAAGAGTAAGGCGGGAAAGTAATTTCATGGAAGGCATCTTGTAACTTCAACTAAGGCTGAAGTCAAGTGAAGTCAGTTAGGGGCCATAGGAAGAAGGAAGAGTAAAGCAGTCGCAGAGGTCAGGAGAAGTGTCGTACAGGAAATGGTGCTGCCAAAGGGCAAAGTGTGAGGCAGGAAGGAGCCAAAAGTGAATCTAGAGAAATAAGAAGAGCCAGATGATGAAGAACCGGGACTTCATCCAAAGGGAGAGCAGAGTCATGAAATTATTTTAGCAGAAGAGTGACAAAAATTTCTATATCAGAAAAATCCCTCTAAAAACAATGGAGGTAATTGGTTAGAAGGAGCTTGTGATAGCACATCAAGTGAGCTAGAGAATACAGAAAGAATTCTCCTAATTACACCCTGATGTGGTTGCCTTATGCAACTCTGTGTCCTGCAGTCAATGACTTCTACCATATGGTCCTTCCCCATTGGAGAAAGAAGAAAGAGATGCAACTTCTTGGATGGAATTCCTTAGCTCCTGGAGGATTCTATGACCTACTGTTAATAAATCCATAGTTCTATACCCATATAATGGAATATTATTTAGCAATAGAAAGAAATGTGCTATTAAGCCACAAAAATTCTTGGAGAAACTTAAGTGAAAAAAGCCAGTCTGCTAAGACTATGTACTGTAATATTCCAAATCCATGGCACTCTGGAAAAGGCAAAACTATGGGTATAGTTAAAAGATTAGTGATTGCCAGGGATTGGGGAAAGGGAGGAAGGGGTGAATTGTTGGAACACTGGGGAATTCTATGACAGTGAAAATATTCTTTGTGATACTATTATGGTAGCTACATCTGCTATGCATTTGTCAAAAACCCATACGGCATGCAACACATAGTGAACCTTAAAATAAAGTATGGGCTTTAGTTAGTAGTAATGTATCAATATTGGCTCATCAATTGGAATATATATATATATATATATATATATATATATATATATATATATATATATATATTAGAGGCCCAATGCACGAAATTCGTGCAAGAGTAGGCCTTCCTTCCCCCAGCTGCTGGCACCTGCTTCCCTCAGGCATCCGGGACCTGGGCTTCCCTTGTAGCCCCAGCTTCGTCCAGAAGATCATCTGGAAGGATGTCCGGTCTAATTAGCATATTACACTTTTATTATTATAGATGTCTCACTAATGCAATGTGTTAATAGTGTCTATAGAAGGGAGGTGTGTGAGGAGGTAACTCACTATACGTTCTGCTCAATTTTTCTTTTCTTTTTTAAGGTATTAATTTAGAGTGGGTTTTTTAAAATTTATTTCAGCGAGATGAAGGGAAAGGGAAAGAGAGATAGAAACACCAGTCTTGAGAGAATCATTGCTCGACTGCCTCCTGCATGGCCCCTACTGGGGATCAAGCCTGCAACCCAGGCATGTGCCCTGATCGGGAATTGAACTGTGTCCTCCTGGTTCATGATAGACTCGATGCTCAGCCACTGAGCCACACTGGCTGGGCCAGCTCAGTTTTTCTATAAGCCTAAATATTCTCAGAAAACAAAAATCTATTAACTTAAGAAATACAAATTTCCCCTCCATATCTGCTTCCTAATTTCTGGAAGATTGTTAGTGAAAGTCTCAGCTCAAGTCCATTGTGACTTGTTCTCTAGGGCTCCATTGCCGGAATGTACTTATTGGGGATGTGGAAAGCACAAATCATCTGGAATTTTGTTTCAGTTCTTGAAAACTTCTTCACGCTTTAGAGCTAATAAATCCTGAATTTGCTTGATTATTTATTACTACAAGCCCGATGCACAACATTCTGGCAAGAGTAGGCCTTCCTTCCCCCAGTTGGCTGCGCTGGCTTCCCTCTAGTACACAGGACCTGGGCTTCCCTCCGGCGCCAGCAGTCACCTGGAACCCAGGCTTCCCTTGCAGCCCTGGCTTTGTCCGGAAGGTCGTCCAGAAGGATGTCCAGTCTAATTAGCATATTATGCTTTTATTATTACAGATTAGGACAGAAGTTTACCTTGTATTGCTATTGATGTGTCCACATAACCCTAGAATTCAGTTATTCTATCTTCCTTACTCATCTTGTATTTGCTGCCTTGTGCATTATGACCCCCAAGATAAAAAACAGGGACAATTATTTGTTTGGGTTTTGCAATTTCTCTCAACATTGGTTTGGCAGTGGGCTCTGAAACAGAACCACCTCTTAAAATCAAAAAAAGAAAATTAATCTATAAAAATTTAATTAACCTGCACAATGCTCATTGAATCCTCATGGAACATAGAGTTTTCTGAACTTAATAGCTGCTTTGTCTATTTTGCATCTTGTAGCCTGTGAGGATGGCATTAAACAATCTGAATAATCCTGATAGACCAAACAAACAGAGTACATCTAAGGGTTGGATCTTTCCAGCACATGCTAATCTCACCTGTGCATCCCAAGAGGAATATATTTTTATTGATTTCAGAAAGGAAGGGAGAGGGATCTAGAAACATCAATGATGAGAGAGAATCATTGATCAACTGCCTCCTGCATGCCTCCCAATGGAGATGGAGCACACAACCCAGACATGTGCCCTGACTGGGAATGGAACTGTGACCTCTTGGTTCATAGGTCGACTTTCAACCACTGAGCCATGCTAGCTGGGTAATAAAACTTTTTAAAGAAGCAGTCTTATTAGAAGGTGAAATACATATATGATTTCATGAGGCAAAGATTGAGAAGGCATCTCCCCACTGGCTTATTGGTATCTTATATACCAAATGAGATGCCTTCTCAAAAGCATATATCCAGATTGAGAAAATACTGAGTAATTCACAGAAAGATAAACTAGACTATTTTCAGAACCGTTGCTAAAAGTAACTTTGATTGAAAAAAAGGTCTCCAAAGAAACAGAACCAATAGGAAGTATATATATATATGTGTGTGTGTGTGTGTATGTGTGTGTGTATGTATGTATGTACATATGTACATATGAATTGTAAGGAATTAGCTCAATCAATTATGAAGGCTAACTAGTCCCAAGGTCTGTAGTTGGAAAGTTGGAGACCCAGGAGAGCTGGTGGTATAGTTCCAGTCCTGTCATAAGGCCTGAGATCTAGGAGGGGCAATCCAGTCCAAATGCCAGCAGGCATGAGACTCAGGAAAAGCCAACATTTTAGTTCAAGTCTAAAAACCAAAGTTACAGCTCAAGGCAGAAAGGAGGAGCTCCCTCTTACTCCCAGGGGTGTCAGCCTTTTTGTTCTTTTCAGGCCTTCAACTGATTAGGTGAGACCCATCCACATGAGGAAAACCAATCTGCTGCCATAACAAAATATCATAGAGTGGGTGGCTTAAACAATATAAAATCTTTTCTCACAGTTCTGGAGGCTGGGAAGTCCAAGATCAAGATGTTGGCTCTCTTCCTGGCTTGCAGATAGCTGTCTTCTCATTATAATTTCTCCTGGTGAAGAGAGACCATGGAGAGGAAGACAAGGGGAGGGAGGGAGGGAGGGAATAAAGAAGAGAGAATGCTTTATCAGTTGTCTGATGTCTCTTTTTATAAGGATACTAATACTATTGTCAGGGCCCCACCCTTATGACCTCATTGAACCTTAATTACCTCTTTGTAAGCCTTATCTCTAAGTAAACATTGGGTGTTAGGGCTTCAACAAATGCATTGCGGGGGAGGTGGAGATTCAGTCCACAGCAACTACCTAGCAGAGCTCTCAAAAGAGAGCAAGTATTCAAAGCTAGTTCTCTTATCCCCAAATCATTGACTTCCTATTCTGGCCCTTTTTATTGTATATCAGAAACAGGATATCAGAGACCTCAGATGAAAAAGATAGCTAATGACACTTATTTTATAGATTACTAGAGGCCCAGTGCACAAAATTTATACATGGAAGGGGGGTCCCCTCAGCCCAGCCTGCACCCTCTCCAATCTGGGACCCCTCAGGGGATGACTGACTGCCAGTTTAGGCCCGATCCCGGGGATCAGGCCTAAACTAGCAGTCAGAATCCCTCTCACAATCCGGGACCACTGGTTCCTAACTGCTCACCTGCCTTCCTGCCTGATTGCCCCTAACTGCCCCCCCCCTGCCAGCTTGATCACCCCTAACCGCCTCTGTCTGCCAGCCTGATGGCCCCCAACTGCCACCCCCCCACCAGCCTGGTCGCCCCCAACTGCCCCCCTCTGCCAGCCTGGTCGCCCCTCACTACCCCCCTTGTCAGCCTGGTTGCCCCACTCAGTCTGCTCTTCAGTCGTTTGGTTGTCCCTCACTAACCCCCCTGCCGGCCTTGTCACCCCATAAAGCCTGCTGTTTGGTCGTTACTGTTACTGTGATGGCGTTCCAGACAATTTGCATATTCCTCTATTATTAGAGTAGATTGGATGGATTAAACTCACAAATGTATTTGAATTTTGTATAAAATTTCACTTAATCTTTACATGTTGTTTTACAACCTGTATTCTTACTCAACAATACATCATAAATAATTTTTGGTTTCATTAAATGTAAAACTTAATAACTTCAGTTGATGTATATTATTTTATTTATTTTTGGTCATCTATATTTAACTTTTATCCTCTTCAAAGTCATGTTGCTTATCTATTTGCTATTATATACAACTAGAGGCCTGGTGCACAGATTCATGCACCGGTGGGGTCCCTCAGCCTGGTCTGCACCCTCTTGTAATCTGGGATCCCTCATGGGATGTCGGACTGCCAGTTTTGGCCTGATCCCTGCAGACCAGGCTGAGGGAACCCACTGGTGCATGAATTCATGCACCGGGCCTCTAGTGTTCATTTAAGATCTTTGTTTAATCTCGTCCTGCTCTTCCCTCTGCCCCCTCCCTCTGAGATTCATCAGTCTGTTTCATATTTTCATGCCTGTGCATTGAGTGTCTGCCCCCTGGTGATCAGTGTGCATCATAGCTACTGGTCGAATGGTGGAAGGGTCGCTTAGGCTTTTATATATATAGATGACACAATGAACATTCTCATACATGAATTGTTGCACTTGTGTATATACAGTACATCTTCATTCAACTTCATCTTCAGGTTTGATACAAAGGTTGTCCAGAACATTTTGACCATTCTTAAGGTATTTTGTTTCATCTTCTTTGGTGTTCAATTCTACTATCAGGAACCATCACTTCCTTCTCCAGATATAGCCTACATTTGTTCTTTCCCCCAGCATTTACTTCTGCAGGTAACCTTGACACTTACCTTGCTGAGAAGAAACTTCATTATATTCTGAAAAGTCACTTAGTCAACTTTCAAGATTTTCTTTAATTAAACATACTGAATTGGGAGAATCATGCTGCTGCATTAGATTTCATGTGTTAATATACTTCAAATTAAATGCCAGCTCTAGGCCAAAAGTAAAAGGTCACGGATGCAAGAAACAGTGCGCCTTCTGATCAATGCAAAAGGTGCTTTTCTCCACTTGGCTGATTTTCTTGTTTGTTGGTTCCGACCTACACACACACATACTTTTTTTTCTCTATCTGTGCCTGTTTTCTACCCCTTCACATATGTTGCACAAAGTTACTTCTTCAAAAATTCTTTAATTGCACCAAGTTTCTATGACATCTTCTCAAGGATCTATTTCCTCCTCCACTGGATCCCTAAAGCACCACTTGGATTAATCAAGTATTTAATTATAGACTCTTTGTCAAATGTTTTCAGGTTGTGAATCTTGTTTCTCTCAACAAAATTGTAAGTTTCCAAAGGCAGGGATTTTGACTTCTCTTTTTTTCTACCTTGCTTCATACTAAAAAATAGTAAATAGTAGAACTTTTATAAACATTAATAGATTTCTGTGAATAGTGGGGAGGTAAAGAAGAAGGTGTTGGCCCAGTTGGCATGGCTCAGTGGTTGAGCATTGACCTATGAACCAGGAGGTTACAGTTTGATTCCCAGTCAGGGCACATGTCCGGCTTGTGGACTCAATCCTCAGCGGGGGGCATGCAAGAAGCAGCCGATCAATGATTCTCTCTCATCATTGATGTTTCTATTTCTCTCTCCCTCTGCCTTCCTCTCTGAAATCAATAAAATACATATTAAAATAAAAAAGAAAGATTGATTATCCTGGTAGACATAAAACTCTTGGGGTCTCTGAAGGTCTAGACAGGGCAGCGACCTCGAGGAGGCAGCCTTTTCTCCATCAGGCAGACTCAGTGTTCCAAAAGTACCTGTATACAAGCCAGATGTTTTCTTTTTCATGTTTTTAGGACAAACACTCCCCAGTTCCTCTAATAGTTCCTGCTACATCGTCTTTGAGTTGTCAATGTTCCCCTTACATTCAGTCCCAGAACTAAGTAGATACTTGTATGCAGTGGGCCCCACCCAGTGAAATGATAAGCTCCTTTATGCAGACAGTTTTGTTCTAGAACAACAGCCAAAGATTACTGGCATTTTGAAGGTTATCATAACCCTCTGTCTATTAATTTCCCTAGATCATATTAGTACAAAGTACTGTTCACTCTTTGAATACTCTAGCTTTGGTTTGGAATTTGCTGGTTTTAGATTTTTTGCTATCTTCTCTTTCTTATTCATATTGAAACTAGAAATGAAGAAGGAAACTGAGTTATTTGCATTTCATAGCAAGTTATAATCACTGATTCCAGCAAAGTCTCCCTCTTATTTTGTTTTCTATTTGCTTCTCATCCATATTCCCTCTTCTACCTACACAAAGGCACCCACACCGAAGTGTTTGTTGTGATTAAGCCCATGTGTCCATGAAAATTAGTGTTGTTTTGTAAGTGTATTTTTTTTACATAAATGGTCTGTGTTAATTCACTTTTCTTTTACTTTACCTACATGGATGGCAATTTCCTTTACAACGTCTTTTCCAACTTTTCCATTCTCCATGCCATTGAACTTCTGTATAGAATCCATATTGCCTATATTACTTATTTGGCTCATAATGTATTTACCAGGTATTGTTTTTCCCTTCTAGCTGGAGTATAAGCTCTTAGAGAAGGGCAACTAGTAGTATAATTTACTCGGCACCAAAACTGTTTTGCACATACTGCTTAATGCACTTGTATTAAGTAAATGACTGAAAACACCCCCACAAAAACTAAGCAGTCAATTTATGCTCCTCAATTTTTCAACTGCAACATTTCTTCTCTTGAACCAAGAATTGGCCCATGCACCTCATGAAAACATTTATATTCTGCACATCTTCTAGGTAAGACCCCAAACATGGCTCAATACTGCAAAACATTGATGTCATCAGTGGCCTCTGCATACAAATCGATGCTTCAAAAAGGAGGTCAGCTCGGAGAGCTCACTCAGAAGGGTCCCCGGATTTTGATGACTGAGGGAGCTGCTGCCAAATAGTCTTGGACAAAGCTTTGGGGGGTAAGTCAAAGAAACATGGATGTGCAAAGGGATGGGCAGGTAACGAAGAGCTCAGGCAGGTAAGTGCTGACATTTGGGTTCTTGCAAAAAACAGGCAATGTTGT